>NC_079167.1:6990029-7055029 GCF_947568905.1 Ostrea edulis | reverse complement strand
CCGGAGTGCAGTCTGCGTATATTGACCCTAGGCAGGGTTGTTAACTCTTTTACTTCAGACAGTTTTGATGATAGGATCAAGTCAGATATTGTTATTAATAAAAAAGAGAAATAGTGATAGTGCACATTTGTAAATAATGGCAGGGTATTGAATATCACAAAATGCTGATCATACTTGTTAAGAAAGGAATGAGTAGCCCCCAGGACACTTAATGGTGAAGTGTTGACCAGAGAATCTTTCATTACTATGCTTAGACATATGTTGAAACTTTTAAAAATTAGATGACTGTAAATATTGTGGACATTCTTTTAGAATAGGTGCTGCAACTTCTGCAGCGGCGGCAGGTGTTGAGGACCATTTAATTAAAACTTTGGGTCGATGGTCTTCCAATTGTTACACTCGATATATTAGAACTTCTGCACAGGTATTACAAGAAGCACAAAAAAAATTAAGTTCATAAATGTGAGAGTTGGGTGTTCAAAGCTTCTTGCCTAACTTTAATTATTATCTTCTTGGGGCTCTCGTGTTAAATTTTATTTTTCATAAACACTCGTTTGGCCATATTAAGCCCCAATTAAGATCAAAATTTAAATAATTTTGTAAAATCCTGAATTTGTTTTTTGTGAAATTTACAATCTGTTGATATATCAATCTTTTGATTCGAATAACAGGTACCTGCTGTGCTCCACCAGGTCCTGTTGACCCTGCTGGGCTCCCCCAGGGTGTAAATTTGCTAGGTGATAAATTTGGCAAACAGTTACCTGCCGGGATCTCCCCAGATACCTGCATACCCTGCTGGGTTCTACCCAGGGTATAAAAGATTTGTCCTTTCAGTTAACTTGTTAGGTGATGGATTTCTGCAACCAGTTACCTGTCGGGCTCACCCCAGGTACCTGCTTACAGTTACCTGCCGGGCTCAACCCAGGTACCTGCTTACCCTGCTGAGATCTCACCAGGGTCTTATGAAATTTATCCTTTCAATTAATTTACTGATACTAGAAAGCTACCTGCTGGGCTTCCACCAGGTACCTGCATACAGTTACCTGCCGGGCTCACCCCAGGTACCTGCTTACCCTGCTGAGATCTCACCAGGGTCTTATGAAATTTATCCTTTCAATTAATTTACTGATACTAGAAAGCTACCTGCTGGGCTTCCACCAGGTACCTGCATACAGTTACCTGCCGGGCTCACCCCAGGTACCTGCACAGACCACTGGGTTTCGCCCAGGGTATGTATTGTTAGGTCGAGTAGCCCCAAGAAGCCAAATATTGAGTATTTAAGATGTTTTGTGTGTATATCAAATCAATTATGTATGTGGAATGTTTTATGTAGTTAGATTGTGAAACTTAAATAAACGTGTGAACAGTGACTATCATCTTATGTTGTGTATAAATTGGAAAAAATGCTGAATCCAACATTATCCTCCAAATTTGTGATTGAACCGACAAAACCATTAGAAATGAAAGGGTATGAAGACTACACTGACTAACTTTTACACTATAGCCCCCAACTTGCGGACTACCTTTATGGTATAAATACATACTTATACCAGAACTGTTTGAACGCTTGTTACGTGAAAAGATCTACTCTTGTGGCACTGTCCGAATAAATCGCCGTGGAATGCCAGAAGCCATCAAAAGTGCCAAATTAAAGAACAGAGGAGAATCCCTTACAATGCAGAAAGGCAACCTAGTAGCAACAGCATGGAAAGACAAGAAGATTGTGACTTACCTAAGCACAAACTGCGATCCTACACAGACCAGAGTAGTGCAAAGACGTCAAAAGGATGGGACCCTAAAGGATGTGTCAGCTCCAAGTGTCTCTGAGCTATACAACAAATATATGTTTGGTGTAGACTTGGCTGACCAAAAGAGGATGCAGTATTCCACTTGCAGAAAAGCCAAAAAATGGTACAAGTACTTGTTTTGGTTTTGTTTTGATATTGCACTTGTCAATTCCTTGATTTGCATGCAAGAATCGCCAAATCATAAGTTGCTGACCAAAACAAACAAGGAAAAAAAGAGAACGCAGTTGGACTTCAGAATGGCATTGGCGCAGCAGATGATCGGAACATTCAGAGGAAGTAGAAAGCGTAGGGCACCTGGAGTAACGGGAAATTGTGGGGATGCACATTGGCCCATTCAATTTGAAAAAGCTGGACGATGTAAGGGATGTGCAAAGCAGAACAAGAGACACGAAGTCTCTACTGGATGCAGACAATTGGCGTTTTCGACTGGTACGTTTCCGATGAATAAAAATAAGCTCCGCCCACTTGCGCAGAAGAAGAAATTTACTAAACGGAGATGTTCCAGTCGAACAGAAATTTGACTAAACGTCGATAATCTATAAAAATGAAAGTAGGTACGTCACTTCCGCTTCATAGACTATATGGATCTGGTAGAGAAAACAGCATCTTTTTTAATTATTGAAGACCCTGATACCAGCGATGAGGAAGATAGCGATGAAGAAAACATTGGATCTTCGTTATTGCTACTTTTGTAAGTATTGTAGATTCGTATGTAGTCTTGTAACAGCTAATGCGTGTTATTCCGAAATTCCTCAGTCTTACCCTTTATTTCATGAATGCCAGTAATGGGAATTACAGCCGCAAACAGCAAACGTCCATAGATAAAAGAACGATTGAGAGTGGGTAAGACAGGAATTTCTGTTTAACAATACTTTCAGCATCGGATCTAGCGTGTCTGACCCATTTCTTTTTTTCTTTTCTTTTTTTTTATATTTGAGTAATTTTCGCATGTCAAATAATTCTGAGGCATTTTTTAAGGGGTGTCGGTATGACCCCCCCCCCCCCCCTCCCCAGTTGACAATAACAGTTACAACTTACAAGATTGGGCAACAGTACTTTTAGGATAGAAATAGAATGGAAGCCTACTTATTCAGTTTTTAAATATTGGATACTCATAAATAAAATCCTAAACTATTAGGCTTAATTCTGAAGTATTTCATATTCTTTTAGTTCATCAACAAACCAGTGTATCCTACCACAAGACAGACACAGACAGAAGAATTACACAGGCAATGTTGCATTGCACTTTCGTGTTGATGAATTTAAAACTTTCTTCAGGGTCTCCAGAATAAGTGTGGAATGTCTCCGAGGTAAAATTTCTGAGATATGTGTTGAACAGAATGTATCAGGGATTCTATGCAGACATTCTACAGGAGGATCGCCACAAATACCTTTAGAAGATCGCCTCTTGATATTCTTGTGGTACATGGCTAGCATGGATAAATATGCAGCCATAGCTGACAGATTTGGTGTGAGTGAAAGTACGGCCTCCTACGCAATACGTAATTTGATAACATTTATACACGATTATCTATTGAATATAATTATTTTATGGCCTACACCTCAAGAGCAACAAGAAATGAAGGATATGTACATGGAATTAAAACATTTCCCAGGTGTTGTTGGAATGATTGATGGAACACACATTTCCATTAAAAAACCATCAATCAGAGGAATAGACTACTATAATCGTAAGGATTATTATTCCATTGTTCTACAAGCGGTAGTTCGAGAGGATTTAAGATTCACCAACATATTTGCTGGATTTCCTGGGAAAGTGCATGATGCTCGAGTTCTACGACAATCACCACTCTTTCAGAATGGTCAAGCATTATGTGGCGAGGGACATTTACTAGGGGACTCTGCATACCCTAACATGTCTTGGTTATTGACTCCTTTTAGGGACAATGGTCGTCTTACAAATGTGCAGCTGCATTACAACTATACACACAGCAGTATACGCAGCACTGTTGAGCGGGCATTTGGGCTATTGAAAGGACGTTTTACTCGACTGCAACACATCAATCAAAATGAAGTGGAGAGCATCATACACACAATAGTTACAGGATGCATTCTGCACAATATTTGCATCATGAACGATGATAACTTTCGAGAATTTTTGAATGATGACCCAGTACCTCAACAATTGCCAGGTGCAGAAAATTTTGATGAGAATTTACTCTACCGGGGATCAGTAAAAAGACTTCAGATAGCAAGAGCTTTATAATTTCATTCTCAACATGAATAAATGTACTATATGGGGTTGAAATGTGACAATTGTCAAACAACACGTGTTTTGTGTATTTTGGAAAACTGTCCAAATAGAGAACAAAACTTTATTATATCATATTTCACTCCATTTTAACTATTTCCAGTATGTAACATTTTAAGTGTACATTGAATTCCAAGATAATTTTTTTTATTTGAGATGAAAAAGCATGTTCTTTTAGCAGATATTGAATGTTAATTTTCACTTAACCAACATTTGATGAAAATAATAAAACTTCAAAATACTTTGTGTCTTTTAAATTTTTCTCATTCACATCAAGGAGATAAAGATCTATGTGCAATTTAATATACATGTACATATTCAAATCCAAGCAGAATGCAGGTTCTTTCATTGCCATCTTTGAGCAATTAACACTGGACTATGGTTCTTGCGGTTTCATCCGAGACTTTATTCGCCTTTCTTACACTTGATACAATGGAATTTAAACCCACAAAGTAAGGTTTGAGCACTCTAAATGAAAGCAGGGTTAAGGAGGCGTACTACATCATTATAATGGCCAACTTCCTTATAAAACTCAAATAAAACTATCGGCAATATTTGTCTATTCATGTTGGATTTAATTGCCTATTAAGGTAGTACATAATCTGTCGATCGCTGGTTCAAATCCAGGAGGAGTTTTAAATTTTATTCATATTAATTTGTACTAAAACGACATTTTTTGACTAAATAGAGTAAATTTTGGAAGTTTTTCAATATAAATCCCCCATCTTTTTTTTATACTATCAAATTTCTCTAGTGTAGTATTCCTCCTTAACTGCTCTGATTATTTTGCCATACAGGCAATATTATCAAAGTTCACTGAACTTACAAATACATGTTAATGTACAACTGTACAGTAGCATACACAGATGGTAAACATTTACAGTCATGTGCACAAACTTGGTTGAGACTATCGGGACTTTTTTACTTTCATATCCTATGAGAAATGAGAACTCTGAAAATGGCATAAAATTGTAATTCTTTAATAAGAAATATAACTAAAAATGGCATAAGAAAATGTAAACTCTACTTGAGCAAAATTTGTAAAAAGAAAAATTGTAGAAAAAATATAGACAATGTACATTTGAATAATCTTATTCATATGTAAAGTAATATAAACAAGTGAAACTGAAAAATAATTAAAATACAAAAAATCAACAATGTAATGTTTATACATGAGTAAACTTTCAAGTATAAAACAACTGACCAGAAAATACCCAGATGATCTTTTCTGCATTGACTAGGAATTCACAGCAAACATTTCAAATATTAAATAAACATGACTGCTAAAATCTAGTAAAATTCAGCCACAAATGACCCCAATGGTAAGTGATCTTTTCTACATTGAATAGCAATTTACAGCAAACAATTCAAATGTTCAACAAATATGACTTTGCTAAAATCTAGTAAAATGCAGCAAATCCAGCCTAACAAACAGCTGCCCTGTTGGCCACTTAGCTCTGTACTCTGCTCTTTTGTGTCTGAGCAGACGTGATGGCACCATTTCCAAAGTATTCAGATTTAAGTTCACCTGACCAACCAATTCATTGGCTATTTCTGCAAAAACATGATAGTCCAAAACAGTTTCCAAATTGCATGCAACATCACAATATCTAAGAGTGGGAAGTATTTCTAGAATACATTTCAGTTCTCCAACTGTTCTGTAATCACACAACACAAATTTCAAAACCCGTAACTCTACATGTGACAAAGAACTCAGTAACTGAAAAAAATTATTCTTTAAAAAAATCCTTTCAGGACAAGACTTTCAAGTTTTTGAAAGTTCACATCAAATAAGTTGATAATTGGCTGTATATTACTGGTTTTCTGCCCACCACTTAGTCCAATTATTGTCACTTTTTCCAAGTCTGGCATCAACTTCATGCCACAGTCAATTGTAAGTGTTTCAATGTGAATGATTATTTTAGTTCTTGTGAGGTAGACTACATTTCTGAACTTTTTACAAACTAAAAACAATTTACAATTAAGATCATCCCTTTGAACAAACTCAAAAATTTTCTTCAAAATGTGCAGTGGCAATTCACAAATTTTATAGCAACCTGAAAAAGAAAATATACTGCTGATATAGTCCTTTTCAATACATGAATATCATTCTATTTGTTTTTCATAATTTCCAAAAATTGTCTTAAGAGGTCATTTTTTTCTTTTGCTCGCTCGTCTCTTTTTCTCTCTCTTTCCTCCCTTTCAATCTTTCTTTGTTTTTCCATTTCTAATACAACTTCTATCAACTTTGTACCTGATTCTGAAGTACTAGCAAACTTTCTTTTTTCACGTCGTCTGCATGCTGATGCAGATGTGCTTTTTCTGCTATTTTCGGGAGAAGTTTCAGAGGCCACCCTTTCTTTGTCTGAAGTGCTGGAGTCTGTATCTCCCTTGAAATCATTCTCCTCCTCTTTCGACTCTAACAGAGAATGATCAACTTTGGTGCTAAATTTTGTAACAGTTGCTGTTGATGTATTTACATCGGAGCCCGATAACAATAATGGATGAACATCATGACGCTTAGCCAGAATGGCATCTATTCTTTCAAAATGTTGAAAAGTTTTACGTTTCTGCCCAGTTTTAGTTTTATTATCCCTCAGAGTTTTATGAGAAGCGATTAAACTTCTCCATTTGCCTTCCACTTTGGTTTGCGAAAATTCAAAGCCACCATTTTTTAACCCCTGTGTAATTAACTTCCAAATATCTTTTTTCTTCTTTCTTGGATCCTCCATTTTCTCTTCATATTCTTCATACAGATGAATCAAAAGCTCAGTGGCTTCTCTACTCCAGCATGCATTGTTACATGACGTACTAGTAGTCTCACCTAAAGAGGTACTGGCAGAGGAATCTTCAATATCGCCTGAAACAAAAATGTTTACTTATGTAAAAGGAAAAAGAAGGTTAAGAGTTTTATTCTCATGGGGGGGGGGGGGGGGGGGGGGGGGGGAGGCTTTTGCTGTCTTGAGGTCCCAAGTGCCTTCTGATTTTATAGCACTTGAAATATGTCTCCTATGTAGTCAGTTGTACTACTTTTTCTGTCCTTTTTAATGAGGTAAAATGAAAAATTCAAAATGACACAATTTTCAGGATATACGTTCTCCCATAAAAGGTAAATATTTTGTTTTATATGTCTTTGTGAGTGGAAAAATTATTACTTGCTTCTTTTAACGACCACGATTTACCTTCAATTTGAAAATTTTAGGGGGGGGGGCGTGTTCTGGGTAACACCAACCTCCCAAACAACTATAGAAAGTACCAAATAGTTTAAAATATCCAATCATATGTATACATTGAGTGTTATGATTAAAAATTCTGCAAATGCCGTCAGTTCTGCATTTCCTTGAATGCAGACACATATCTACAATGGAAAATTTTTTGAGGACTGCCTAAGTATATATATGTCCAAGCAAATACAGTGTATTCATTAATTCCCTTAACATCATGAATTGTCTAAGAAAAAAATCCAACCAATTAACTTGCTAAATTTACTTCCTACAAATCCTTTAAATTTTAGCAACAACCCCCCCCCCTTCTAAACATTTCAATATTTTTTTAATAAATCCAGTTTCTAAAATAGTAATTTGCACCTTTCCTTTACTTACTTGCTTCATCCTCAAGAAAATGTGTACATTCTGTTGCCACGGTTGCATTAACTTTAGATGCCTGGCTCTCCTCATAATTTTTTCTCATTTGTGCTAGTAATTCTTCATCTGGAGATAAGTGAATTATAATAGATAAAAATGCAGTGATTAAAAGATAGAATATCCTATTATTTATATCAGAAAATGTTTTCACTACTTTGAATCTGCATGACAACCGAGATTATAATATTATTCTTATTAATTAAATTCGGCAATCTTTTTGTAGTAAAATACAACAGCTAAATGCCTGAAATCAGTGATATCATATGGACAAATGTGTTTGGATTCAACTATAAAAGTTGTACATTTCATCTGCCATTTCAAAGTTTAATTAATCTGCATAACACTTACAGTACCTATCACTTTCATTTAGAATTTTCAAAAATTACCTCCATTCTCTAATCTTCTTATTGTGTTTTGGTCCAACACTTGCTTAAAGGAGAAGCCATCCGGATAATTTAGCTGAACTTCTTGCCAGAACCTGTAACAAAATGCTATGCAGTGAAGAGTACAATACAATATGATATAATATATATCATATGCACGTGACGAAACAGCCCGTTACTGTTGGAGGAATTTCGGACTCACTCAAAGCAAGTCCATAGTAAAAGTTCTGAGCGTCTGTTTGACGTCATAAGCTCAGGGGGGGGGGGGGGGGGGATCCTTATCTATTCTTATTTCAAATACATCTATTTTATTATGAAATACCTCTAAAATAGCATGAAAAAAAGCCAAGTGAAAAATACTTACGACTTGTGCTCGTCTCCCTCCACCATTTTTTTCGATCACATGATCCTACTCATCGCGCCTTTTTCCTCGATGAGATTTGTACTCTACGGATTTTTGTTACTCATCACGAAATACCAGTCGAATGAAAATTTATCTAAACAATTTTCTGTTACTTCAGAAAAACGACCAGTCGAAAACGTCTAATGTAATGTTAGACTGTGCATAAAGAATGACTGCTTTTTCAAGTACCACCAAGAACTGTTAAAATGAATTAATTACACTTATTGTGTATATTTCAAGGAATGCTATGTAAATATTGTAAATGAATGCCATTTTTGAAATAATTAATTAACTTTTTCGGGTTTATAAAATTGAATTTATAAAATTGAAACATCAATGAATAAAAAACTTTTTGAATTTTTAAAATATTCCAATAAATAAATGAGATATTGAGAGTTTTAGGCGTGTACCATTCATTCCAGCAGCAAATCTCCTCAGCTGCAAAATATCTGCTGCTGCAGTGAGAGATAAGAACTGTGTGTAGTAGTGAACAGCCAGAGCGGCTGTGGTAGATAAGAAGTTAAATAAACTGAGAGAAGCCAATATAATCTTGTCAGCAAATTTGAAGAAATCTCAACTCGTTCAAATTTTTAAGGACAATGTTCTGAATAGACAAAAGTGACTCAACGGATGAATCAAGTGAAATTCGGATTCAGGACCGAGAGATAAATATCCAACATGGCGAATTGACTTTACTTCCGGCATCTTCAATTAGCAATCCCGAGAACGAGGCTGGGCGGATTTCATCAAATGATCCACTCCTTAGGCACCAAGACGAGGCAGGGCGGAAGCAGGTAGAACTGTCAAACCCTGTCCAAAACATCCAACGATCAGTTGAACACCTCCCAAATGAGATTAGCACGCTCCAGCGCCACCGCATTTCCAACCAGTACAATGAGCCCTCGGGATCAGGAAATTTCACACATGACGCACCTACATCAAGAATATCTTCAGACTCCGTCCCTCATATAGAAACGGTATCGTCAAATCTGCGAAACCAAATCATGCAAGGTAAGGATGTCAACTTGGCTCTGCTACTTATGCCCCATGAAATTGAGGAAAATAGTCTCCATGACAGTGATGGACGCTTCATTGTAATTAAAAACAGCACTAACCCCAGATTACAAAGAAATCTGACTTTAAGCGAGTTTATTGTGGCATTCACTAAGTATTGGAACATCCTATGCGAAGTCTGTCCAGAGAGAAGGTCTGAGTTAGATGCATACTTAAGGGATATCATTGAAATGGCATCCACCACTAAGGGGTCGGCTTTTTATGATTACCACAAAGCCCATGCAGTACACTTCTACAATAGAGAAACATCCGAATTGATTGGGCTATTAGAGACACAAAACTATCTATAACCATATTTGCCGGACAGACTATTAATCGTTGTGAAATGTGCAATAGTGTCACACATTCGTCTCAGAATTAAACACAACACCTTGCAATCCCCGTCAAGCGCATCACACAAAAATCCGCAAACATCTAGTCTGTTTGACGTTCAGGGTAGGCCTAGGACTAAGCATAAGGGCAAAGAAATTTGCAACAATTTTAACAGGGTGTTAGAGGAAAGCTTGCAACTTAGTCCACATATGTTCAGAATGCAAATTCAACAACCACGCAGCACCCATGTGCAACAAACTGAAATCAAAGCAAAGTATTACCAGTGAAAAGGCGTGACTATTAGATCACAAATCTCATGCAGAAAGTACTGTTTCAGATTTAAAGGTTAACACACCAATTAATATTGGAAATCTTCAAGAGGAACTATCAAATCATCCCGACCAATGTTTTGTTCGAAATTTAATTGAAGGATTAAAAAATGGATTTGATACTTTACCCCAAACCTCCTTTGAAAGTAAAATAATCTTTCTGCGCGAGAAAAACCAGAAGTAGTGGATTCCCTAATTGAACAGAAACTTTCAAAGGGTTTTTTAAGTGGGCCGTTTGACAAACCCCTGTACAAGGTATACCATATAAGTCCTATTGGGATAGCGGTAGGAAAGTATATTTACATATTACAGGACCATTGGCCACTTATACTCAAGGCCATCGGGCTCTCACCATTACATGCATGGCCATCGGCTATGCTCTTAGCAAGCATTTAGCTTAAGCTTTAAACTTGACTGATCTTGTTTTAATTTGAGATGTATGTTATAATTGATATTTATCTTGGATGTTAAAAATCATGTGTGTGTTTTTGATGTATCTTGTTATTCTGTAATTCGCTGAGTAGTACCCAAAAAGCAAAGTTTGAATAAATATAGTAACTTTTCATATGTGTTATTTATATAAATGGACTTTTCCCATAAAACAGTAGAATAATTGGAGATTTCCTGTTGTGTACATTTCGGATGGTTTCCGTGGTATGTAATAATTTGCTTGTTTTCTTAGAAATTCAATGGAAACCTCTTTTGTGGCGAAGCCATATAGCTAAACTGAAATATTTTTCTATGAGATAAAAACAACAAGACTGCAGTTCATATCAAGTAATTGTCTTGTTTATTTAATACTGGGTTCCTTCTGCCCAGGTGTACGCCAGAGATCGATAATGACCAATTTCCCGCATCACTGATCATGTGCACTCATGGCGGTTTATCGAGATAATTAACACTTTGATATAGACTTTTGTACTAAAAATACCGTGGCAAATGGCGATAGTGAATTTGGCGTTTCAATGAGAATTTGAAGTAATAGGAAAAACGTTCTTAGAAAAATGTGGTGTTATAACGAAAATGGCGATGAATTGAGTGGCGATAACAGATTTTCATTAAAGACTGCTACCATTCTTAGTTATTTTCCTAGACAAAGGACTAGGACTATTTCACTCAAAATTTACAGATTAAGAGTTCTTGAAGCTAACAGCTTGTTACAGGATTTGTGTAAAAATCATCAGCTGTCCTTTTGGAGATTAAGAGGATTTGCCAAGAGCAAATAAAGTGCACCGCCACGGCACATGATACGCCCGTCACATATTGTTAACATGAACATATCACCATGAAGAGATAGGTTTGCATGGAACCAAATGTCAACCTTCCTTTAAGAATCTTACCCACTTTATGGCCTCTTGTGACATTGCTTCAAATATTGATAATGTAAGCTTAATGATTTTTAAAAGGATATAAAAACATTTTCCCAAATGTTTTCAATGAAATGATTAAAGTGCAAGATAGCCCTTTATCCAAGCAAACAACTTACAATAAATGGGAGTACTCAAAAAGGTTGATTTATTCAACATATCAAAAAATACATATATCAGTATCTGCCTTTGTCAAATCTTCAAGTATATGTAAGTTATGCACATAACTGTTTTTATGTGGGACGACTGAATTTGGTTTTATGATTTTGTAACTGTTATGTGGATGACATTTTTAATGATCTTTTGTTTCCCCTTGGTCACCCCAATTAACTTAGATCCTGTGGGCACTTCCAGATTTAATCCCCTTATGTAACCTCCCGATTAGTGAGGTTTCCTGGCCACTGATTGGTCGAGGCCTTCGTAATCAGCGGCAGTCTACTTCACACTTAGCGTCCTACGACAGTCATCGTCTTACTCTCAGCTTTGTCTTCAATTTGGATTATTTTCACCGTTTTCTCTTTGCTTTAATTGATTGATGGATTACACGAGGACCCAGATTAGCGCATGAAGGTAATATTTTGGCCGTTCTAACTGCATTTCGCTGGTTTCTGTCTCACGTTCCGTGATCGGTGCAGACCTATCAGTATCACTACCATCAGCGATTTTGATACGTAGATTAACGGTGCATTAAGAGACGCTATACAGGTGCATTTGTGAGCGTTACCCATTTGGGGACATTTGCTGCTTAGGGTTCTCTCAACTAGTTGCTCACTGTGAAATAAGGAAAATATGAGGACCTTTAGGCTGACTTTGTTTTCTTCTCATGACCACATACATTGCGCATGCGCGAAGTGAAGGTAAACATCCGCCCAGCATGAGTGATCGCATTCGCGTGTTAATTGTCGGCCACAGCTTCATTTCACGTTTGGACAATGCTATCGGAAGGTATTTACCGATAAACTTCAATTTAAGGCAGTGTGTGATTCAGTGTTTCGGTGTCAGCGGAGGACGAACAGATTCATTGAGGGCAAATCAGGGCCTCAGGAGAAAGATCGCGTCGTTCCAACCCGCAATACTGATTTTACAAATCGGTGGTAATGACTTATGCGAGCCGCTTAAGAGACCAGAATCTATAGCTTGTGACATCGTTGAGCTAATGGAGAGTCTCCAGGCCTGCTCAAGTGTTAGAGTCGGGATCGTGTGCGAGCTATTTGTGAGAACTAGACCAAGAGCTATATCACCACAAAATTACGAAGAAAAGAGACAGCTGGTCAATCAGATGCTACCAACGTTACTGCAGGCATCTAGCCATGAACACTTGTTGTTCTGGCGTCACCTACGTTTGATGAATAGTCCGCTTAACATCCTATGTGAGGATCGAGTACACTTATCGACAATCGGCAACAAGAAACTGTACCGCAGTCTGCGTTTGGCAATCTTGCACGCCATCGAGTTGTTAATTTAGTATCTGTTATTTGTTACTAGGTAGTAACGTATATGACGAAACATCCTATCTCGGCATAGTCTGTATGCGTTTTACCTACATTATGATTTCTGGTAACATTTACATCCTGTATATAGGTCACCTCATCTTTTTATATTCATATGTAAAGTTGCTTTACAGGGTTGATACCAAGTCATTAGAGGAATCCCACTTTTTTCCTGGCACCAGTCCAATTTTGGCATTTGTATGGAACTTGCCTAATACAACCAAGGTAATGCCAAATAGGTGTTTTGACTGTGTTTTTATCTATCAACTACGCCTGTCATATGTTGGCAGGTAATGGGGTATAGGCCATGAAGGCGCTATAAAAGTACTGAAGTAGCACCTGTGACTCTCTAATTAAGTGATTATCTTTGAGCCCTTGTTCGAGACCCGTTATCATGTAATTGACACTGTTTATTTTTGGTGCAAACACCAAGCCATATATCTGGTTATGTTATACATATGCTTGTGCCAGTCATGTATTTGGCTTGGCTATGTTGAGTGCTTTCGCTGGTCATGTATTTGGCTATGCTATTTTCTTCCTTATGCCAGCCGTGTATTTGGCTTGGCTATGTTAACGGCTTTCGCTGGTCAGGTATTTGGCTATGCTATATTTCTTCCTTGTGCCAGTCATGTATTTGGCTTGGCTATGTTAACTGCTCTCGCTGGTCATGTATTTGGCTATGCTATATTTATTTTGGTGCCAGTCATGTATTTGACATGGCTATGTCAACTGCTTTAGCTGGCTGTGTATTTGGCCAGGCTATGTTTACCCCTTTACGCTGGTATCGATTATTAGCTTGTCCTTTTCTATGCTGCATTGTATATAAATCCCAATTTTTGAGTCATGTATTTGACTTTGTTTCTTTGTTAGATGTCAGCAAAGCGACCTCCTAAAAGGCGACGAGTTGACCCAGTGTTGACAGCGCCTGATAATTCAGAGACAGTTAGGTCCATAACAGATGCTGTCACAGCACAGGTTCTGGATAACTTAAGGGCAGCGGGAATAGTATCACCCACAACTACAGTCCAGAGTGGTGCAGCGGGGGAATCAACTTCTAGCAAAAGTAGGAATCAAGGCAGTGACACCCCTATTATTCATATTCCTGCACAAAATATTGCATCTACTTTCGACAACTTGAGGCAAGAATACAAACCATTGGGCAGGCCGTTGTATACAAAGATTAACTCCAAATTACAGGAGAAAATTCTCAGTAGAGAATTCATAGACATGTCCGACATTTTGGTTAATCACCAACCAGCAGAACTCAATTTGCACTTAGCTGTAAAAAACCAACAAGTAGGGTTAACCTCTAGTAAGAAACGGAAATTTGTGTCCATTGAAACCTGGACAGATGCTTTTTGTATTTTTGCTTCGGTCTTAAGAAAAGCCAACCCACACCCGACATTGGCAGAGGATTTGGCTATTTATATGGATCTGATATGACAGGTCCATAGGGATGGGGGGGATTGGTATTTCTACGATACCAATTTCCGTCAAGCAAGGCAAAATGACGACACATTCTCATGGGGCACGGTCGATCAGGTGCTACACACCAGGGCACTGAATAAGCACAAACAAAATTCATCTACCATCACTAAGCCCTTTCCAAAACAAGCCTCCCGTAAAACATGCTTCAGATTTAACGGGGGGCGGGCATGCGATGGAACGTGTGGTTACCTCCATGCATGCTACACTTGCAAAGGCAACCACCCAAATTCACAATGCACCAAACCCGGAAGCCAATCAAAAGGGGGGTTTGAAAAAAAAGGTGATTCATGGGGAAATAAAAAATCCCAGTCAATGTCCTACGAAAGGGAGCACACCAATAAAAACTATACAAAATAAGATAGTTACACCTATTTGTACCAAAACACTGGCGCGTTATCTTGAGGGTTATGACGATGGTAAGAAATCCTACCTCATTCAAGGCTTTACATATGGTTTTCCTTTAGAATTTCAAGGACACAGGGAATCATTTTCTTGTGCAAACTTAAAATCAGCTTTAGACCACCCAGCCGTAGTTGAAGAAAAAATTAAAAAAGAATTAGATTTCAAAAGGGTAGAGGGGCCTTTTAAAATTAAACCGTTAGATATTTTTCGCGTTTCTCCTTTGGGGCTGGTACCTAAAAAAGCACCGGGAACCTGGCGTTTAATACATCATTTGTCATATCCAGATAAAAATCTAAATTCTGTTAATGCAGGGATATCGGATGAATCTGCAGCAGTTCAATATGCAGGTATTGAGCAAGCAATTCAACGAATCAAAACATTAGGGGAAAGTACATATATGTGTAAAACGGATATTAGATCTGCATTTAGGATAGTGCCTGTTAACCCTCGGGATTTTGGTTTGCTTGGTTTTAAATGGGACGGAAATTTTTACTATGATAAATGTCTCCCCTTTGAATGTCGCACTAGCTGTAAAATTTTTGAGGAATTTAGCACAGCCCTTGAATGGATAGCTTTGAATAAGTTAGGGATTTCGGCTATGGTACATATATTAGATGATTTTTTGATTTTGGAAAATTCCAGGGACCGTGCGGTATCCAAGCTCAAGGCTTTCATTCATTTATGTGAAAAGTTGGGGGTTCCTCTGTCAAATGAGAAAACTGAACTACCAGCGCAAGTCATGGACTTTGTTGGGATTACATTAGATGTGCCAAAGCATGAATCGCGTTTACCTGAAGATAAATTGAACAAATGTCGAGTGTTACTGACTAAATTCATTCAGTTAGACAGGTGCACCCTCAAGGACATGCAGTCTTTGATAGGATTTCTAAATTTCGCTTGTTCAGTGGTTCAGCCAGGTAGAGCATTTTTGCGCAGATTAATCAATTTAACTATGCATGTTGCTAGCTCCCAAACGCACATCTTTATAACTCATGAGGCTAAGGAAGATATGAAGATGTGGAAAGAATTTCTAAATCAGTTTAACGGCAAGTCGATATTTTTGAACGAAATGTTCCTGTCAAGCCATACTTTAGAGCTGCACACAGATGCAGCACAATCTTTAGGATACGCAGGAATTTATAAAAACAGATGGTTTAATGGGGTTTTTCCAAAAGAATGGCAGAAATTAAATATCATGACCCTTGAATTTTATCCCATTATTTTGTCAATTTCTATGTGGGGTCATTTGTGGCAGAACCATTCAATTTTGTTTTTCACCGACAACGAATCTTTGGTATCAGTCATAAACAAACAAACCTCCAAAGATAACGAAGTAATGAAAATGGTTCGCTTTATGGTTTTGCAATGCCTGAAACTGAACATTCTTTTTAAGGCGAAACACATTCCTGGCAAAAGGAATGTTTTAGCTGATCTCCTTTCTCGTTTGCAGGTCGGTCACTTTTTGAATCTGGCACCTCTTGCTCAAAAGAAACCCTGCCAAATACCACAGTACCTTCAACCACAGAACTTTTGGGAGTCGTTAAAATACTAACACAGGCTGCTCTGGCTCCATCTACATCAAGCACTTACAAACAAGCTTGGAACATTTTTAATTCCTTTTCACAAGAGGTTTTAGGTCAAACCTGTAATCTGCCCCTATCGGCGTCAACTGTCTCGTTATTTATTGCTTACCTTTATAAAAAGCAATTTGCACCAAGCCCAATTTCAACTTACCTGTCAGCATTGGGTTATGTACATAAAATGTTATCTTTGCCTGACAATACCCGATCCTTCTTGGTTGATAAGCTTGTCACTGGTACTTACAGACTGTCACAAACAATCGACACACGTTTACCTATTACTGTTCCTATTCTGAACAAAATGCTTATAGCATTGCCTACTTTGTCAATCTCATCTTATGAGCAATGCTTATTCAAGGCATTGTTTCTGTTCGCATTCTCAACATTTGTCAGAATTGGCGAGTTAGTTTCAGTCAAGCATATTCCACAAGATCACATTGTGCAGTTGAGCGATGTTTCCTTGTCAGTAGTACAAGGTGTAGTTAAGGAAGTCACGGTCAGCTTCCGTAAATTCAAACATAGTATCAAAGAAGGGGCAAAGATGATACCTTTCTCAGACTCTAATACGGGAACTAGTGAATCTGCGATCAATAGTCTAGTACTTTATTTACAACGCAGGCCAAAACCCCCTGGCCCGTTGTTCTGTTTAACAAGCGGACAACCCCTGACTAGATCTTACTTTGATAAGATTTTGCATAATTGCCTGGCTCATTGCCAGTTGGATAGTTCCAAATATAAAGGTCATAGTTTTCGAATAGGAGCTGCAACAGCAGCTGCAGAAAAAGGTTGGTCGGATGCCAAGATTAGGGACATGGGTCGTTGGAAATCCAACGCATTTAGAAAGTACATACGGCCTTAGACCTTAACGAGTACCGCTTTCAATAGCCTACCGTTATTAAATCCTGCAGACATTCTTTCCTACTTTAGGCAAAGATACCTGCTTGGGCCGGTATCTTTCGCTTCATGCTTCCGTCAGTATCGCGTTTAATCCAATTGGTCCTTGCCTGCCACACTCCAAGGACAGTGTGTCAATTAGTTTTGCATAGCTTATGTTCTTGAATGCATGTATCCCTATCAGGATCCCTTATACCTGCTTAATGTCAGCATGATGCGGACAGAAATTTTGGGGCTAGAGTTCAAGCAAGTTCAGTATTTTTGTTTTTTGATTCCAATTGTAGTGAGTTCTTTTTCAATGCTTGCACGTGCCTTGTACTCATAGATCCCTGCTTGGGCCGGTATCTATGCTTTGCACATTTCTACAGCTGATATGACGTATGAAGACTCCTGCTTGGGCCGGTGTCTTTCTGCATTTTATTCTGTTTGTACCGGTATTTATAGATCCCTGCTTGGGCCGGTATCTAGTCATTGCACATTTTTGTATGAAGACTCCTGCTTGGGCCGGTGTCTTACTAGCTTTGTCTACCTTGGTACTTGTATTCATAGATCCCTGCTTGGGCCGGCATCTATTCATTTATAAGTTGACATGAGGTATGAAGACTCCTGCTTGGGCCGGTGTCTTTCGGCATTTTTACCTTTACGTTATAGTTACATGATTGCATCTGCTGTATTAGTTTCAACTAATTTTGGGTGTTCTATTAGGATATTTCTAGTCCTCTCCAAAGTGATGGTATATCAGGGTCATAACGTTTGTGCCTCTCGCCAATGCTTGGCCTTTTGTGGGGTAGGAAAGACTCATCTTTCCTAGGGAAGACTCATCTTTCCTTGTGGGACTGGTGACCCCTTACAAGGCCAAGTTGGTGGAATTTTACCATAACTTTATATTTGTATTTGTCGTAGTTAGAATTTTTCTAGTCATAATACTTTTTCTCAATTTGTACTTTACATGTATTTTGTATACATGTTGGTATCGTAATTTACATGTATTTTGTTTTACATGTTTGTATTGTATTTACATGTATTTTGTTATACATATTTGTATTCTTTTTATAAAAATTTTACCTCAGTATTGAGTATAATTTTTGGCAATTTCAGTCGGTGTTTGTTTTGTATATGAAGGAGGAAAGCATAAATGTAAGTTATGCACATAACTGTTTTTATGTGGGACGACTGAATTTGGTTTTATGATTTTGTAACTGTTATGTGGATGACATTTTTAATGATCTTTTGTTTCCCCTTGGTCACCCCAATTAACTTAGATCCTGTGGGCACTTCCAGATTTAATCCCCTTATGTAACCTCCCGATTAGTGAGGTTTCCTGGCCGCTGATTGGTCGAGGCCTTCGTAATCAGCGGCAGTCTACTTCACACTTAGCGTCCTACGACAGTCATCGTCTTACTCTCAGCTTTGTCTTCAATTTCCCGCCCACCTACCCCTTCAACTCCCTTATTTCTGTTAGAATTTTTCTAGTCACATACTTGGGACTGGTGACCCCTTACAAGGCCAAGTTGGTGGAATTTTACCATAACTTTACATTTGTATTTGTCGTAGTTAGAATTTTTCTAGTCATAATACTTTTTCTCAATTTGTACTTTACATGTATTTTGTATACATGTTGGTATCGTAATTTACATGTATTTTGTTTTACATGTTTGTATTGTATTTACATGTATTTTGTTACACATATTTGTATTCTTTTTATAAAAATTTTACCTCAGTATTGAGTAAAATTTTTGGCAATTTCAGTCGGTGTTTGTTTTGTATATGAAGGAGGAAAGCATAAATATCATTTTATTTTATCACTTTATAATAGATAAAAAAATGTACAGCTGCTGATTGCTGGTATTGCACCCTCAATCCAAAGAGGCTACCTGCAGATAAGCCCCTTCATTGGTTGCCTGATCCCACTAAAGGTCCTGACGACACTTTCCAATCTCTTGAGGCTCTCTTGGGCACTGAGACAACAGACAGGGATTGTCCTGGTTTAAGTGCTAAAGGTACTGCTACAGAAAATGACAAGAAACACAAAGGAGTTTTGGTAGCAGGTATGTTATACTGTGCTAAGGCTATTATTTTCAAGGAACTTCTTGGATGTTAAATTCTACTTCTGCTTCAAAATGAGAGGAAGACAAGGTTGTATTTTATAGATTTCTTTTTTATTCCAGCCAAAGTTCGCAGCTTCATTATGTGCTGTCTCTGTGGCAAACGTAGAGTAGTTTATTGCAAAGAACGCCTAGGCAGGCAACAGATTACAGACATCGAGGAGGTTCAAGATAGCCTTTTCTATACTTGTGGGTCTACGCTGTTCCCTTCTGGTCATAGATATCATGAAACCATTGTAGTCAAGGAAGGTCTGGAATGTACAGCTGAGATGGAAACTACCTATTATGCAGGTATATGATGATAAATTAAAGCAATTAAGATTAGGTCCAGAAATTATATTTTAACCTTTGAATAAATTTATAGTTCTTTAAATTATTGCTGCATTATTTTACACAATCACTTTTATTAGTATTTTATAACTTTTATGAGTCTTTGCTTGCAGGCATCACGACCAAGTTTCAGCCAGTTTGTTTCTTCTGTGGGGATACTGAAGTGGACAGCACATCGCAGACTGTGCAAGACATGAGAAAAAACTATAGCATTGTCAGACCTATTTGTGGAAACTGCATATCAAGAGGCATTCAGCCTAAAGTTCGAAATGCTTTGAAATTGAATAAAAAGTGATCTTGGAAATTAAAGTTGACAAAAAAAATGTGTTTTTTAATTTTTATTCAGTCAATTTAAATACTATTTGGTTAAGGTTCCAATTTTTTTTTTTTTTTTTTTTTCCGACCACCCAACGCATATTTTGGTGGCAAAAAATCGTAAACCAAAAAAAATAAAAACTTTGGCCTAAATTTTGTTTTATACTTACTGTATCTACTTTGACCAATGAAGGAAAATTTATATTAATTTCAAGAAATTTCAACCACACATTTTCATTTGAATAATTTCAATAGATATATAGAAATTTCATCAAGCAAACTTTTGATCACTGAGATGCTCTAAATTTGATATCAAATCGAATTAAAAGCTTAATTTAGCTAATTTTTACAGAGTTATTTCCTTTGGGTGTTGGGTACCACCTTAAATACACAAATTTGGAGAGGGATATAAAAGTCTTCAACTGTCAGAAATGGATCAAGTCCTTCAGCTTTTTATTATCGTTTTCCCAAAGAAGTTGTTGTTATTCTATAGCATTTGGACACTCTCTAAAATCAACTTCATTCAGTGATGACTGTTTATCAAACTTGGTACATAGTTTTTAGAATGACATAGAACCCTATTATTTTTTTTACAAAGGTTAAGATCACAGGATCCAGTTGTCATTTCATAACATCCTTGTGAACAATGCAATGAGCCGTAGTGTAACAAATATCTAAGACATCAGTGTCGCAGAGACACATTTTCTTGTTTTTTAATACTCAAAATACTAGTCAATTTTAAAACTTTTAATAGTTGTTTTTGAACATTTACAATACTAGGCTTTTTATGAACAGGTAGACTTATAAAATTGATTTAGTTCATCGTGTTTAAGAAAGACAGTCTTGATAGAATAAATTGATGGTGCTATGATCAAGCTTCATTGATGGCAAGTTATTTGAATGGTGATGAGACCCAAGATACTCTTCTCTTTACTATCATGCTTGGGAACATCTGAAAATAGACCTCTATTCAGGGGTTATAAATAGTCATTCATACATATTAAATTTAAAGAAAAAGTGTATTTCACATTTATTTCACTTCTATGGGTGGTGCCGCACTATCTGAAATTGCTTCTGTGAGTGGTCCCTCATTACATTTTTATGCTTCTATGGGTGGTTACCCAAATTTTAAAGTGCCTTCCCCGGGTACCTCATATGTTTTAATGGAACAGCCCTAAGGCATCACGAGACTTCTGTTTCTGTTTTACTCCAAAGTGACAGCATCACTAGCTACAGTCATTCCCACCGTTCCTTATATTTCAACGTGGCCATCGACAGTTTTCTTATACAACAAGATGCCACCCGTGCGTACTCGAGTTCCCAACCTCCGCAATAGAGAAGAAAGGTCTTGTTACACCGCCTAGAGGACGAGGGAGGAGGCGTGACCGTCAGCCAATGGGAGTACTCAGTGTCAGCAAGTACTATCAACTAAGGAGCAATCTCTTGGAAACAGTTAACAGATATGTCCTTAGCTATCCTCTGTCCACATGTTGCAAAACATTGGGATTTCAATGGCACTTATGCTCAACACAAGGCCTCCGTTTTGCCTGTTATGCACCTTGTGTGTTGGTATTTTGGTGATTCCCCCACACCTGTGAAAATTAGTAAGCAATGTGGCCAGTTATCTCCAATGTTTCCTTGTATTTGTTAATTCAATGATTTCAATAAATGGGTAAATCACGCTGGTGTTTTTGGTTTTGTTTTCTGCAAGGTAATGGTTCGGAACTAGCATATCCTGGTAGAATTCTCGAGTGTCTGCCAAATTGGTGGCCACTAGTTGACGAAGTCACTTCAGGGCTTGGAGGGTTAAGTGTCGCTGGGGGGATATATCAACTGTTAAATTAATGTTTAAACCACTTACTAGTAACTTGTATTAATAAAAAAAATTGTATTCAAGGCTGTATCTACTGATAACAATTAGTAAATTCATTTTAATTCTACGATGGTTGACATTAATAACCACATTAAAGTAGTGCTTTATTCTAATGCAATACTAAGCCAGATGCTCTTTATAAAAAAAACACCAATTCATACTCGAGCAATGTTTGTGTCTGTAACTTTTAGTAACAATCAATAAAATCTGTTTCAAAATGATAGTATAATAACGACTACATCAAACCATGGATTTACATGGGTTTTTTTTCAGACGCACCAACCTTTCAATCACACAATGAACACACATTGCACAGAGATTACCAGAGGATTACGAGGACAAAGTGACTGATTTCTAGCTTTATAATCACTCAAAGAAAGAGACACAATTATCCCATCTCACAGAAAAGAAATGATGACCCTTACCTTCAACATCCCATACACATCAACAATAAAAGTACAAAGACAGTCAACATCAAGACAACTGGAAATGATAGAACAGATTTATGGTTATGCTGGTATGCACTGTTGACGAAGTCACCACCATACGTTATCTCTAAGATAAAGACTCTTCCAAAAGAAACTTTCCTTATTTTATATAAAAATGCAATTTTTTATATTCCAATTTTTTAAAAAAAATCCCCTAATGCATACAAGAGCAGGGTTCAGCTACAAGAAAATTTAGAATAATTTTTCACAGCTTTGATCAGAAATATATTGAAATTTGATTTATTAAATTATTATTTATACACAACGTTGGTTTCCTTTTCCTGTACTTAGCTAACTATGTTTAATTAGGATATTTGATGTTGCTTTGTTTTTATTTATCATATCGATTCTAAAATTAGATTTGGTATTGGTCAGTGTAATTAGATGACCAATCAGATTAGAGTAGCCGGGAGCATTGATGCCTAGAGGGGGATGCTGATTAGTTCATTGTATAGCCTTGTAGGAGACTGAAAGTAACAGCAGCTATTATTTTTGCCTTTTCAACATTTATCTATATCGTGATTCCTTTCAATGATCATATTGGAACTTACTATTCATCTTGGAGACGTTTTCATGTAGTGTTTTCCACATATATAGAAGATTCTGGGAGTTGTATTTGTTTGTGTGACTGGTGCATTATTTTCCCGCCATGGGACCTAAGCGATCTAATCGATCGGTACCGTACAATCCTGAACTACCTGCTAATTGGACTTCGGCACGTTTGAGAGAAACTCTGAATTCCCGCGGTATTAACTTTCCCACCAATGCTCGCCGATCCGTGTTGATACGTTTGATTGAAGAGAATGAGAATCCTATAAATAGACCTACGCAGTCCCACAATGACACATCCCACAATGCAACGCAACGAGTAAACAACAATGGCGAACAGAGAGTGTTGGTAGACTTGGTGTCAAAGTTGACATCAACGGTTCAATCGCTGCAACAAAGTGTGGTGTCGTTAAACACTAGAGTGAATTCTCTTACCGCTCAGGCTAATATTCAGTCGGACAATGCCGTTGCAGGGAGACCGCTTCTCCGGACAGAAACGGCAAGAAATGCAACACGGGTGACCACCGGTAACAACGAACCTCCAACTTCGGCGGGTCTGTCTACAGTACACGTATCCACAGACTCTTTGCCCATTTCTCCGACGAATGAAAGCCGTGGTTATGATCTGGCTTCCGCTTTCTCTGCTTTCCAATCGCGTCAAGTCTCGGCTGCTGCTGGATCACCTGGTCAGCTCAACAATGTGAGGACGACCTATGGCTACGCTTCTGAATCATTACCATTGGTAGAGACTATATCGCCACAACTGAGACAGCAGATAGTGTCAGGTAAGGACGTGAACCTAGCCACTCTTCTTATTCCCTACTTCACTCCCATTGAGTCACCAGAGGGCAAGTCTGACCAGAGACTGCAACGTTTCCTGACCATTGGGGAATTCATTCAAGCTTTCGGCATTTATAAGAACGTTATGTGTGAGGCCTACCCTCACCGAAGATCGGAATTAGATTTGTATGAGAGAGACTTAGTGGACATGGCCACCCGTTATCCTGGGAAAGGTTTTTACGAATATCACCGCCATTTTAGCCTTATGGCCGCGGCTCAGCTGAAATTCAACAACATTTTAGTGGATTGGTCAATTCGTAACAATACATTGTTTTGCAACATATTTGCCAACTCAAAGCCCCAGTCATGTGCTGCTTGCAACAGCACCCTACATCTGACTGGATTCTGTCCATTGAATGCCAACAGAAGACCCACTGACAGCAACGATTCGTACGGGCGCAAGAGAAACTTCCACGCAGGTAGAGAAATCTGCAACAATTTCAATGGACAACGGGGTTGTCAACTAGCCAGATGCAGGAATGCTCATATTTGCTTGGAATGCAAAGAAGACCATTCCAAACTTAACTGTCCAAGCACAAAAAACTCCAGTTGGCCCCAGTTCTTTGGGGCCTCCACTCACCAGAAGCCACAGAGGGAAATTTCGACTTCGAAATAACGACACCAGTGCAGATAGATATACTACAAGATCTGCTGATAGACCACCCAGATAGGGATTTCACACAGTATTTGATTAATGGATTACGATGTGGCTTTTACACGGGGTTCAAAAATATTCCAAACAATAACTTTGAATGTAAAAATCTCAAGTCGGCGATTCAGTATTCCAACAGTGTAACGGAACTACTACAACAGGAAGTTGACAAGGGTTACCTATTGGGTCCCTTTACAGATATTCCTTTTCCTCATTACCGTATAAATCCAATTGGTATAGCAATTAGTAAATATTCTAAGAAAAAGAGACTCATCGTGGACATGTCGGCGCCTCATAATGACTTAGATAATCCTAGCTTGAATGACTTGATCAACAAAGAAGACTTTTCTCTCAGCTATGTGACCATAGACGATGCTATACAGCTTATCAAAAAATGTGGAAAGAATTCTATGTTGATAAAAACCGATATCACAGATGCATTTAAAATAATGCCTATCTGCCTTCAATTGTGGCCCTTTCATGGTGTTAAGTGGGAAAACCAATATTATTTTTACAAACGTTTAGTATTTGGAAGTCGTTCAAGTCCCAAAATTTTTGATAGCTTGTCCTTTGCAGTGTGCTGGATTGCTACACACAAATACCAAATGCCCAATATTCTACACCTACTTGATGATTTCCTAGTAGTCGTTCCTCCAGACTCGAATGCTACCGAAATTAAGCTAAAGCTGCTTAGCCTTTTCAAAGACTTGGGGATTCCACTGTCGGTTAAAAAGACTGAAGGCCCAAATACGGAATTGGAATACTTGGGTATCTACTTGGATTCTTTCAACATGATAGCAAGGTTACCTAAGGACAAGAGTGATCGCATCTCAGAAATAGTGGAATCGTTCCTGCACCGCAAATCCTGTACAAAAAGGGAATTACTTAGTTTACTTGGACACTTAAACTTTGCATGTAGAGTAATCCTACCAGGACGATCTTTTATTTCACACCTTATCGCTCTATCCACAACTGTAGAACCATTACATTACCATATTCAGTTAGACAGTATGTGCCGAGCAGATCTCACTATGTGGGCTAAATTCCTTCGTTCATGGAATGGCGTTTCTTTTTTCATCAATGATGACATTGTGAATGCAGCAGATATTCAACTTTTCACGGATGCCACCCCATCTTCCTTTGGTGGATTTTACCAGAATGACTGGTTTCAAGGATATTTTCCCAAAGAAATTTTGCAAGAGAAGACATCAATGGCCTTCTTTGAACTCTACCCCATAGTGATGGCATGTCTTCTGTGGGGCGATAATTGGAAAAGGAGCGCATTTTGTTTCATTGTGATAACAGAGCAACCGTAGATATTATATGCAAGGGACGTTCGAAAATTAAAAGCATAATGAAACTTATGAGAACTTTGACTTTTCACGCGGCTAGCAACCATTATATCATTCATGCTAAGCATATTGAAGGTACAAAAAACTGTATTGCTGACTCTCTCTCTCGTTTCCAGATGCAGAGATTCCGAACCTTAGCTCCCCAAGCCAACCCCTTTCCAGTGCCTTGCGTGCATCATTCGGTGATGATGACAGACTAGATCAGGAGTTGCAGGGACTTTGGGAAGCTTCACTGAACCAGTCAACTCGCAAGACATATTCTTCAGCCTTACAGTGTTTTCAGAACTTTATGATTATGAATGGTGCTAAGTTCTCCAAGCATGGGTTACCTCTCATACAAGAATCAGACCTTGTTTATTTTGTGACACATTGTAAATCGGTGCTGAAATTGAAACATGACACCATTAAATTATATCTTGCTGGCATTAGGTTTCACTATATTAAGTCTGGATTGGGCGATGTCTTGAAAGGATGCGATCAGTTGCATTATGTGTTAAGAGGTGTTAAAAGATTACAGTCAAATGTCCATCACAAGCGTTTTCCTATTACTACAAGAATTTTAGCACAAATATGGAATGTTTTAGACCAGGGAGTTTTTTCTCCTTTTGTAGATCTCATGTTAAAATGTATGTATTCATGTGCATTTTTTGGTTTTTTGAGATGTGGTGAAATCACATGCAAATCTCAGAATGTAGAACAATTTTTACAAATCTCAGATGTACATATTAAACCAGGAGGAAGTGCTTTTGTTTTGAAATTAAGAACCTCCAAAACAGATCCATTTTCAAAAGGTGTTGAAATTGTTATTTTTGAAAATGACCACTTTAAACCGGTGTACACCATGATATCATATTTAGATGCTCGCAAATCTCTGTTTAGTTCAAACACTGGCAAATCGCCATTATTTGTAGACAATGAATTTAACCTTAAACCCATGCCAAGAGACACTTTTGTTCTGCAACTGAAAGAGATACTCCTTCGGATTGGATATGATGATAACAAATTTTCAGGTCATTCTTTTAGGATAGGTGCAGCTACAGCAGCGGCTGCAGCTGGTGTTGAAGATCATGTTATTAAAGAATTAGGTCGTTGGTCTTCAGACTGCTACAACAGATATATTAGAACAGATGTAGAGGCTGTTCAAAAAGCACAAGTACAAATGTCATATTTGTAATATGTTGTTTCTTTTTTTTTTTTTTTTTTCTACTGTGTACATGAGCCTATTATTATTACATGTTAAAAATTTTTTTTTTTTTTTTTTCTTTTTTCATGACTACCGGTTCTTGGGGGCTTCACTCATTCCTTTCGTTCATTTGGCGTTCATTCCTGGGGGAATTTTGCCCCCAAGGGATTATTTACTTATTACATACATTATTTGTTTATATGTACATGTATTGTATTAGAACCTGTATATGAATTATGTTGGCAGGCGGTATATTGTAGATATTAGGTTGACACGTTATTCGGGCAGGAATCTCGGCCACGTCTATGTTTCTCTGTATATACATGGTTAAGCTCACAGATCAGCTCGAGCTTCATTGGATTTGTATTCGGGTTTGTTGGTTACCCGCTGGGATCAGCCCCGGGTAAGCTCCCTGGGATCAGCCCGGAGCTTCATTTCCATTCAGTTTTGCATGCATGGGGATTTGCTCATTCAGCTCCCTGGGATCAGCCCGGAGCTTCAGTCTGTTTTCTCGCCCGCTGGGATCACCCCGGGCAGCTCCTTGGGATCAGCCCGGAGCTTGTTTTTTGTGTTCATTAACCCGCTAGATTCAGTCGCGGGTAGCTCCTTGGGATCAGCCCGGAGCTTCATCACTCCTTTTGGACCCGTTGGGATCAACCCGGGGTAGCTCACTGGGATCAGCCAGTTGCTTAGTTGTGGTTTTAGTCCAGATGGTCGTACGTGACCTGCTGGGATCAGCCCAAGGCTAGTTCACTAGAGTTAGTGTAGAGTAGAGTAGAGTACATATAGTTATGTAGTATTGGAGTTATAAGAATGAGAAGCCCCCAGAACGCCAAACTGTATTTTATTTTTTGTTGTTTTGTACATATTGTATGTTCTTCTGATGTAGGCATGTATGTTAGTAATCAATATGAGTTTTCAGTTGGATATGTAAATAAATGTTAAACTCTGACTGTCTGGTGGTTGTGTATAAATTGAAATTTGATTTATTAAATTATTATTTATACACAACGTTGGTTTCCTTTTCCTGTACTTAGCTAACTATGTTTAATTAGGATATTTGATGTTGCTTTGTTTTTATTTATCATATCGATTCTAAAATTAGATTTGGTATTGGTCAGTGTAATTAGATGACCAATCAGATTAGAGTAGCCGGGAGCATTGATGCCTAGAGGGGGATGCTGATTAGTTCATTGTATAGCCTTGTAGGAGACTGAAAGTAACAGCAGCTACCCACCCACCTTCCCCATCAACTTCCCCGGCTCTCTTCTCTTATTGGGGCTCCTCATAGAACTGGGGGAATTTTGCCCCCAAGGGATTATTTACTTATTACATACATTATTTGTTTATATGTACATGTATTGTATTAGAACCTGTATATGAATTATGTTGGCAGGCGGTATATTGTAGATATTAGGTTGACACGTTATTCGGGCAGGAATCTCGGCCACGTCTATGTTTCTCTGTATATACATGGTTAAGCTCACAGATCAGCTCGAGCTTCATTGGATTTGTATTCGGGTTTGTTGGTTACCCGCTGGGATCAGCCCCGGGTAAGCTCCCTGGGATCAGCCCGGAGCTTCATTTCCATTCAGTTTTGCATGCATGGGGATTTGCTCATTCAGCTCCCTGGGATCAGCCCGGAGCTTCAGTCTGTTTTCTCGCCCGCTGGGATCACCCCGGGCAGCTCCTTGGGATCAGCCCGGAGCTTGTTTTTTGTGTTCATTAACCCGCTAGATTCAGTCGCGGGTAGCTCCTTGGGATCAGCCCGGAGCTTCATCACTCCTTTTGGACCCGTTGGGATCAACCCGGGGTAGCTCACTGGGATCAGCCAGTTGCTTAGTTGTGGTTTTAGTCCAGATGGTCGTACGTGACCTGCTGGGATCAGCCCAAGGCTAGTTCACTAGAGTTAGTGTAGAGTAGAGTAGAGTACATATAGTTATGTAGTATTGGAGTTATAAGAATGAGAAGCCCCCAGAACGCCAAACTGTATTTTATTTTTTGTTGTTTTGTACATATTGTATGTTCTTCTGATGTAGGCATGTATGTTAGTAATCAATATGAGTTTTCAGTTGGATATGTAAATAAATGTTAAACTCTGACTGTCTGGTGGTTGTGTATAAAAACAGTAATCATGAGGTAGCCAGATTACATCCCAATTCATAATTGCACATTTCCATGATTTATTTCATTTCAATAATTAAATTTGACAGATGCAATCAGCTTGGGTGACTATGCAATATGGCTTATGCTTCTTTTAACCCTTTTGCACGGGATACTTCAGATTGGGTTTTGTAAATTAGTTCGCACGCGTTATTTCCAGTTTACAACACCAGCTTGGATCTACGTAAACAATGCCTATAATCATGTACATTACAGATCAGTTATCAAAGCAGGTGTTAACAATTATATGCAAATTGTTTTGACAAATCGGGAATTAAAGTCATTATGTAAAATGGCTTCCACCAAGAGGAGATCCTCATCAGGGCCAGCAGGCACGCCAGCAAAAAAAAAACGATACTTATGTACCTACCAACAAATCTGGGATTAACTACTTTTCATGGATAAAAAAGTTATTGAGGACAGCATGAAGCTAATTGTCCATTGTTTAACTCGCACTTGTCTATTAGGTCTGGATCTTATCTGACTACACATGCCAAAACGTAAAATCATGTAAAAAAAATACTTATAACACAAAAGTCATCTAATTACAGTCATAATTTTTGCCATCATCTTCGAATTGTTTAATATTGTAAAGAAAATACACCTGAAATTCGGACCTGAACTATATACAATGAAACCGTAAATGCCCTCTTATCATGTAAATTGAATAAATCTATGTCCTGCTTTGTGTATATCAGTCTTGAAAAATTTAAAATGTGCCACTATCAGTTACAATGCTTCTCTTCAATAAAATGGTACACATTAAACACATTTTTGTTGCAAATATTTTTAAAACATAAACACTTATAACACAAATAATCCTAATAAACATGTTGTGAATGCCGTTACGCAATATGACCAGATTTTTCGCCTTCCAACCTCCTCTTTTTGCATGTTGGAGGTTGGCAACTATGGTGACGGAGAATTTCCAGCCCCGTCTACCACCTCGTTATAGAAAAGTATAGAGTGCCACAGTAGAACACCCAGAAGAAGCCTCTGCTGTACAGTATTGTTACCCGTTTTGGGCAAATAAAATGTGGGGTAGAATAGTGCAGGAAACGAACTTGTATGCTGAACAGGAGAGGAGGAAAAACCCACCCCCACCTTATGCTGTGAAATGGACACCGGTGGATGCATTCGACATCAAAGCATTTATTGGATTATGCTTTGCCTTGGGAATCATCAGATTGCCATCTAAAAATGACTACTGGTGACAAAGTAAGTAGCTGTTTTTGACCTCATTTGGAGTGTCACATTAAATTCCCCTTATTCTCATTTTGTATGTATTGTAAATGATATGCTCTTATTTTGTGTATATATCAAACACACTCCAAATCCTGTTTGGAGCCTCTTTACTGTGCCCTAATTGGAACGAACTTTAAACCGCCAGTCCATGCTGAATTCAGTTTGGACACGGCAGTCTAGCAGGAAGAACGTTTTTATACTTCTCTGCATATCACTTTAATATAATTAGCAAACTTCTTCCAGTTCTATACATGGCATATACGTAGTGCTCCATATGGTCCAGCTTTTCTGAGGTAAGGTGTTTTATTTACTACTCAGCAATATGTCTATTATTTTATGTTATTTTAACAGTCCTAAAACATCCAGTTATGGAGTTCCTTAGTGTTAACTTAATTTCATACATGTGATTTTCATTCGTATCAAAATGGTACAAATTGAAATAAGTGTTCGGTGTATGGTGCAGTATTATAGTCATAAAGTAGACTTTGTCCAATGTGTGTAAATGCATAGCAATGCAATGTAAAACTTCGATGTATTTGTGGAGTCTTTCCAATAGACAAAAGTGTAACTGTATTGTCTTAAACAAAAGGCATGTCCAGGATATTATCTGCAAATAAGACAATGTTGTGTGTGTATTTATGTGTAATGTAACGCCACTCAGTGCGTATAAGTAATATATTACATTTAATATGTATGTGTATCAAAACAGGTCCCCTCCCTGTGGTCTACTACAGTTATCCTGATGTAACCAGTGTATGCAGGACATGAAGAGTAATAGTATAGTACTAGGACAACCAAGCTCCAGGAGTGGGTACACCGGTCAAGGAATCCCACAGAGGTCTTAGGATTATCATGGACATGGACACTTGTGAAATTAGGACCATGTTCATATAAGAGATATTGTACATAATAAACTCTTTATAACTATATTGTGACTTTTTAATGTGTTAGCTTGGCATGGTTACAGCCAGTTCATGCATCTGTGACAAGGTAGTGATGTCAAGAGACAGGTTTACACACATCTGGAGGTACCTACACCTAGAGAATAAGGTACAACCAGACCTACACCTAGAGAATAAGGTACAACCAGACCTACACCTATAGAATAAGGTACAACCAGACCTACACCTACAGAATGAGGTACAACCAGACCTACACCTAGAGAATAAGGTACAACCAGACCTACACTTACAGAATGAGGTACAACCAGACCTACACCTACAGAATGAGGTACAACCAGACCTACACCTACAGAATAATGAGGTACAACCAGACCTACACCTACAGAATAATGAGGTACAACCAGACCTACACCTACAGAATAAGGTACAACCAGACCTACAATTACAGAATGAGGTACAACCAGACCTACACCTACAGAATAATGAGGTACAACCAGACCTACACCTACAGAATAAGGTACAACCAGACCTACACCTACAGAATGAGGTACAACCAGACCTACACCTACAGAATAATGAGGTACAACCAGACCTACGCCTACAGAATAATGAGGTACAACCAGACCTACACCTACAGAATAATGAGGTACAACCAGACCTACGCCTACAGAATAATGAGGTACAACCAGACCTACACCTACAGAATAAGGTACAACCAGACCTACAATTACAGAATGAGGTACAACCAGACCTACACCTACAGAATAATGAGGTACAACCAGACCTACGCCTACAGAATAATGAGGTACAACCAGACCTACACCTACAGAATAAGGTACAACCAGACCTACACCTACAGAATGAGGTACAACCAGACCTACACCTACAGAATAATGAGGTACAACCAGACCTACAGAATAATGAGGTACAACCAGACCTACGCCTACAGAATAATGAGGTACAACCAGACCTACACCTACAGAATAATGAGGTACAACCAGACCTACACCTACAGAATAATGAGGTACAACCAGACCTACGCCTACAGAATAATGAAGTACAACCAGACCTACACCTACAGAATAATGAGGTACAACCAGACCTACGCCTACAGAATAATGATGTACAACCAGACCTACACCTACAGAATAATGAGGTACAACCAGACCTACACCTACAGTAGCAATGCTCACGGTCATAGGTGGCGCTGCGGTCTGTATGTTTTTACGTATCGCACACAGCATGACCGAGTTTTATACACGTTTTTTATACCCATGTTTTCTCTTGTATTACATCAAACATTTAGGTGACAATGATCACAATAGAGAGTTAATGAACAAAACCGAAAGAAATCGAAAGCACTTTCGCGGGAATAGCAGAATAACTAGTGGAAAATTGTTGGTAAATATTTCTTCAAGTGAGAAATAATAGTATTAGACAGATTTCCATTTTTATATATACACGTTTTTAAAGTATTTTTATCCATTAACTTAATGCTGTTTAAACTTTAACAATCCATGTGCTACTTCCTGAGAAAAACAGCTGAGAACGTTGGTGGTGTGGTTTGGCAAGAGACGTAACTCGTCTTCGGTAAACAGAGGAAATTCAAACGTATAGAATATAAGTTACCAAGAATAAACATTTGTATATTCACATGGTTAAAACTTGTAATATTAAGCTCAAAACATCTTTATGTAGAGCGTATTTATGGACCCAGCCTGGGGGGGGGGGGGGGGGGGGGGGGGGGGGCGCAAATTAAAATTTGAAAGACTATTATAGATTTTTTTTATCAACTTTATATTTTTCCAGTATAAACACAGATACAGACGTTGAGACAAGATGAATGTTGTCAGTCCTATACAACAGTCAATGATCACTGGTAAGAGAAACTTTATTTCTCCCAGAAAAATGTATATGTCCCGCTTTGTGATCAAAACATTGAGAGAAGTGAAGTTGCATACTTTATTAGATGACATGATGTATGAAGTGTTTGAGGGTGATCAAAAAGAAGAATTGATTAAAGTTAGAGACATTTTGCAAGAACTGTTGCTAGATTATGTTTGTCAGGAAAATGAATAAATTGAAACATTTTGTGATCATTTGATTGCTATTCTGAATGTTGAGAAATCCAACAAGAGATTAAGTATCTTTGATTTTCCTGAAGCTTACTGGAAGATGTCCCCACTTATTAATCCACATGATCCATCAAAATACAGAACAGTTCTGACTGATAACCTTTAAGTACGTGTACCATGGAACGTCTTGGATTGAATGTGGAAGACTTGAAAAGTGGATCAATTCCTACTCTTTCCAATATACCAAATGACTTAGTTTTAGATTTGTTTAAAGTGGTAAAAAACAGAAAAGAATTGAAAATTGAGGACTTATTTCAGTGGTTGCAAAAACTTTGTCAAAAATCTCTAAACAGAGCTAGTGTTATTTCTCGTGTGTATAAACTTGTAAAAAAACATAAAAATCTGAAGGGAGATGCCAGAAAAAAGTTTCTTAGTGAGATTTTCACAACTGATTCTGGGTCATGTGATCAAAGAAGAAAACCGATAATTCCAAAACAATTACAGCAATCTAAAACAAACAGAGACATCAATAAAGACAGATACGAAAAGCTCAGACAAAGCTCAAGAAAAGTGCAAAGATTAGATAAAAAAGTGAAATTGCTTAAAGACTCCACTTACAAATTAAGTTTAGAGAAAACAGGTCTTCAAAGAGAAGTTGTGAAGTTAAGAAAAATAATTAAAAAGAATGAAACTGAAATGGAAAAGCAAGGAAAGAAAATAACAACTCTTCATGACATTGTAAAACAAGAACAAGTCAGAAATAAACATCTTAAAATTCACAGTGATGCTTATGAAAAAATGGCTGAAAAAGGAAAAAGAGCTTTTGATCAATTGGCTGAACAGGGGAAACAATTGGAAGAAAAAAAAGCAAAAACTAAAGAATTGGAAGAAAGTGTTGATTATTTAGAGCAAGTTTTACAAGATGCAGGCGACACTGTTCACCTCTTTGATGATGTTTCAGGGCATTACACATTAGAGGCTCAGGAATGTGTTATGAACCTCACAAGTTTTGGTGTTTCATCCGGTGCTGTTGGTAAAGTTATCCTCAGTGTCGTCACGTGATAAAACGCAGCAGCAGGGTTCTTTTCATGTTAGATTTCGGCCAGAGCAGACGCTAGTTTGATAGAAGAAAAACTGGACAAAGATTCTTGAAGGAAAGGTATATATGATTTTACTTATTTAAAGAAGTGGAATATTGGTAGCTTTAGGCCTTGATGGCTATTACTGTGAAATTTGGAAGGCCTTGGTGGCTATATTAAAAGATGAAGTTGAGCCTTGGTGGCTAAATATTAAATGGCTCAGCCGTGGTGGCTATATTATTAAATGAATGGAATCTTAGCCTTGGTGGTGAAAAGCCTTGGTGGCTATTTTAAATTCGGTGGTATATGTATGTATTTTATTTCAATATATGTAATTTGGATACAAGTAAAATTATTTGGTTGGCCCCTGGGAAATGCATAACGCCCTCTGTATTAGTTTTTGCGCTAAAAAATATGTATATAAATTGCATCGATGTTTGTACGTCGCTCGAAATGTTAGGTTAATGGGAAGCTTGGAATATTTAGAAATAAAGTGTGAACTTAATTGGTGTAATAAACTGGTCAATTTCTTTGAGGTATCAGGTTACAGGTCATTGCACATGTGCTTGGTTAGACGATTCTAGGCGGTTCAGTCTATATTTTGATATTATGATGGATTCTGTTGACTCTTCATATCCAATTAAATCCTCTTTTAGATGTTGATCATGAACCTCTAATGATAAAACAGATAATTTAAATTATGTACTTCTTTAAATTAAAATCACGTGTGTGTGTATGTAAGAAATGTGAAAGGAGTAATAATTGGTTCATTGTTTATCTGTTTTCATTCTCAGATGCCGCCCGTAATATTGAAGCGGAGACACACTTTGAAGGGAAAAAATTTAATTCCCCTCGTTCGGAAAATGAAGTCCGCCACGGGAGGGAGGATTCAGACCCTGGCTAGGGTAAAGAGCACATTATCAATTGAAGAAATGACCAGGTCAGAGGTTATTTCGGCGTTCAGAGAGATAACGGGGGAAGATGAGAAGGAGATCCTGGAATTGGCACAGAGGGAGGTGACGGATGCTAACCTCCGCCACCTGCTGCACTTTGCTATAGTGCATGCTAATGAGGTGGGACAGCCCGCAGCGCAAAATTTGCAGCCTTTGGTGAGTGGTCGAATAGATAAGAGATTAATTGTCTGTAAACATGTGTTATTATGATGGAATTTAGTAGCAATTTGGGGATATCCGGTCATGTTTCTATTATATGAAATCGATCGGAAGTTTTCTTTGTTTTTAGGGAAAGTACGTTGTTATCTAATAATAATTTTTGATTGGTAGGAACAGGAAGATAATCAGTTGCGAGAGGGAGAAGAAATTCAGCCGGAAAGGGCTAAAGTCTCTGTTACAGCTACGAGAACGCTGACAACAGAAAAGGAGGTGGAAAAAATTAAAGAAAAGGTGAGGCTTTTAGTCCTCCAAAATCCGGTGAATATGTGATATGGTTCATATCATATTCACCGGATTTGAGACCATATTCACTGGAGGTACCCCTTCTGGAAATCCTGGATCTGCTGCTGTCCACCCCCCCCCCCCCCCCCTCCCTTCTATATAGATCTATGACTATAGTGTGGAAACTGGACAAGCTTGAACTATGCAGGACGAGTACCCCCCCCCCCCCTCCTCGATTTTTTTGCATTTGTATAGATTATAAAGGGACAATAGATAGACTATATGATAATGTTTTATATATATATTTTTTTATAATATTCTATTACAGATTATGCAGTGGTCAAGGCTGACGACAAGTGGTGTGACTTGAAGATAGCCCTTGGGAACAAAATTAGTGCACTTTGTAACGCAGAAGAAACGACAGAAGCAGAGGGAGGATGAGTCTCAAGACTGATGTGTTATGAAGATCATGGACAGACTAGATATGAATACCATATCAGGTCACAGACAGACTAGATATGTATACCATATAAGATCATGGGCAGACTAGATACGTACATACCATATCATCAGCTCACTGACAGACTAGATATGTATGTACCATATAACATCATGGACAGGCTAGATATGTATAAAATACTGATTAAACATCTAGCAATTTATTGAATCTTGTACAATGAAAATGACAACAATTTGTTATTATTTATTATATTTATGATAATATAGCCCAAAGTATTTAATAGTCGCTTTTTAAATCTCTACAATAGTAGCCGATGCGACATGGGATATTATGTTTACTGTAACAATGGTTTTAACTTTTAATAGTAGCTGAATTAGTAGCCAATGCATGTCTTTTTATGCCCCAAGATCGGGGGGGGGGGGGGGGGGGGGGGGGGGGGGGGGGGCATATTGGCATATTGTTTTTTTCCTGTCATTCTGTCTGAAACTTTAACCTTGCCAATAACTTTTGAACTGTAAGTGATAGAGCTTTGATATTTCACATGAGTATTCCTTGTGACAAGACCTTTCCGTGAGTACCAACATTTTTGACCCTGTAACCTTGACCTTTGAGTTTGACCTACTTTTTGAAAACTTTAACTTTGCTTATAACTTTTGAACAGTAAGTGGTAGAGCTTTAATATTTCACATGAGCATTCCTTGTGACAAGACCTTTCTGTGAGTACCAACACTTTTGACCCTTTGACCTACTTTTTGAAAACTTTAACCTTGTTAATAACTTTTGAACTGTAAGTGATAGAGCTTTGATATTTCACATGAGTATTCCTTGTGACAAGACCTTTCCGTGAGTACCAACATTTTTGACCCTGTAACCTTGACCTTTGAGTTTGACCTACTTTTTGAAAACTTTAACTTTGCTTATAACTTTTGAACAGTAAGTGGTAGAGCTTTAATATTTCACATGAGCATTCCTTGTGACAAGACCTTTCCGTGAGTACCAACACTTTTGACCCTTTGACCTTGGAGTTTGACCTACTTTTTGAAAACTTTAACCTTGTTAATAACTTTTGAACTGTAAGTGATAGAGCTTTGATATTTCACATGAGTATTCCTTGTGACAAGGCCTTTTCGTTGTTACTAAACCTTTTGACCTTGACATTTGACCTACTTTTAGTTTTATTTTTACATTGGTCATAACTTCTAAATGGTAAATATTAGAGCTTTAATATTATACATGAGCATTTCTTGTGACACGATCTTTCTACTGGTACCAAGATATTTGTCCTTGTGACCTTAGCCATTTTTGGGATTGTCCATTATCGGGGACATTTGTGTTTCACAAACACATCTTGTTTCCCCTTGCTTTTGCATAACTAAGTTGATTTGACTGAAGGTTTTATTCATGTATTTTTAAAGATGTCAGATTTCTTTCTAAAATGTGATTGAAAGCTGCTTTCAAAAACTATTAAAACACACAATTCTTTTTACTTTTCTAGGCACTGCATTGTATTATTTTTGGCACATTAATATACTTTTTGTGTATCATTCTTGTACTTTTTTTGAAATACAAAATGTATTTTTTTTTGTATTTTTTCAAATATCTATTGTTTTTATACTTTTTTTTGGGTAATGTATTATTTCTATTCCCCATCTTTGAATACTTAGATGTTGATACAAAATTAATACAATTCATATTTTTTTCCTATTTTAATTTTTCAAGGTGAACCAAATAATACAAAAATAATATGTTGATACAAAATTAATACAAATCATAATTTTTTCCTATTTTTTCAAGGTGAACCAAATAATACAAAATTAATATGTTGATACAAAATTAATACACTTTGTTTTTTTTTTTTTGTACTTTTTTAATCCTACTCCAAAATGTATTATTTTTGTACTTTAAATTGGGATTTAATACATAAATAATACAAGAGTATAGAAATAATACATCAAATGTATCATTTTTGTATTTTTACTAAGAAATAAAGTATATTAAAAATATATTTTTGTGTGTTTCATTATTTAGAAAGTGTATTATTTTTGACCTAATTTGGAACCAAGATTTAGATGGTTCCAAATTTGGTCATTAAAAATATATTTTTTTTGTATCATTTTAGTATTATTTTCTTGTATCATTTTCATATTTATTTTCGATATGGGTAATTATTCAAAAAGTTTGTAAATTGGTTGGAAAAGCTGTTGATCGTGTTCCTTCTCGACAAACTGTAGACAGAATTTCAGTGCAAAAAGTGGCAGTTGTACAAACACAGTTACAGTCACTTGTAGGGGAAAGTGACTTGACATTGTATACGGATGAAACTTCTAAATTTGGAAAGTCATATGGCGTGTTTGCTGTCACCGACACAGAAAAGAACACCTACTTATTAGGATTACGAGAGATGTCATCGAAAAGTGCAAAAACAACCTTAGACACTTTCAATGAAATACTGGAGGACAAAAATGATGTTTGTTCATTAAGAGAGGAAAAGACTGACACAAACAATAGAGGATACAAAATTCTATCTGGAATCAAAAATACAATGTCAGACAGAGCTTCGACTGAGAAAAAGTTCAATGAGCTACTCGAAGAATACAGATCAAACATTCTCCCCAATGTAATTGAAGGCTGGATAGACATGACAGAGGATGAACACAGATCTGTTAGTAGAATGAACAATTTTTTCTGTGGACTTCATTTGTTAGTGGGAGCTGCTGACACGTGTGCTGAGACACTAAGAAAATATGAAGCTTGCAGTTTTAAAGGTGAAAAAGTGGGAGCTCGATGTGAAGATAGTGACGAGATTGTGTCCCAAGAAGCAGGTGTCATCAGGCTCATCAGGACATGTAGCAAGGCATTTGGAAGAGGGATGGACGAAAAGAGTGGATGCTTTTTAGACTTTCAAACATACTGCTCTCAACATAAAGTTCCAACACTTTTTGTGCGTTACAGACACAACCGGTTCAACATTTTCTTTTTATTAGCACAGTATGTGTACTTCCATCGTGAGAGAATCATCGATTTCTTGAAGGAAAAGCATGGTGCCACTAACCGCCTTTTGAGCACCATACTTTGTGATGTGCAAGTGCCTCTATTCATTTCTGGTTGTCGAGTACTAGGACTAATTTCTAAACTTATTACAGCACCCTTGTGGCACCTAATTGAGCAAGATAGTCATATTTTGGGCATGAACAGGCATTTTCTTGAACTTTACACAGTGAGCAGTCCACAGATGCTAGTGAGTTTTATGAATGGAAACAGCCCATTTCCAGATATGGTGGAACATGACTCCATTTTGCATGAACTGACTCGGGTTAAAGACTCTGAAGATTCTGTCCAAGCCGAATCCATTGCACAAACTTTGTTCACAAGCTTAAAGAGGTTGTTAGAGAGACAATTGAAGGACCAGTTACCAGGAGGAAAATATGCTAATGCAAGTGACGAAATTAAAAAGGAAACGCTGTCAACATTGTAGCACAACAAACTCCCAGAGTTCTTATTTGGTCAGCTTGATTACATTGTTAGATGTCGACCAAATGCCTCCATTCTTGCAAATGAGGCTTTACTACTTTACTCATTTAACAAAACATCTGACTGGTTAAATGGACTGAGTGAAACTGAGAGAGATACAGTTATGAAAGACTCCATGGATCAACGGAAAGTGTTGTATGAAAAGTTCTCTGTGAGGAAAAAAGAAATTCAAGAGATCCAGAAGAAAAAATTAGAAGCAAAGAACAACTCATCAAAGAAAAAGAGAAGCATGCACTGAAAGCAAAAGAGAAGCTTACATCTGAAATATGTTATTATAGACTTTGGCAGTCATTGGAAGACATCGACAAATTTCTGTCTGAACTAACAACTGATAAAGAGAAAAAGATTGCTCTAAAAGCTCAACTGAATTTCAGAAAAAGGTGTTGAAAAAAACTTCTCCAGAGAAGGGTATCTATTTTTTCTCATATGTTTTGGATGGGAAAACTAAACAATGTTCTGCACAGCAGCTTGCCAGTAAATTGAAGACTCTTGTAGTTGCTTCTCACACTATCCCCCCTCCTGAACATCAGAATGAAGACAGACGGCCCCTGTTTGTGGACAGAAAAATTTCTAACACTTTCCACAACGGTGTATATGTTGGCCGGGTTATCTCTGCAGTTCCAGGATTTCCACAATGGTTCAATGTGATTTATGAAGGTGATGAAGCTATCTACACATTCAAGTTGTATGATGATTATGCTTCTGGAGATCTGAGGATAATTGTTGATTGAGTCTAAAAAATGACATTGTTCTCTTTATTCATAGCCGTTTTTATTGTTCGTTGTTACAAGCAGTAACAATTTGCATTTCTGGGCCAAAATTAAAATTAAGTTTGTTTCCCCTTACCCGACCGACCCGATTAAAATCCGCCGACTGAAATAATTTTATCGCCAAAATCGCGGAGTTTTTTTCTTTCTTCGTTTCGCTCAAAAGTTCTTTTTTTTTTTAGTTTCGTTTCGTCAGATTGTAATCTTACTACTCTATAAAGATCGTTGTCGCCAGCGTGTTTGAAACAATCGAAAAATACGTTTGTAATTAGAAAGGGATATTTATCATGGACATGCATACGGCCTGCAGCGCCGGCATGCATACTGGTAAGAGAAAATATGTACAGGAAGAATTCTTCGGCATTTGTGTCACAGCGGCCGCGAAGTGCGGCAACAAAAATACAACAGTATGTAAAAATAGGATCCTCGAATATTCTGTGGACTGTACTTGGGATGATGTCTACCACGACATCACAAATGATTCGGACTTTCGTCCCCACAAAGCTGATGTGGTTGAGGTGTATTTATCTGACAAACTTGATGGAACTACAACTTTTCCCCCAGACATGTATGAAGGCCTTCATGAAGTGAAAAACTTTAACAAATGTCTCAAATATGTGACATTCAAAGTAACAAGAGATGAAGATGTTGGGTTGAATACTGATGTCGAAAATCAGAACCTGACCTCAACAGAAACCACGTTTTCAATTATGATGGCAGCATCTGCAGCAAAGAAACTTCCACAACTGAAAAATGCAAATGCTGAGCGTTTTACTGGTAATAAAAATTTGTCAATTTTCACTTGTAATTACTAATAAATATTAATTCTCAAGATCCTATATATGTCACATATAGTCATAACCCATCCAATGTTACACATGCATGTCCAGAAAAAATCCATATAAATACACATCAGTGTTGTAATTGTATTTATGCATGTATGTTTATGTTGGCTTGGCACCTATGGGCATTATATTGCAATATATATATATATATATAACTATTTAGGGCCCCTTCATAAAAATGGTTAATACACCCTAAGTATATTAATGAGTTGTCAGTTTGTCTGACAAAAATGAACAACGTACGACAATGTACCTATATATGATGTCACACGATAAAAAGATATAACTAAAAAACAACAATAACCAACGCAAAACAATGTACCTCATAGTATACAAAGATATGACTAAAAACCGACAATAAACAGTGCACCATATTACATGTACCTATACATGTATTAACAAGATTGGTATTTTACACAAAAAACGAATTAAAACGGACTTAATGAAATTAAGTCTAAGTACATACTAAGTCATGCATTCACCTGACATCCAATGTCATATAATACATTTATTACAACAACACATTTTATATATAACTCCAAAGAATCTGACAGGAAGTAAAAATAAGGTATGAAATGTATTTTTGTAGCCAAAGATGAGTTATTCAATGGAATAGTTAAAGAAATGATAGAATGTGGAGACAAATTTCCTGGAAGCATGTCCCAACAGAGTATCTCGGAACAAGTTATGATGCTAGTTAATGCTTTGTGGTACATAAGCGGGAATATGTCTACAATAGAAGAGAGAGCAGCCCACCTGACAAGTATAAAGCATATCCCTGAAAGGTTTTTATCTTTTATAATATAGCCATATCAAATTAATTTGTAGTTCCTCATCCACACCGAACCGCCTGTCAAAATCTGCTGCCTGGATATTTTTTATTTTTCAAAAACTACTTCAATATTGCCCTGTTTAGTTACATTTTCTTTACGGAGATTGTCATGTTCAAAATTGGAAACGGTATTTTTACAAGATTGTTTCAGGTTGATATACAATCTGTCTTTGATTTTTGTCAGAATATTGTTTATAGATTTGAAATTGGGAAAGAATAAAAAAATATTACATAAAAAGTCTTCCACCCGCCCCATATTTTTATGTCAAGTTGGATGAGAATCTACACAATAACAACTTGACAAAAAAAACACGTTTTTGTTGCATATTGATTATACCCACATCACAAACACAGTTTAGGGGTATATAACAATTACTATGTCTGTCTGTCCGTCCCCCTGTCCATGTTTCTTGTAAGCCAAACTCCTACTAAACTGCTACACTGATTTTGATGAAACTTTATATATGGAGATGTGCATCAGCATGACAAAGTAAAATCTTTGCAATTTTTCTGATAGCATTCAAGGGAAATAATTGGAGTTGAATTTGCTTAATATACAATTTCTCTTATATAGCTGAACATTTTTTTTTTTTTGAAAACAGCGCAGGCAGGTCCAGAGGTTCAAAATGTTTTATCTTGAATATGAAACAAATGTAACCAAGTTTCAAAAAAGATGTCTGTCGCCTAACACGCGAATTGTTGAAAATGGCCTAAAATTTAAATTGAAGTAATTTGATCATTTGAACAAAATTAAAAAAAAATATGCACACTGTCAGAAATAGTATTCTACATGGCATTGCATATTTAATTCTTTTATTCAGGTTTTTGAAGTTTGATGGAGCTAACGACTATAAAAGAAAGAAGCAAAAACGACCACAGCTTACTGCAAAAGATTTGAAATTACAAAGTCGGTGTTTGTTCAGGTTAATCTCTAGACCTTTTACACAGGAATGGGTCATGAGAGGGGACATTGAAACCTTAACTTTCAGTTTACAGTCTTATGTAGAGTATTTGGAACAAGCAAATGAAAAACAAATTTCACGCCAACTTCAAATGAACCCAGTACGACAGATTGATTCGAGTCTCTCCATTGCACATCGTCCTGGACAAGATAACTTCCTACCATGTTATAGTCGATTAGATGGTTGTGTAACTCAGATGGCAATGTTTCAACCTCTCTTCTTTGATGAGGATTTGCATTTGACAGAGAAATTTAAAGGGCCAGAGCAGAGATTTAGATTTTTTGAGAAGCTAGCATTATCAGTACCAGTACACATGCTGAGATATGATCCTGGTGGAGGTAATGGAGCTATATCATTTCTTTGGAGAGTGCCTCAAGATGGGATGTCCTCAGAAGAGAAGTTTCTTAGAGACAATAAAGTGTTACATGATGTACGCCCCAAGTTACCCGAGTACCGCACGAGACAAATGAGGCAGGAGTTTTTCAGAGCATATGGAAACATTGCTGGAACCATTATACCTCCACATATTTTGAGATCTATTTACACAACCTTAACAAATGATGCTTCATCAGATCAAAACAAAGAAATTGACAATCGTGTACGGCTTTCTGTGTTGGGGATAGACCCAGATCTTGTTGTGGATTTACGTCATTTAAACAAAGGTCGGCAAAATGATACATTTGATGTATTTTTTCAGACTCTAGAAAAAGAGATTGAAGACATGGTGGCAGCGGATGAGAGGAGACATAATACAGAGCATATTTCTCGTTTTTTGTCTGTAAGAGACATGATAGACCAGGTGAAAAAGAAAATACCAGAGGGGACCACGATTCCAAGCGAGTCCACCGTTCTTTTAGCCTTTGTTCCAAAAAACGCACATCAAACTGTAGCCAAGTTATACAAAGGTAGAATGCCTATTAGATTAAAAGTGCAAACAAGGCAGTTGCGTGCCCAGCACCAAGATGACCATTATTGTTCCGTTCTTTTTAAGTATTGTAGAGCATATGCAACACAATTTAGAGACATTTGTAACTTTGTATGTATGGACGACAAGTCTAAACTGGATTTTGGAGAGCCTGGTCTGTACACGTCTACTGGCGTCAGAGGAAAGAAATCAATCGTTCCAATGAATTCTGTTCTTTCCTGTCTGGATCATGATGTGCAGAGTAAGGGCTCACTTACTCCTTTCGTTGTTCTTGACGTAGAAATTCCAGGTGACGTTTCAGAAACATTCTACAGGGGACAAGTCTCAGTTACATTCAAAGATAGTATTTTCCAGGCAAGCACCCCATTTCGTCACATCGTAGAACTTGAAGCTATTCTGAAAGCCAAACCTGAGAACATGAAACCAGCTCTATTTATGTACACAGACGGTGGACCAGACCATAGGGTCACATATGGAGCAGTAAAATTGTCACTGATTGTTTTGTTCAGAAGGCTCCATTTAGAATTCTTAGTTGCATGTAGAACCGCACCAGGCCATTCATGGATCAACCCCGCCGAGCGAATGTCTCCTCTCAACATTGCATACCAAAATGCCGCCCTTGCACGAGAGCTTGCCTCCTTTGATGTAGAAACAATTCTTAAAACATGTGGAAGTATGAATGAGATCAGAACCAAAGCTGGGAAAAACGATCAAATTAAGACCGAATGGCTACAGTCAGTTCAGTCGATGATTGAAACTTTGTCCTCAAGAACAGAAAGAGTCCAACTTAAGGGAAAGACTTTCCAAGTATTCAAAGCCGCAGATGATGCCGATGTTGAAATGGTGGAAGCTGAAGTGAAGCTTATAGATCCTGCAATCCAAGTTGGGAAGTATCAGCAGCAGCAGCTTAAACATGCAACACAGCTTAAAAAATTCATTGGTAAGTGGTACCTTTTAAAACAAATAACACCAAACTTATACCAGAGCTAATTTACAAGTAGTTTATTGCTATTTCGACACATCATGTCTCATCTGAACTTAGTATCAAGAATCAAAATATTGGAAAACTGAAACATCAAAAATTTTGAAAAATAAACAATTCTAAAAAGAAGTATACCAAATCAGACTAAAAAAGCTATACATGTCAGAGGGAGATATTCTTAGATTTTGATTATTTGTACAATTTTAAAGCCTCTTCACTTTTATATAAAAATATTGATTCCAGCAGCTACACAGCCTTTCAGTGTGATAAATTACGATAATGTCATTTTTTATTAAATTTACACTTGCACACCTATGACAAATCTTTATTTCGTGTACTAAAAATTACTTCAAATATACATGTATATTTATATTTTGTAGAAATTGTACACTGCTATAAACAGACATTTAATGAAACTTTACAGGAATATTCAGTAATTGTTCTCTGTAGATATGAATCTGACATATTTTCTTTGGAACACTAAAAAAAACATATAGAATGTCAGACCAGGACTGATAGTTCAATGATTCTGTCAGATTAGTAAATTTTATAAAATACATCTCTGAAACTATTACAAATCGTATAATGTTTTGAAACTTTACAAGAGCCTTATTTTGCCAGGTGAGCATTTCAGGCCCTTTATTCTTTTTACAGCTGATCATTGTGTTGAGCGCCACTACTCTTTCCAAATAAGAAGATGTCATGATGAAGAGTGCTGTCCAACGCCAGGGAGGGAATGGGATTGGGTGCCAGACCCTATCCTAGATGTGACCGGACAGCATTATAAGCCATTTGAGGAACTACTTGGCAAAGAAACTACAGAGAAGGACATGCCATCTGGTTCCAAGCAGACTGTAGCTGCAGTGGCACAGGAACAGCAAGTAAGGATGTTTATAAAAACACGAGAATATTGAGTATGCATGCAATATAAATAAATTGTGCAATTTATACAACATTGAATATTAAAGTGATTAAGAAGCTGCAGCACTAGTTAGAACCCCCAGTATCAATGTGCTATGAGGGACTGGTCAATGGTCAATGGTCCATGCGTCACATGCACTAAACACCCACCATGCAGTTATGTTATATACTAACTAGCATACTACAGGGGGTGGTTAGGGACCAAAAGGTACATATACTACAGGTTAATGTCAGAGTACATTCAAAGCACAAGTGCAAAAGTTGAGTATATTTAAGGCAGTGAAAAGTGAATGGATACATTAAGACAGATATATGAGCAACATACATTATAAAAACTTTAAAATTAAATCCTGTTACAGAGAGAATGTTTCAATGCTTTTTGGATGCTTTTCCATGAAATATTTATATTTTCAGTTGTATTTATTTGGTTTTTATAGGGTTGTAAAAACAGTATCCTTGTTGGACAGAATGTTAGAAAAGTGGTCAACTGTTGTGAGTGTCAGAAGCCAAGGTGTATATATGCAAAGACGAAGCTAACAGGGAGAGACCAGAGAGCCTTGACTCATACTTTAGAAAAATATGATTACACTTGTGGTTCTGTTATTACACCTGATGGTAAGTTTTAATGATTATTTCATATTGATCTTCCAATACCCTTAGAACATTTGATATAATTTAAAAAAATATCTGTTTTAATATTACTGGTGAGTCTGCATGAAGATCAACTCTTGCTTTGATTTAGAAACTTAGTCCGGGAATTTTTAGATGGTATTAAAGTGACTCTTTATATTAAAGTTCTTTTATATTACGAACTTTATATTAAAGCTTGCTATAGATAAATGCTCTCAGTTTTGTTCCTTGTATATTTTTTTTACTCTAGTAGTAATTGTAGTTCCAGTTTTTTTATTCATTGAATGTAATTTTTTTTGGAGATTTTAAGTTCAATGTGAATATTAAGTGTGTTATTAAATTTATTATTGTAATTTTTCAGGAGATGTTCTGCAAGGGAAAGTATTTGTCAGTCACATATTGAGTTCCCGTACTATGCTAGCAACATTGGAAGACCTGATGTTTGTGCTCATTGTGGTGCAGTAGAAGCAGAAAAATCCCAGGAAATGATGCAGAAATTTCGCATAGTATTACCCGTTTGCCAGCAATGCTTGGGAGCTGGAAAGGACGTGCCCAAAAGATGTCCAATTAAAAACTAAACAGTATTCTGGAGCACTTAATGTCAGACATTTAGATTGACATTTGTCACTTTTTTGCCATAGTTTGATTTCTATTGTTCATTAGATTGACATTTGTTTCTTTTTTTTTTTTTTGCAATAGTTTGATTTCTGTTCATGTTCATTAATGATGATTTTTAAGTATTCAATGTTCTGAATATATATATGTACTATACCTACAGAAACATTTCATTATCTAACTTGTATGGCCTTTAGGTCTTAATGATATCTAGTCATCACACAAAAGACATTGAATTTGAAATTATCACTTTATTTAGTAGCCTCATTATACATGTATGTTGAAGTGATATTAATAAACAATTTCTAGTCAGAAAAAATCTTTCTGCTCGGTGTTCAGTGTCAAATTTTATACTTTTAAGTACATGTATTTGATTCATGTTTTGAATTTTTAATAGTCAAAAAATACTCGGGGCTATTTTTACTTGAATAGCCCTTTTTCAAAGTTTTCTAGTCATGCTAGTCACTCATAACTTGTTCATATGTTGTATTAGTACCAATAAATGATTTGTTTGTCTGTTTCTTGTGTGTTTGATAAATTTCAGGAATTTCCAGAAAAAAATAAATAAAAAGCCTACCTACCTACCCACTTCCAAAAAGTTAGGTAGGGTAAGGGGAAACAAAAATATTTTTGATTGTGGCCTTGTTTGTTTATTAATTAATGTTTTCTCTTGCTTCAGTAGAAATATGATACCAATCAATTATAGTAGTACAAAAGCGATAGCTGGATCTAAAAAGGCCAAGGACAGAGTTACTGCTATGGTTTGTGTGAATATGAGTGGCAGTGACAAACAGCGCCTTTTGGTAATCGGAAAGAGCCGAGATCCAAGATGTTTCCGAGGGAAGAAGAGTCTACCCGTCGTATATCGATCATCAGCAAAAGCCTGGATGACAAGTGATATTTTCCGGGAATGGCTGAAAGATTTTAACAAACAAATGGTGAGTCAAAATTGGAAAGTTCTCCTCCTCGTGGATAATTGCTCAGCCCATCCTAAGGATGCCGCAGATAGACTTTCAAATGTGAAACAGGAATTTCTGCTGTCCAATACTACATCCGTGATTCAGCCTTGTGACCAAGGAATTATTATAAACTTGAAGACCCTCTACAGATCACAAGTGGTGAGGAAAATTATCAATGAAATCGACAGTGTGTGCTCTGCAACGGACATCGCTAGAAAACTAACTCTCTTGTACGCCGTGCATTTGTTAAGTAAAGCGTGGAAAGGCGTGAAAACATCAACAGTAGTGAACTGTTACAGAAAAGCGGGTTTTGTGCAGGAAACTGTGGCTGAAGAAGAGGAAGAAATAGACATACCAGAAGGCTTCAACAGGGAGGAGTTCTTAAATTACGTGGACAGTGACACAGATCTGGTTACCACCGGCTACCAACAGATGAAGATATCTGTGCCCAGTTCATGAATGAAGAGAAAAGCAGAGACCTCGAGATAGACAGCGAAGAAGAAAATGAGATTCAACTGCCTGTGTCATCATCTGAGGCAAAAGACACATTAAGTGTGTTACGGTGCTATTTAGAGGACAATGGTTGTGAGGACTTTAATGACTTATATTCCTTGGAGGAAAAATGTGACTTGCTGGCCACCCGACTGAAAAAGCAGAAGAAAATCACAGAGTTCATTAACTGGATTCCATGAATATTTAAACTGAAACATTACACTTTTATTCAACTTCTATATTTATGTGACGTAGTGTGGTTATTGTAGAAACTGTGGTGATGGGCATTGTTTATTGTTTAAATAATAAAACACTAAAAAGAATTAAAAAAAAGTACAACTTTATTTATTTTTATTTACTTCATTTATCATACGGTAAATACAATCCGGAAAAAATAGGTTTGCATTATAACTTCTGTTCTTTATACGTTGTACTTCCGGTTCACAATGGCAGCTGTTTGCGGTAAAGTAAAGACATTCAAAATTGGATTAAGTCTAATAAAAGTAAGCAAAATGACAATAAACCATTACGGTTAGAAAAATAGTAATAAATACACATGCAGTTATGAATCAAACGTAATAATACCGATATATATAACATATTTCGTTGTAATATTAAGTTGCACTGTGAAACCCTACTTGTACCTTCAAAGACATCGATATTTCGGAGATGTATAGAGTTTTGTGAGTGTAAATAGCCATTCGGCTAATCAAATATCCTGATAATCGGATAAATTTTCCCTGAGAAATGGGCTATTGGGTTAACCGAAACCCACTGTAAAACAGCGGTTCCATGGATCATGTCTTGTAGTAAATATTAGCATGACATGACATCATTCTAAGATAATGAGCTTGATGTCTTTTAGGATACTGATTTTTTCTATAGATAAATTTTAAAATCTCTTTTAGATATACCTCCTGCAGTCCTAGAACTTTTCCATCTTGTTATCAGGGAAGATGTTCAAGACTACATTAGAGGAATTTTATGCCAGGGAGTGGCAAATCAGTTATCCAGAGGTAACACAATATTTCAATTGGTTATCTAAGATAGATATACACAAATAGAACAAAATCTTGAACCAGTAATAAGTTAAGTTCTTGCATTAGTTAAAAGTAAGTATAGTTATAGTGTGGAGATTTTGCATGTGGTTGTGAACGCTAATGAATCTGACATAATATTTTTTCATCGGGTATATACTCTAATTGACACATTACAAAGATTTAAGATTCAGAACATTATAAATATTATTTTTAGCCTCGAGATCAGGGTTCAAACCACGACCTCAGCCAGATGGGGTACATCAGAGGCAGTCTTGGGGCCGAGAGTCCTTCCACAAATTCAACTCCTAATAATTCTCACTACACCCCCCAAATGATTTCACCACCCCAACCTGAAGCACAAAAGGCTTATCTAGACCTATCAAACATGCAGCCACAGTCTTCAGCTATCACTGTTGAAAGAATGGAACAAAACACGTATGCCATGTCCCAAGAACAATCAAACTGGCGTGTCAATGAGACTGCCACATCAAGTGTTCAAAACGTACATGAACCACTACGACGATCTCCAAGAAAACATGCTGCCTTGACAACCACTGAGCAACAGAAGTCAAATAAGGGAAAATTGGTAAGGTCTTTTTACTGGTATATATTTATTGGGTATCTACTCTAATTGACACATTACAAACATTTAAGATTCAAAATATTATAAATATTATTTTTAGCTTCAAGATCAGTGTTCAAACCAGGACCTCAGCCAGATTGGGTACTTCGGAGACAGCCTTGGGACCGAGACCCCTCTCATGCATTCAACCCCTAACAAATCTTGCTACATCCCCCAAATGATTTCACCACCCCAACCTGAAGCACAATGGGCTTATCTAGTAGAGGTGCGCGGTATTACCGGTATACCGGTATGTTTTCGCTACCGGTATGTACCGCGGTACACGAGGCCAAATACCGGTATGTTCAAGTCCGACAACTCTTAACAAAAATATAAAATGGAAACAAAGCATAGATATAAAAATATACAATATAAAATCTAAATATATCTATACATTAAAAAAATAAATATTTATTAAAGAAACAAACATCAACATTTGTATACGTTGTGACTCACTTTATTTACATTGTCTCTTCGTCATGATGTAATGAAAGGTATGTCTAACTACAGTACACAATCGGCAATACGTATCAAGTATTTTAAAAAATAAAACGATTTGATTTTTAATAAAAACATATCAAAATTTTTAAAAACTGATAGAAATAAATTTCATTTCAATAAGAAAACCTTTAATATTTGGTAGACTATAAAATTGTTTTATGTTGTATGCTTTATGCGGGTCATATACCGTTCCCGCCAATTAGGCAAACCCCGAGTAAAATGGAAGTAGCAGACACGGATTTTGAGATCGTACCAAATAAAAGAGCAAAATCCTCAATTTGGAAACAGTTTGGTCTGAAGAAAAGGAAGTCAGATGGAAGGATTGAGGAAAGTGTTGCGATTTGTAAACTATGTGACTCTGTGATCAAGTGTGCGGGAGGTGGCACTTCTAATCTTACAGCCCATTTACGCCGTCACCATCCACTACAAGTTACAAGTACTGCTACAGCTACCTCTGAAAAAAGTAACGCCGCGTCCCATGGTTTTCAGCCACAATCTCTGACTGTAGCTGGGATGTTCGCTAATAGACAGCTTTATAAATCTTCATCACCCAAAGCAGTGGACATTACGCAAAAAATTGCTAAATTTTTGGTCAAGGACCTTAGACCTTACAGAATGGTTGACAGCCCAGAGTTTAGAGATATTATCAATGCATTGGACCCGAGATACCAAGTTCCATCTCGAAAACAATTTAGTGAGGCCATCATCCCTAAAATGTACAACGCAGTGAAGGAAAATGTACTAAAAACCTTGTCATCAGCAACACAGGTAATTGTGATAAGATATTTTATTTTGTCATCAACGACACGGGTAATTATGAAAAAAAAAATTTCATTTTTGAGATAAAGTAACACTTAAGAAAAAGAAAATACATAGTCACTATACACACATTTTAATTAACACTTTACAACAGTGTATGTTTAATGTTTATATTGTTTACCGAGTTCATAATTACAAAAATATATTCTGAATTAATTAAGGTGGCAATCACTAGTGATGGATGGACCTCGAGGTCAACCGAGTCATATGTCACTGTCACGGCAACCTTTGTTGATGCAAATTGGGAGATGCAGAATTATATTCTTCAAACCAGGCCCATGCCAGAAAGTCATACAGGTTTGTTGTTTTAAATTTCATATTACACAATGTATATTGGATGATATTTCCTTGACCCTTGTGTAACTTACTTATATGAAAAATTAGAGAATTAGAAATCGATGAAATAAGAAAGTAATAATTTAATTAATTTTGAATGTATTTTACAGCTGAAAATGTGGCATCTGTCATCAGGGAGGCCTGTAAAGAATGGAAACTTCCAAGTCCTCTTGGTCCTCCGCCACTGGTGTCTGACAATGCAGCAAATATGTTAAAAGCAGGGCAGATAATTGGGTGCATTCACATAGGATGTTTAGCTCACACTCTGAATTTAGCAGCACAACGTTCCCTGAAAGTGAAAACTGTCTCTAATCTGTTGGCCCGTATCAGAACCATTGTTGCATTTTTTCATCGCAGCACTGTGGCAGCATCAGTTTTAAAAGCCAAGGCAGAACTGTTGGCTATCCCAAACCACAAACTCAAAATTGATGTGTGTACCAGATGGAATTCTACCTTTGATATGATTGAGAGATTTCTAGAAATGCAGGCTGCTGTCATAGCTTCACTTAGATGCAAGGAATTATCACATATTAAGAACAAGGATATAAGCAACCTAAGTGATGAGAGTGTCTCTCTGGCAGAAAACATTGCAGCTTGTTTGAAACCCTTAAAGGACATGACCACTATGCTCTGCACTGAATCCACTCCAACTCTTTCTGTGATTATGCCACTTCATCGACAGCTCATCACCAACATTCTAGTCGCAAAAGAGGATGATTCCCACACAGTTGTGGAGATGAAGAAGCTTATGAAAAATGATTTGGAATCAAGGTATGCAGACAAGAAAGACTTTCTCAACATGGTGTCAGCCATTGATCCTCGTTTTAAATCTTTACCATATCTCACTGATGAAGAAAAGACAGATGTGTTTGACCATGTCACGCAGGAAGCAGTACGTCTAGCAGGAGCCAAATTGAAACCATTTGTTGTGAAAACAGAAAAAGAAGATGAAAGCACATTTACGATTGTTCAGCCTAACTTGCCCTTATTGCCTGCGCTTCCTGGTGATTCAGAAATTCAGATTAAAAATGAAACAGTTGTTGAAACCAGCAGCAAGACAGGAACATTTGCAGATTCCTCCTGTGTCTTGCATGACATTTTGGGTGATGTATTTGTTACTTTAGTAGAGCCACCAAAATCATCCCTTGAGTTAGTACAGATGGAAGTCATCAATTATAAGAGTGAGCCATCAATTCCACTAAAGGCCAATCCTTTAAACTGGTGGCGTGACCACAAGACCAAATATCCACAGCTGTGTGATCTAGCTAAATCTTTCCTCTGTATCCCAGCCACAAGTGTGCCTTCAGAGAGGGTGTTCTCAACTGCAGGAGACATTATAACTGCACAACGGGCTAACCTTAAAGGAAAGCATGTGGACACTCTGATCTTCTTGAAAAAAAATATGATATAAGATCATATAGATTTAAAACAGTTCAATTAATCCATCCATTTACCAATGTTCATTGTTTATTATAGTTTGTTACTTTTGCGGGTTTTTTTATATTCTTTTGTTTATAATAGTCATTCCTGTTGATTCTAGTCATGATACAGAGACACTGCTGTATACTAAGTATATACTATATACTTACTTTTATGTTGTTACTGGTTTCAAAATAAAATTTGACAATATATTTCTCTTTTTATATTGCATCGAATAAATTAAATACCATTTGCAATCAATTAACTATTACCTGCTAATTATATACAATGAATCACAACTAAAAAACGATAAAAATTAAATCATATTACTTAAAGGTAAAATGTGCGGTATACCGTGGTATGTACCGCGGTATTGTGCAAATACCATGGTATACCGCGGTACTTTTTTTTTTGGCGGTACCCAACCCTATTATCTAGACTCATCAAGCATGCAGCCACAGTCTTCAGCTATCACTGTTGAAAGAATGGAACGAAACATATGCCATGCCCAAAGAACAATCAAATTGGCGTATCAATGAGACTGCCACATCAAGTGTTCAAGGAGTAAATGAACCACTACGACAATCTCCAAGAAAACATGCTGCCTTGACAACAACTGAGCAACAGAAGTCAAATATGGTAAGAAAGGTAAAGCCAGTTTTCCTGAAATATGACTATTTGGTTAAGATGAGAAATCATTTCATTGTATTTTCTTATTTATTTTGCATAAGCTGTGGACAAATGAAAGCAGATCAGACACTATTCATTCATAAATTGTGGTTTTCATTTAGGCAAGGAAGCATATTTTTGCTCAGTTGATTTGAATAACACAACCATTAATCATACTTTGTATGTTTTTTCCCAGAGAGTCAAATTGCTGAAGGATTCAAATCTGGAAGCATGGGAAGATGACCTGAGAAGAGCAACAACAGCTGCTGAGAGGGCTCATCCTTCCCGTTCTGGATACATTTTGACATGCAAATTGTTGCCAGAGATTTTCGAATTAGAAAAACTGGCAAGCTCTAGAGGGCAGGGATTGAGGAAGAAGAAGGAGGCAGACCTGCGTCCAGTCCTTGATGCCCAAAAACTTGGGGATCTAAAAGGTACAGTACCTAAATACTCATTCAAATTAATCCTATCTTAGCACAATATTATAGGGATGATGTCATAAGAATATTTAGCCGAATTTCAATACATTACTTTTGTTTGCAATTAATTGATACTTGGTAATGAGAATCTTCACAACAATTTACTACAGTATTTCTCTATTATCATTGAACATTATTTATGTTTCCATTATATTTTGCAGCTTATGTCAACATCTGGTGTGGGAAAAATAATAAGGACTCTCTGAAAGACCTTGATTTCAATGACGGTGTTTCTGAAAAAGTCAGCTATGCTAGAAGAAAATTGAAGACAGTACAGAAAATCAACTGAATTAGTCAAAATTGACATTCAGGATTGAAATTTGAACCTGTTTTCTTTTTTATGCATGAGTCATTTCAGTTAAAGAAATTAATTGTAAGAAGAAAGGTAATTAAACAATTTAAATCAATGCCATTGTCTTCCAAGTATTTTTTCACAGAATAGAGTCATCATGACTGTCACCAAAAACGAAGCGCCATCTGAAGAGTAAAACTAGATGTAATACCTCTAGTGCTGTCCATTTAGAAGGATTTCGGTTAAAAATTTTAAGGCGTAAACAGGTTAAATTAGGCATACTAACAGATTATACTGGTAGACGTAATCCGTCTATTGTTTAGGCGTATTCCCTCTAGATTAGGAGAACTAATTTACATATTTCGGTCCATATACCGTCTGGATTTCATCTAAGTTATCCAATTCCGGCTCACATTGAGTTAGACGGAATTGGTCTAGTAATACGCCTAGAATACCTCTAAGAAATCAGGGCTGATTTTTTCATATGGGATAAATTAAAACAACCATCGTGTGGGATGGTTGGGGATCTAAATTACGGAATAAACTGTATATTCAAGATCTGCGAACCGAATAACATGATTATGCCTTTCATGTTTACTCTTTTGGAAAAATACAAGTAACATGGTCCTGTTCTTAAATTTCAACCACCTAAATCAACAGTCATAATTCATTTTTAAAAACAATCTGAAAACATCGACAACTTTCTCTATTAATCCGAATTTCCTTGATTTTTCTTTTAAGGTAATCTGCAATATGAATTATTACCACATACACAGATACCAGGGATCGCGCTGGGCTTCGCCAATGTCGCCAATTGCGATTTTTTATTTGATCTGGCGACAAAAATCGGCCGCTGGCGATATTTTTGGCGACAAGGTTTTGTATATTGAAATTGGCATATATCAAAATTGACCGCATATCGGAAGCACGTGCTGCTAGATTTAAACGCAAGTAAAGTATCTGTAAACTAGCGCAGTCTGCTAACAGGTGCTGATTGACAGATCAGGTAAGTTACAAACAATCGATAATTGGATTAAAGACCACGAGATGTTGACTCGTAATTATCAATTTAATAGTTGTGATAACACAGTCGTTGGCGATTAAGTAATTTACTTGCTCAGATCTGTGAAGGATTTTAATAAAGCGAATGAAAATAAAGGTCTTTTTGTTCGTCATTTGAAGCCGATAGCCAAGCGCAACTGAGTTTGAGAAAGTTGAAAGAGACAGAATATGTATTTGATATTCCGATACTTATCCCAAACAAAATAAAAAGATCACTTGATACCATGTACATACATCGTAACGGTCACATACATTTTGCTAAACATGGGTAAGCGCAAGTTAGAATTTTCAACTCCGACAAAATCAAAAGTGCAGAAGTTAACGGCATTCGGCTTTCGATCAAATTCCAGTGATCCGGAACCAACTACACCAGTGCATTCAAAAATCAGAGAATGTGCAACACCTTCTAAGACACCCGTTCATTAAAAAATCAGTGAATGTGCAACACCTAAGACACCAAGTTCTCGGAAATTCATGGACGCTTGGAAATTTGGTCGTCCGTGGTTACGTTATGACGTGAAGCTTAAACTAATGTTTTGTGACTTGTGCATTAGTGCCCAAGTAGTGAACGTTTTCACAACTGGATGCGATATTATGAAGAAAGAAAGTGTCACTAAGCACGAATCGAGAAAAGGTAGGAAACTTCTTTTTATATAAATATCTATATGTATAGATTGTATATTTTTATAATATATTTTTTCTAAACTGGTCGTACAAATTTGCTTTAAAGTATCTAACCTCCTATAATTACAAGCTTGAAAAGATTTGCATGCACCCCCCCCCCCCCCCAAAAAAAAACAGCGATAAGATTATTAGTATATATAAATAGGAAATCTGCTGTAGGCCTCTACAAATACTCCTGCGCGCGAGGGGAATTTCAAAACTGACGTAATGTATATATATAGCCAATATATATATATATATTTTAAAGTCACGTTTTAAAGAGCGTAAAACAACGAAATACTCAGAGGAATTTGATAGTCTCGTATTTCTTTTAAACTTCTAGCAAGGGAATGTGATAATAAAATGCAGAAATTTACAGAAGATCACCGATGATCTTAATTCTGAAAGTCTGATCGGGACACGTGAACAACTATCATTTGAATTCGTGCAGTGAACAACATCGATTAAAAAAGACAAATGAAATATGTTGTACAGCCTCATGAATACGTACTTGCTATGATTTAACACTGTTATTTACGATGTGGAAAAAAATTGCCGAAACTCGGACCATACAACTTCGGAAATTTGTACGACATTTATCATAGAGTTAATAAGAAAACGTTTCTTTTATTCAATATTTGGCCCTATATATAATATTTTTGTTAGGTTACTATTGTTCAACATGTAATTTTAGAGAATTACGTTGTGTATATATACATGGTGACAATATTATGATTTGGAAAATTACTAGTGAATCGGGAGGGGGGTGGCGAAATGTATATACATGTAATTGGTATAAAAATATACAACTCAGGGACGGACCCAGGGATTTTTTAAAGGGGGGTCCACTACTAATTTTGGTTTTGAAAGGGGGGTGTTCCACCTTTAAATGCCACTTTAACCTTATTTTAACTAAGTTTTCTGACAAGGGGGGGGAGGGGGGTGTCCGATCCCCAGGAAATACCCTCTCTGGATCCGCCACTGTAGTGTCTTTATTTCAATGTTTTGATTTTTCAGGTGATAACAGCCACACCTTTGCAGCAACAGTAAGCAAACAGACAAGGGATATGGACAAGGCAAAGGTTGCAGCATTGTCCAAGAGCAAGAATGCCATCGTATCTGCCATGACCAATGTAATGTTTGCAGCACAACATGACATTGCTAACACTATTGTGCCTGAACTCCACCAACTTTGTATCACACAGGTATTTACATTAGAGTACAATAATACAATTTTGAATTGTGACATTTTCACTATGCCATAGCAAATTACCCGGTAATTAGACTTCAATGGGATGTCCATAATTGACTTGCCTTTATTGTGGCATTACTTGTGTTTTGTTAATAATAATGTCAATATGAATACATGGACAGTATAATATTGCTCTTTATTTATCCTTGCAACAGACTTTTGGAACATTCCTCTATTTCAGGGTGCAACTCAACTGAAAGACCTCAAAGTGGACAACCACACATCATACTCGCACCACAGCAGCACTAAGGAATTTCAGCAGTCTATGGCAGAGGTAGTGGTAGATCAGTTGTTAGGTCAGGTTCAGAACTCTGGAGTGTTCAGCATTATGCTAGATGAGAGTACAGATGTCTCTGTTCATCAGAATCTAATGGTTTATATTAGGTACTTGGCTAGTGTAGGTGGTAGGGTTCAGCCTATTACTCGGTTTCTTGGTATTAGACAGTTGTCAACTGCAAATGCAGAATCCATTTTCACTGTACTTGTAAGTATGCTCGAGTCTTATGGTTTGCCTCTTGACAAGTTGGTTGGTGTTTCAACAGATGGTGCTTCAGTTATGGTAGGTTGTAAGAGTGGTGTTGTGACTAGGCTTAGGGAGGTGACTAGTGGTTTGTTGGCTACTCACTGTATTGCCCACAGGTTAGCTCTTGGTACAGGAAATGCTGCAGACAAGGTGAGGTATTTGGTAAAATTTCAGGATGTCATTAACAGTATGTATAAGTACTTTGCCTATTCTCCCAAGAACATGTCCAGGCTTGAGGGTATCCAAGCAGTCCTTAAGGATTCTAAAACCCGTCTGCAGCAGGTCTTTCATACTAGGTGGCTAACTTTTGAAGGTAGTGTGCAGGCAGTTGTTGACAATTACTCTTCCCTAGTCAGTGTATTTCTTGAGGACAACTATGCTAAGGCTCTTGCTATGCATAAACCTATCACCACTTATAAGTTCTTGTACACGGCACACTACCTGGCTGATGTTCTTAGGCATTTGGCGATTCTGTGCAAGTCCTATCAGAGGTCTGATATTGACTTCACAGAGGTGAACCCCCTCCTTCTGTCTACTGTTGAGGTTTTGGAAGGTCTCAGATCTGGATCAGGTGGCAATCTTTCTCAGTTTCTTAACCAAGTCCCTGAAACCCCAGAAGTTGATTCAGTTGGTTTGTGCACTTTTGAGTTTAAGGGTCACAATATCAGGGACAGTGCCCAGCAGAGGTCAGAGGCTTCTTCAGCCTGTTCCCAGTTTGTAGGTTTAGTGATTGACAACCTTAGGTCTAGGTTTACAGAGGAGGGAGATGCTACAGTGTTAAGGGCTCTAACTCAGTTGTTTGACCCATCGTTTTACTCACAGTCTGATAGTTTTGTTCTTTCTGAGGCTTCTTCTGTAGTGTCCGACTATCTATCTTCTTGTGGTGTAGGTTCAAAGTCTGACGTAGAAGCTGAACTAGTTAATTTTCAGGGTTATGCTAAGATCCAAGTTGCCAAGAACCCCCATGTTTACTTAGGTGTTAGGGACTTGCTTCAGCTTAGCATAAGGTCCAAGTCTACCTACCCTGCCCTTGCTGTAGCTGCTGAGAGACTTCTTGTTGCACCTGTCAGCACCGTTGATTGCGAAAGAGGTTTCTCAAAAATGAACATTATAAAAACCGACCTGAGAAACAAGCTGTGCATTGAAACACTGAAAAACCTTATGCGTTTGAGCCTCTTTACTGAGCCTTTGGACTGTGGAACTGCATTTGACAAGTGGGCATCTACCAAGGCTCGGAGGATCTTGATGTAACACTCAGTGATAGACTCTGCCTTAGTTAATACAAACAGTGCGTGATGATATTCTAGTGCTTGATATTATAAACGTTTATGATATTTATTATAATAAATTATGAAAATTGTTCACTGTCTTACTATAATGGGAATAAATACAGTAAAACATAGATAAGAGAAGCAAATACACACATATCAGTAGAGATATAAAACAACTCGCAAGTCAATACATTGACACATCAAAAATGGTCATAAATTATGGTGTTTTTTCTGGCACTTTAGCTGGCTCCACTTTCTACAAATTGGCGACAAAAAATTGCAGCTGGCGATTTTTCTGGCGACAGAATTTTTAAAGCCAGAGCAACCCCTGAGATACTGTTCTGAATTTTCTTTTCTGACACATTATATCGTCCTGATGATAACTGGAGGAATGGTCCTGTTCTTCGTCATGAAATTCAACCAATAATTGATATATCTCGTTTGCCGGACTTTCATTACTTATCATATGAAGAAGCAGTTCAGCTTGTTGAAACAATGAGGGAGACAGAGGGCTTTTTGCCAGAATTTGTTCAGATACCTGACTTTTTTCTGCTATCAAGGAACATAAAATACATCCTTGAGAATAGCCCAGAGGAGCTACAATTAGATATACAACCCATCTCACAATTAATTGGTGTCTCTGCGGAGGAAATATATGCATATGTTAAAAAACTTGAGGACAAAGAGAAAGCAAAAGAAGACCGGGAGAGGGTGATGCAACAATTTAAAGATTCGCCTCTTTTAAAATTGACTGTGAAAGAAATGAAACAATTGCTCACTGATCATTTTAAATATAGGTGTCATTCCTCATTAAAACTCAAGGCGGACTTTTTAGTATTGTTACAAGAACTCTTTACCAAAAACAAAATGGACGATGCAAGAATCCATAAAATTGTGAAAGACTTTAAAGATAAAAGTTAATGACCTAAAGCTATGGCATAATGTCATCTTTTATAAAAGTGCAAACTATATTTAATGCTTACATTAACTGATTATTTTGTTTTAATCCTTTGATGGTGTATTGCAAACAGTACATCATATGCCCATTGGACAGTGATGACAAAGTTTCGGTGCAAAATGAGAAAAAGTCCAGGAAACTATTTGATCTACTTTTAGCCCTACCCTAAAGTAGGTCATGGTGCACCAATAAGTTGAAATGCTAACTGATTATGTATTTCTCCAAGAGGAAGGTTGTGACTACATTTCTAGACAATGCCTGAATCCATACATAAAAAATCTGGAAAGCTGTTTGACAGGATTATAAATCCTAAAGTAGATCATGGTGCACAAATCCAGCTGTAAAGCAAATCGAACTTGTACTCCTCTGAGAGGAAGCTTGTGACTCAGGGAGAAATTGCAACTAAATTTAAATGCTGTACATGCATCTGTTACTGAAAAAAGTCTGGAAAACATTACTTTCGGACAGCACCATAACATAGAAGGGCGTATAAAAAGGTCATCTTCAAGTCATTGAAATCACCAAAGTCCAAAACATTACCACACTCACCAAGGGGTTGCCAACTGAAGGTCGAGATGTATGATAAAATGATTCAATCATACCTACGGCAGCTACGATTGAAAGGTTTTGCTGTAAATTCCTCTATTCAGTATTGTGATCAACCAGAAAACTATGGTGATATGGTAAAACTCTGTCATCAAGGGGTCCGACATGTCGGTAGAGAATTATATGATGGTATAATTGCATTTTACTCACATTTCAGTGCAACTGCATTGTACAAATTGAAATTTTATGTGTGTTGCTAGGGGAAACTGGTTGCTTTGATGATGTAGATAAACCCAATGTCTTCTATTATACCAGTACAAAATTATACGGTGATACAGCTGCATTACCTCATTTCAATGCAATCAAATTGTACAACTTGAAATTCTAAATGTGTTACTAAGGAAAATTGGTTGCTAAGGCAATAAATATAATAATAAGTATTCAAAATACCCTGGAATTGTCAAATTACAAAAAAATTAAAACAATGCCCATTCTTAAGTCCTCTACACACACCATATAACAGTATTTCACTCTTGTTGTATACTTTAATGTTAAGGTAACCTCTCCTAAATAAATTGCACGGTGGGTTTGGAGCTGTTACAGACACAAGACTACTTTTCCCATACATCTAGAATCCACTGCCTTGTCTTTTCTCCAAAGCAGGAGATTATAGGTGCTAAAGAGCTCTTTTAGTGGTTATTTAGTTTAATTTAGTTGATTTATTATGTTTCTTTTATTTTGTTTTTAGAATATCTTGGATTTAATTTGTTGAACCAATAAAGTCTAAGTGCCAATTTCTATTTGTTTACAAAAATTCAGAAATAAATTTTTCACATTAAGATTTTCAAATGCCATTTCATATACAAATTCTTAAATGTTTTTATCTATGGATCAAACAAATCAATTTTACATCATTATCTACGATAATGTGTACAATCAGAATCCTCTAAATGCCATGTTCTTCAAACAGAAATAGTGCAGTAATTCTAAATTCCACTGACCATTTAAATCTAGTTTCAGTTTTCTGTCACAATTTCCTTTGTCACAAATTAATCATTATCAAAATAAGCTGTTTAATGTTCACATTAAACAAATTTTGATGCTGATTAATGAAACTACAAAGATGAAAACTAATCACGTGGCTATAAGAAAGTCAAGTTCAAAATGTACTCCATGATTAATTATTCAAGATGCAATTCTCTTTTGCTATACATGTGCTTCACTGTCTATCTTGCATACATTCTAAATGTACTTACCTTACAGAACAGCAAGCAGACCTCTCAAGAGTTCCAACAACTTAGCTTTTTCTTCTGATTTTCTTTGAATGCAATATTTATCCTTGATTTTTCCCAAAGTATGACAAACGAATATTAAAAGTTCAGATGAAATGTATCGCTAATGCTATTTGGTGATTTTGTTATTACATTGCATTCTGTATTAAAAAAAATCATGAAAATGGAGTCCAAGATTTTACATTAAGAATAAGAAAATTCTGAAAATCTAAAAAATTCCATCTAAATTTTAAATTATACATTCAATGCTTCTAAGATACAAAATACATTTGAACTTCAGTATCTCAAACATCGATATCTTGAATACTACGGATAAGTAGAAGTGAGTGGGAACTTCCAACTAAATTTCCTTAATGCATTTTATCCTCAATATCTCAAACCCTCATATATCTCTCAAGTTTTTTCTCAGCTCCATCGAATTCAAGATACCGAGGTTTGGCTGTACATCTACCTTAATAAAACTAACCACCCAAATACCAAATTAATTTCAATAGTCTGTTAGAGATATATGTCATATTTGTCCAAACTAGGAGGTTTATATCTTGCTGCCATGTGCATATAAGTTTGAATAATGTTACAATGATTTACTAAAAAGGAATTCATTGAATCTAACCTATAAAGAAAGCGAAAATATACACTGTATGACATAACTATTTTTGCAGATTTAAGGAAGCCTCTACATATTCCCCTTTGTCTAGGGATGTCTCTCGAGATTTCCCTTTATTTAGGCAATGAGAGAGAGAATTTAGTACTCTGTATTGAAACAAGGACACTACCATTATCAGCAAATACAAACCAAAATTACTACATTACAATTGATTAAATTCAATGTCTAATGATATACATCAAAGTAAATGCATACTTTTATTGACAATGAAATAATCTACTTTGTGAGGACGTATTTCATACCTCTGGTTAAGCATGACATAATTTAAGAAGAAAATGTATCAATCTAAATCAAAAAAGAAAAAGAAAAGTAGTTCTGTAATCTATGTAATTCATAGCATAGCCATGAATGTAATTTAGCCTCACCTACAACACCACAACATAAAACATACTTAGAATACAGTGGGATCCTACAAAATTGTAATAATTAAATGTTTCCCTACCCAAAATTCAATAATCTAAATTTATCATACAGGGGTCCATTTTACTACAAAAGGCCTTACAACTTCTAACTAAATTACTTGCAATTCGTTTAGTGATGCACTTTTTCAGTTGAACATATACAGAAATGGGGGATGCAAACACATACAGCCATATCTTACACATGAATGGAAATATTTCTGACCCATCATTTAAGAAGATGGTCTTAGTCTTAAAACTTTTGTAAAACAGACATCGTATTTATACAAATCATCCTTAAATCTGTAAATAAGAATGATAAACCTTGATGTTAGACACTGTGCTGTTGGTGGTGTCTGTGAATTGGCAGAACATTCAACTGAACTGTTGGGATGCTGACAGATCTGGGCACTCTCAAACCTGGAAAAAAAATAATGACATAAACACACTGTACTCCCTGATGTGTCTCCCTACACAAAATAGTTTATTTTAACAGCTTTTAACTTTCATGAAAAATTGTCACTTATCAATAAAAAGCCCACCTGTAGGAAGAGTGGTACTTCCGTCCATACTGTTGATATTCACAGCTCCTCGTTGCAAGGTAATTCATACAGAAAATTCCTACAGGGACTCATCACAGTAAAGCTGCAAAATAGACATGTTTTAGTAAAATTTTACAGATCAAAACACATATCAAAGTATCCATACTACATGTATTCTATGATTGATTGTTTCTTGCTTAACGTCTCACTCGAGAATTTTTCACTCATATGGAGACATCACCAAGATCGGTGAAGGGCTTCAAATTTAGGCCTTTGCTTGGCGTTTATGGCCTTAAAGCAGTGAAGGTTCTTTAGCGCGCCACACCTACTGCGACAGGGGACATCCGATTTTAAGGTCATCTCCGAGGACCTGTGACATTCACACCTGATGCCGAGCATTTGGCGATGGAACCGTCACTACCTGTTTTAACGACTTAGGTCTGTTACGGCTGGGATTCAAACACTGGCCTTCCGCATGCGGGGCGAATGCTCCAACCTCTAAGCCACCGCGGCGGTGCATGTACTATAAGAAAGTTTTAAACTTCCAGGCATGAAAAAACAGAGGCCCATAAGCCTTATCAGTCACCTAGGTATTAGTTAAAAATATCACTAGCCTAACTATTCACAAAGTAAACTAAACATACATGTACACTTGTACCTCGTTATATCGCCAGCTTTTGTCCAAGCCTATTTTGGTGTTGTATCAAATATGGCATTTTAAAGAGTTTAATCATGTA
>NC_079167.1:6930029-6987529 GCF_947568905.1 Ostrea edulis | reverse complement strand
TGAACCGAGTGATATTTTTTGTTTAGTTTTGAACTGAATAAATTTGAAATCCTTTTTTCTAGTTTTTATTGATTTGCTAAGTATCGTGATATGTATCATATCCTGTGTAAAGTATCATGATACATATTGGATCGGCTAGAAAGGGTATCCTCCACCCATACCCTCCATACAACAATAATTTCCAAATAAAGGGGCAAAACTCCTGCAAGAGAGGTCAAAATGGATCAAAATTGCAATATGATCTCAATTGATCCACAAAAAATTATACATAGCAAGTTTCAGTCTGATATGCAGAGATGCCAACCCCTTGAATTGTTTTTGAGAAGTAATCCAAAAAGGCCGAGTGTATAGGGTCAGCCTAGGGCCCCAATGGGGTCCAGGGACCATGCCCTGGGCAAGAGGTTATGAAGAAAAGGGAACCCATCCTACGTTACGTACGAAAAGAGTGATAAATGGGCAGATAACTCAATGTGACCGTAAAAAATTTCCCCTCCAAGGCGTTACCCACCTATTGTACCAGTCTTAAACGACCACCTGTCTAATGCAACCAACAACCATAAGTTTTACAACCTTTTTGTGTAATTTTACGAAATTTTACCTTTATGAAACGACTACATTTTTCGATTACAACGCGATTCCTACTTTCTATTTCGGTCGAACATGACTATTCTGGGAATTATCACCCCTAACACTTTCGTTTTAAAATGCAAGAGTATTAGTTTGGCGGTGATGTTGTTTAATCGACACTCTGAATCAATTATCATACCCAAGCTATCAATTGGTTAACGTGTAATCAACATACAGGGTCATGTGGGGTTAATGAACAAAACCCGAGTTATTGTTTATTCAACTAAATCAAGGATCAGGGAATCAAGACCGTTGTTTCCGAAAGAGTGAATTTCGACAGACTATGAGATGTGTGAGGTAAATCGGATATGAAATCTCCCACCTGGTACCATTACGTTTAAAAGAGTGGAAAATTTGCCTGATTGCGATATAAATCCGGTAAATATTATGCTTGGGACTGAAATTTTAAATGGAGCATTCACGGGTTTCTTGTACGAGAGGAAAAAAAGTCACAGGAAAGTCAAAGGAAAAAAGTCAGTCTATATGCATACCCTTTGTAATTTAGGGAAATATTTATGTCTTGCACTTAAGTTGTGAGAAAACCTTGTTGAAAAGCTATTCTCCATTGCTTGCTTGAATTTGGACACCGCCATACAATGTCATTTTTATGTATTTATGTATACACATTGTAACTGATGTGATAAGACATATGTCTTGAGCACTAAAGAGAGTAACTATATGTGAATTTAAATTTTAAGTGATATAATTTCATATCTTAATCAGTTTTATAGCATTAAAAAAAAATTGTTATTTCAACAATTAATAAGCACCCAGAAGCACCTGTAGTCCAGAAATGATATGACAATATATCCCACATCATTAGTCTAGTGAAACTGTTTGTTTATAACATGAGATGTTTGTAAAACATATATGCCCCCCCCCCCCCTCCCCCCCATGGTGCAAAATTGAAAAGGGTTATACACACACATCATTTAATTGATAGTGGTATCATCATTTCAAAATATTGAGCAGACAATATCTTTCTATGTCAAGAGTAAATTGACCATGTGAACTAAAAATCAATAGGGGTCATCTACTCTTTATGCTGTTCCAATATTCCGAGTTTGGTGTCAATCAAGCAAATAATTCTTAAAATATAGGAGACAATATATTACTATATCCAGTTCAACTATTGACTTTTGACCTCAAAATCAATATGGGTCATCTTCTCCTGAAGATGTACCAGTGTACTAAGTTTGATTTCTGTCAAGCAAAGGGTTCTCAAGATACTGAACGGACAGTATATTCCTATGTCCAGTGTGACCCTTGACCTTTGACCATGAGACCTCAAAATCAATAGGGGTCATCTTCTCCTGAAGATGTACCAGTGTACTAAGTTTGATTTCTGTCAAGCAAAGGGTTCTCAAGATACTGAACGGACAGTATATTCCTATGTCCAGTGTGACCCTTGACCTTTGACCATGAGACCTCAAAATCAATAGGGGTCATCTTCTCCTGAAGACCTACCAATGTACCAAGTTTGATGTCTGTCAAGCAAAGGGTTCTCAAGATATTGAGCGGACAGTATATTCCAATGTCCAGGTTGACCCTTGACCTTTGACCATGTGACCTCAAAATCAATAGGGGTCATCTTCTACTGACAATGTACCAGTGTACCAAGTTTGATGTCTTTCAAGCAAAGGGTTCTCAAGATATTGAGCGGACATTATATTCCTATGTCCAAAGTAGATTGACCCTTGACCTTTTGACCTGAAAAACAACAAGGGTCCTCTTCTACTCATAACCAACCCACATATGAAATATCATTTATCATCAAGTGAATGGTTCTCAAGATATTGAGCGAACAACATGTGGTCTACCGACCGACCGACAGGTGCAAACCAATATGCCCCTCTTCTTTGAAGGGGGGCATAATAAGCAAACAGAGCTAGGTTTCCACAACTTAAAGGACACATCGCTTGTTTCCAAAGTATACAAAATTACTGGCATTTTGTCTATACTGAGATCATCCTATTTTTTTCCTACCAAATTCGCATAAACCAAAAAATGCTAATTTTTTCTGCAGTGGTTGCTACCTTCATCATCCGATGAAACAACAAAGAAAGACATTTTAATTGTTTATATTTTTATGCATTTTTTAAAATATAAATTAGAATTAAATTCTAAAATATCACATGGTTGATCCATTTGTTACGTTAAACAGAACAGCCCACACACCCTTTGACCTTGATGACGCTCCTTATTTGGTGATGGTTATGCAGACAGGTGGTACTAGAAAACTGAATCGAGCTAGTTTGCAACAAACACGTATTCATTGTAAGTTGAAAGCAATGCAAATTTCAAAAGAAATATAAGAGAAAAGATTCAGTTAATGTAAATATATAGGATTATCGCAATTCACCTTTGAATTAGAACGCTTTACCCGATATAGTATTGCGTTGTGTGACGACACAATTGAATGAGACGATTGAACAATTTGAATGACATGTTTGATGTAATACAACAAGAGTTTTAATTGGCCGATTACAACCCGCCCACTTTCTCGGGCGGATTCAGTGTAGCTGGAGAACTGTACATAGCTCTCTGAAAAGATCCACCTCTTATAAAAACCTTCGATTTACGGGTCACAAAAAGCTGCGGACGGTTGAGGCCTGATATTGGTATATTCTTGTGTTGCTGTCTCATAAACCCAATATAAAAAAATCTTAAAATATTTTCCTACTATATACTTGTGTCCAAACATACCTTCAAATATTCATTAAAGCCACACACGACCCGAAAACTTGCAGCTTCAAATGATTTCGTTTGTTGACGTAGCCATGTTAGGTAGCCGGTCAATTCGAACTCTTGCTGTTGGTATCTCTTCATAAAATTGGTTGTAAGTTATGTATTCGCTCTTCATTTATTATCAACACGAATAATTAATAGAAATTAAAACATTTTTTGTACCAGGTTTTGTAAAGGTAAAATAAGCTCTTGATGAACGAAAATGCTACACAAGCCCATTAGATGGAGACCGGCCGGCGCGGCACAGCCGCCCATGACTAATGAAAGCCGCATTGCCATGAGTTTAGCTATTTGAATAATTATCATTTAATAGGGCTGGGGTGGTATATTATTTAAACTATTTAGCTAAAATATTTGTGGGGTATTAGTACACATCTAGACGCTATTGTGCTAGTATGGAAATGAACCGGGATTCGAATTGACTGGCTACCTAACATGGCTACGTCGAATAACGAAATCATCAAAAGCTGTGATCGAGTTTTTGGGTGGTATGGGGCTTTAATAAATATTTGAAGGTTTGTTTGGACATAAGTATAGTAGGAAAATATGTCAGGAATTTTTTTGATATTAAATTTATGAGACAACACAAGAATACAACTTTTTCTCTTTCTTCCTTGAAGTTTTTCTTTTTTCATATAGCATCTGGCCGTCATGTTTTCAAATGCTGACTACTCCCGTATAAGGGAATTTGGGCGGACTTATACATATGGACCAATGAGAGTTTCTGTTGCATTTCGCAATTGTATTACAAACAGATTCAATTGTGTCGTCACACAACGCAATACTATATCGGCCAAAGCGTTCTAATTCAAAGGTGAATTGCGATAAGACCAATATGAACTTGTTGAAACTAAACTCTACCTTTAAAGGAAAATCCTAATATACAGGTGATTTCAGTATTGAATTCTTAATATTCATTTTGTATGGGTGGTGGCAGGGGAGAATCTTAATTGTATGGGTGGTGGTAGCAGAGGAAAATTTAATTGTATGGGTGGCTGTCTTAAAAATAAAGTGCCTTCCCTCCCCCCCCCCCCCCCCCATTTTTTTTTTTGGCTGGAATAGCTCTAAATAACATTCTGATAGCTAAAAAAAAATTTCTTTTACCTACCTACCATCCTCAGAAACTTAGGATCGGTCGAGGGGAAACAAACATTTTTTTAAATATGGCCCAACTGAATTCAACCAACCGTGTATTGCTTGGAAATGTGTATGATATCATGCAATTCAAAATTGTTAACTAATATCAAAATTTACATTAAATGTGATTGCGTTTCTTTTGTGTGTCAGTATATAAAAGTCAACTAGAGAAAATTCAATTACTACAAAAATGAAATAAAACAAATACCTTTGCTTAATTCAATTTTCCTCAATTCTTGTAAACATGACATCGTTCTCTCATCTCCTTTAGGATAGGGTCTAAGAGTTTTAAACAAATAAAAATCAGTCTTAGACTGATGTTTCAATCGACATAACACATGTAACAAGATGCAAAACAATACTACATTGATTCAGAAGAATTTGTTATGAAATAATGATGAGACAATCATTTCAATTGAAAAAAAAGCTATACTGCTAGTTTTGTTTACACGCTAAATTCAAGCCTGCGTTACCTTGTTTACATCCCATTTAAGAATTCTTCACTCAAATCTTAAGACTTCATCAGCTGTATGGGAAGTGCCTCAATTTTTTAACTAACTGGTGGCATGGTCGTAGCAGTGGGGTTTTTTTTCATTGTGCCTGTGCCTACTGTGACACTGGACCTCAGTTTCTTAAGGTCTTGTCAGTAACACCTGGCTTTCATTTCTCATGCTGGGTGCTTCAATCTTTTGATGCAACATTCTAGTGCAAAAAAGAAAGGAAAGAAAAAAATTACTTTCAATTTCAGAATAACCCAGGGTTGTGATTAACATATGAAACCTTAGGCGCCATGTGAGCCCCTGATTTTCTAAAGATTACAGGCCCACAATATGATTCAAAGGCCCACATTGTATATCAATTGCCAGTAAAGACCAACAGAAAAATTTATTTTAGTGACAAAACATTCTGTTTGCCATTTCCATGTCATGACCGGCCCCGTGTGTGATGCAGCAGTAGTGACACCAGTGACAGCTACATCGCTTTAATTACAATTCTTATGAAATACACACTCATTACAATATGCCGGTTTCGAGATACGTCCGAGTTATTTCCCTTTGAAGAACTCTCGTACTTAGTAAGGTGCAAAACAACTTGTTTACACGCGGGAGTGGGACAGATATTCATCACTGCATAAGTGAATCTACTCAGTAAGTTTATCATACGCAGTTTCATCACCCATTTTTGATTGATACACAAACTAGTAAGTAAATGATAAGTATTCAAGAAGTAATTAAATACTTAGAATTCCTATTATATCACTTTATTTTGTTGCTCCTACCTATCATATCCAGGACATTGCTAGGAAATATGGCATTTTATTTATGTTTCCACTTTGGTAAAACATTTCTTTTGATAGTATTTTATATTTCCTACATCAAGTATTTAAAAAGAAGTCGGGTTTTATACATTTTATCGTCTTTCTCACTGACTGTAGTACCACTCTGTCCCACCTAAGCATTCAATGTTCCACTAAATGCACCTCCTACACAGGAGAGCTCTAATCTCGAAACTGGCGTATTGTGTTAAATCAAAATATCTCATTGCTACACTCTACATGATTGATTGATTGCATCTTGCTCAACGTCTCGCTTAAGAATTTTTCACTCATATGGAGACGTCATCAAGACCAGTGAAGGGCTTCAAAATTAGGCCTATGCTCGGGGCTTACAGCCATTGAGCAGTGAGGGTTCTTTAGCGTGCCACACCTACTGTGACACGGGACTTCCATTTTTAAGGTCATCTCTGAGGACCCGTGACATTCACACCTGATGCCGAGCGTTTGGCGATGGCACTGTCACTACCTGTTTTAACGACTTAGGTTTGCGCATGCAGGGCGAACGCTCTAACCTCTTGGCCACCGCGTGAAGATTATCAGATAAATTTTAAGGAAAATAAAGAAAAAGTTAATTTCAACCCCTGTTCCCATTAAATAGTAGATAGTGCAATTTTCATTACACTACAGATTTTTCCTGTTTTCTTTCAAATCACATATATTCAATGGCTATGTTAGGCAGACACATACCGGGCGATGGACACCTATTCTCATATAATGTGGACACTTTTTCTGAAGAATTTTTAAAAAATAAAGTTTTTAGAATACTTTTTTGAACGATAGGTTATGAAAGAAGAACATTCATAACAAAATTTAACACTCAACCACAAATCATTAAAAGATATAATGCTCAGTGGAATAGATCTGTCCATTTTCAGTTTGTAATCTATGTTATCTACACAGTTTAGCAAAACATCTTAATTCAATACATTGTTACATTAGAAAAATTACTTGATTTTGAGAGTTTACAATGTACGAAAGTTTTTGATATACGAATTGTAAAATTAGTAAAGAAAAATTTATATCATCTCTAGAATAATCAAACAATTCGCGTATTCTATAGAGCAATTGTTTCAGATCAAAGATTTTTTAACTCCATCACTGTAAAGAGAAGGAGAAAATTTTCTGAAATGTTACATATAAATGATAGATCGACTTGTATAGTTATGAAATAAACAAAATATCGCACACTAATCTAAATGATAGTGTTACGATAGTGATCAAAAAGGAGATAACGTAGATTACAAATCGTCAACATTTCACAATCTTTGTAATGTAACTTGAATGAAAATGTCACATTTTAAAATTTGTTTTCTTTCTTTGAATTTTTTAAAACAGAAGCAAGCTGGCAGCATTATCTTAATTTTTTGTTTCATTTTTATAAGTCTGCGTGTAGTTCCTTGTGTAGTGCAAGGGAAGTTCATAAGGAAGATATATATAAAATACCATCACCTATATTCATATTTATTTTTTAATAAGTAATAGCAAGTAAGCATACCTAACATTGAAATCGATAATCAACAAACGGACGATTTTACTTATTTCTATTCTTTATTCAGACAATAACAACAAATACGTAGTATATAAAATAATGGCATTATATATTTGTCACATTGATACGTACTAGTATCACAGATGTTATTGTATTAAATTTATCAGAATTTGCATCACTTATGGTATTGAATTTTATGACACCTTATTACAACAAGCGTTCAAATACACAACATATTTAATAAAAATTGTAACATACGAAATTAACTAAAATGAAAAGAACATCAAAGCATCAAACGCCATTTTGAATTACTCTTGATCTGATGTCATAAGTTTTAACTCCAAGAACATTTTTGATGCATGATGTGTTTGATATTCACTTATGTGTTTTGTGAATGTCCTTCTATGGTCTACCCATCTATAAAAGAAAGAAAGAAAACAATAATGAAGTTGTGAGATCTTTGAAATAGATGATGCGATATCTATGTAATCTACGTTGTGAAATGTTGTAATCTACGTTATCAAATTTAAACAGGCTTTGCTTTCCTAGATTTGAAAAGTTTTTAATAAATATTCAAATAATAGTGTCAAACAAATCATAACCCTCATAGAAAGTGAACTAACATTTGCGAATTTCCGCTGTAAACTATTTTTTGTAATCTACGTTATCGACCAATCACACTGAATATATTCAAACGATCTATAGAAAACTTACACAAGACATCTTAAACTTACAGACAAACAGGGCTCGAAATTAACATATGCCCGTTAGTCTGTGACTGGTTAAAAGTCTGGCGGACTGACTGACATTTGTTCTAGTCAGTCCGATGGGACTGGTTAATTTTCTAAAGCATCATTGTGGAAAATATACTTATGAAATTTTATACACACATTTGGCATGCTTCGATCTGTAGATATCAGACGAATCTGATTCGTAAATATAAATCCCACATTTAAGTGTTACAATATTATCTGAGACATATTGTGTTTAATTTCATTTTAATAACATTAACGAAATATGTTTAATTATTTCTGGAAAACTCTGTTGGACTGGTAAAATTTTCTGCGGACTGGTTGAAATTATACCACATCAGTCCGACTGGACTGGTGACATAAAAAGTTAGCTTCAAGTCCTGGACAAATAGTGATTTGATGTTTTTAAAGTGTTATTATCAAGATATAGACATGTTCTTTTCCCTTGGACACATCTTAAAATTGTTTTCATCAATAATTTGTATGTGCTGTTTTGTACGAAATTCAATGCGTTGTGTGGAAATTGATAGAAATGATGAAATACATATCATATTTACATGAAAATTGTTCCTGATACATTTTATTTCAGGTGATATGTTATTGTTGATGCTAATTCATTACTTACTGTATTCTTTGCTTGGTTGTCAATGTTTATTAGGTGACCTTTATTCAAAAAATGCTTATTGGTTCTCTTTTTTTCTATTTGGAAATTCAGTAAGTAGTATAATATCAAGACTAAACCAGTATAAAAGATCCGGCAGGGTGTTCCGATTTGTTTTACTACCACCATTTAGCCCAAAAAGATGGAAATTACAAAACACACGGAACGTAGATTACATCACGTAGATACATATGAGCATTTTCTTTAAAAAATTCTTATTTTCCTTCATCAATGTTATAGTATTCATAATTTTTTCCATCACTGTCGACAAAATGAAACAAAAATAAACAGATTTACTTTTAGATATGAAATGGTTTTGTTGCAGAGTGATCACGTAGATTACATTCTTATCCGTACACTCGAAAATCCGACCGTTTTATCATCTTCAATATGTGTTTTTTAGTTATAAAATATTGGTTTGATTTGTGTAATTTATATAATTTTATGTTAAAATACAATTTTAATCCTTTAAGAATGAACATTTTAACCCAAACCATCTCGATTGAAAAGCTGGGAACGTAGATTACATCGTTCTTGGAGACATATGTTCATCAGTAATCGTAAATTCCTTAATGTCAAAACAATTTAATTCATTTAATTCAGAATAAAAGCCGGTCATTTCCTCAAATTATTTGTATCAAAATTTTTATATTCAAGTGAAGTTAAGTGGTTATATGCAGATGGCCTTATATGGTACCCCAAAATGCGACATGGCGAAAATCCCCAAAATCTTGTCTTTCCCGTGGTTGTCGTTAATAAATTTATAAAACTATGTGGACCACAGTTACAATTTTAATTACAACATGTTAAAGTTTGATGGAAACTGCATGCAATTTCTATGAGCATTCTGCTTTTATCTACATGTTCAAGGCAAGGAGACAGGTTAATCAGTAAATTGTCCACATTATTATGAGAATCCCACCACTCATAGGCTAGGTAGAAAATATATAGGCCTATATTTTCCTATCTGAATGCACTTCAACAAATCTTAGTCCATAGTTTCAACTGGATTCTAATTGCATGGGTGGAAACCTGGGGAAAATTCTGGATCCGCTCCTATACTGATATAGGGTGTCGGGTGGTTTCGTCCCGATTACATATTCGCACCAAGTGGATTCGTACCTTTACCTGTACCCAAGTGGATTCGTCCCGAGTGGTTTCGCCCCATTGAGTAGGTAGCAACTGTGGTCGGAACGATTGATCAGTGCATACTCTCCTTTAACGATGAGCAATTGAAATTAGGGGATGAATGCTATTTATTAATTTACCGACGCCCAAGGTATGTTCATTTTGATCATTATACCAACAATTTTTGGATGTTTATATACGGCAACAGTGGTCGGGATGATTGATCAGAGCATACTATCTTTAAATGATGAACAATTGAATTGAAATTAATGAATACTAGTATACAGTATATTAATTTACCGACGTCCAAACTATGTCCATTTCTATCATTATACCAAGAATTTTTGCCATGGCAAGTTGCATTCATTGTGGAAAATCAGTAAGTAAAAATTATCATATAAAACAGAATTAGCATTATGTAGATAAAATTAGTGTGTCTATTATGTGATTTTATTAATCTTAGGTATATTTATATAAATCTCAAATTGAAGAATTCAATTTAATAGCATAAACGTAAAGCAGCAATGTAGTAAAAGTAGTTGATCATTTTAAGAAAGTGAATTTTGAGATATGTTAAATTGTTATAATTTTAAGATATGTTAAATTGTTATATTATTTTATGAATGTAAGCTCTCTGAAAAGGGATTCTATAAAGATAATGTTAGAAGCGATAGCAGAAATGAAATAATTGAATTGCAATACCGGTAACTTTATATCAAAATCAGTGAAGGATTTGTGATTTTTTAAAATAGTGATAGTGATAGCTGCAGTGCAAACTATCTACTAGGGTCGTTCAACAATATTGTCATACAAAAACTTGGATTACTATATATGCTATCCCAAACGTATATCTATTCTATTATGGATGTAATAATACAGTATGTGATTAAAAATCCAATGATATAAATTAATGGGTTTTTTTTTTTTTTAAAGAAATACCCGTAAAAAACAGAAATAAAATATCATTACAAAATTGGGGCGAAACCACTCGATTAGTACATTGGGGCGAAACCACTCGACTATAAGGCAATGTTCTACCTTAGGTTATCTGCATGGGGAAGAAACCACTCGGTGCGAATCCACTCGGTGCGAATATGTAATAGGGACGAAACCACCCGCATTCCTGATATAGAATAGGGTCTGTAAGTCTCGTTTGGTTTCACTTTCGGTTTTACTACTTCCGGGTACAACAACATGTGGAATATACAAAGTCGTAACAGAGAATCGGCGCTAATATGTAATTTGGTGTATTGTTAAGCGATCGGCTGCATACATGAGACTGGGAAAACCCTGCCATGTAGTTTATTTAGGTTCCTAGTCGATGCTACAGTAAGGAAGCGGTGGATACAAAGATGTAGGTACGTGATATCACAATTCAACGAATAATCATGTCAAATTAACACACGTGTGTATAAACTGATAGAATATACTGGACGTGTTGTTTAGATATTTCAGAGGGGATAGGCCTACTACAAAAGATTTTGACAGACGAAATGATAAAAATAAAATAATAAGAGCAAAAAATTACATGTACTACAATTTCATAAATGGGGGGGGGGGTAAGTTTTTCTTCGTTATTGATTTCAACATTTATTAACATCTTTTACTACATAATTCCCTTCTGTCTGAAAAGGGGAAGGAACACTTATTTATTGTATCAATATAGAAAAAAATAACCTTGCTAGGAAAAGGGGAAAGGGTTGACAGGACACCCTTGATACTACTTGCCTTTATATAGGCTTCTGCATGATTAAATTTTGTATTGTGTTTCAAGAGAACTGGCATATATCTTTATTGTATAATTATGTAAAAGTGACGCATGACCTTGAAAAGAATGATTGTAACACTCATATTCTGTGCTTATTTCAGAAACTACAACTTTGTTGTGTAGTGAGCCACTTTAAGTCAATAAAAACAGCAACTTATGGTATATTACTTTTTTTTCATAGACACAAAGTTACGAAACCTGCTGAAGCAGAAGCATCTGCTTCAAACGTACATGTAGGAACCGAAGTTGATACTGCTACCAATATATCTGTACCAGACAACAATGAAGTGCATCTACATGATCACGAGTATACAGCACCAAACCCTCAACATTTAAAAAGGTACAGTGCACGATACAAGTATTCTAGTACATCAAACCAGGAAGTTACAACGGTTGTTAAGTTTAGTGTCAGGTGGTTTTTCTGTATTTTCTTCATTCTCATTTCAGTGTTATCTAAGTTTATAGGCACACCAAATACTATAATGGTATTGCTTTTGTTCTTACAGCTTCCCTTGAAGACTAGGATGTTGTAAACTTGCAGTGAGAAATATACCTGCTTAATTAAAGGAAACCATCCTTGACAATTGGTAACATCATAATTGAAAGACCCTGGAAAGGTATGTTTTAGCGGTTCGTTAAGGAAAAATTAACAATGCACTTTCTATACACTGACTAGTTATCAATTTCACAGGTCAGCGCAGATTTCACAATATTCAATTACCTAGTAATTTTAGGGGGGTATAAATGTTGCTGTATACACCATTTTCTGTGGATATTTTTCATATATTCATGAAATTTTGTTTGAAGGGATCATGAACACTGTTGGGAGTGTCCATTCAACTGAAATATAAAAGTCAGAAGAATTGAAGATTGCAATGGATGCAACACAAGTGACCTAATATGACCAAATTGATATGAATAGCCAGTTTTTCGCTTGCAGTAATGACAAGAGTCGCCACAAAGAAAAGACCTTAATTTGTATTACACCTAATGCAGCTTATTTCCATTCTGTATGCTGGATACAAATCTAATTTGGCAATTGTGAACCATTGTGGCATTTTAGAGAAGTTACAAGTTGGTGATATATTCCTGGTGGACAAAGGATCTTGTATATTTGACAAACTTCCAAATGACATGACACTTAATATCCCATTCTTTCTTACAAATAAATCCCACTTCTCAAAAGAGGATGCACAACTTTGCTATAAAATTTCCAGATGCAGAATCCATGTTGGATGGGAAAATGAGAGAATAATTTTTTTTTAAAATTCCTTTGCCATATTCTATCATAGTATAGATATTGATCTGACAAAATATTTCAGGTTTGTGTGGATCATGTGAATTTCCAGGTTCCCCTTTTGAAGGAGATTGCAGATAAATCCTACAAACTTATTAGATTAATTGCATGTATATATATACCTTAAATCTGCACATACCTGCCACATTGAATTTTTAAAGTTAAAAGTAATGAATACCATATATGCAATATAACTTTTCTACATATTTATATAAATATAAAGCCTTTTATATTCATATGAATATAAAGCCCTTTGGAACGTCTCCATCAGAATGAAATATTCTCGAAAGGAACGTTAAACAATATACAATCAAACATAAAGCCTTTTGTTCTCATTCTGAAGGTTTTCAAATCTGCATTATTAAAAAAGAAGTAAAATCCATTGTTTTAGTAAATGCATGTAATTGAATGATTTTTGTAAAGCTGGACACTGTGTCTATATATATATGTATTTTGGTTCATCTAAAATAAGAAAAACTCTGTCTATAATGTTTATTCAATAAATATACATGTAATTACATAACTTTGATAGATGTACCACTGATATCATAATAAAGTATATGTGGTGCATCTATCAATGTGGTTATGTGTGTGTATTTTAGACAGCAAAAATACTTCATTATTATAATTAAACTCTATCACGCTTAAAAGGTTGACCATAATACATCTTTGTCAATGTGAATTATTTGAGTGTCACTAGGAATCCACACTAGCAAATCACAGCATTGGGTGTCTTTCAGGTGGTGTTGTCCTTGAATCTGATGCCAATATTCAAATTTTGTTTTGAGGTGCAGCGAACCATCCCTTGCATCACATTCTAAAATGGCAAATGTCATTACATGTATTGATAAAATATACATGATTTACAAGTGCTCTGATTAGTGGTGAAAGTATTATACTGCAATATGCATACTTATTTTGACATAGATGTACTGCAGTATTCAAAACTTGATGCAAGTAAAGTTTATAAAGAACATTAGCAGTTCAATATCACAATGAAGCCTAAGTAGTATTTGTATTTCATTCATAAAATGTTACTTTAAAATTATAATAAACTTGGATACATCCATAGTGATATATATGAATACATATATGTACAGCTAATGTATATGTATTAGGTACACATACACATAATTGTTCAATCTATAATGCTGACTTACCAAGAGGGAAATCCCAACATTTGCACAGGCCTATTTAATTGTCATTGTTTGAGCTGAAAATGGGCACTTAGCCTCAATTAAGAATTTCAGGGGTTGCTGAAAATGGCCTGTTGCCCTGCGGAATGAGGATGCAGTTAATTCCTCCATTGTTGTTGTGAACTTTGACTGTGCCGACTTTGGATGTTTTATCCAACTACTGGCGTATTTTACATTGAACAGTTTTATTTGCCTTCTTATATCTGAAAAATTCCAATACATGTATATCTACATGTAAAAAATTTATCTTCACAGTTCGAACCCATTTATTACCTACTTTGGGTATAGATAAGATAAGTTTATTCCAATTTTGGGCCCAGAGGGCATAACAGCAAGACAGTTTATAAAGAAAGAAATTTCTAAAAAGAAAGAAAGTTTACAACATATAAACTTATATCATAATAGATATAGATCCAAACATGTATTGACATTATTTTATCTTTAAATTGTGTACCTGCCTTTGAAAATTTGCTGTCATATGAAGATCGACACTTATACTGCCCCATTATGGGCATACTGGCATCAGACATCCACATTAATGATGACTGCACAATGAACAACACCTTTATCCTCAGATTCAAGGCATATCTATAAAATATTTTTAAAATATTAAACAATCTTAACCCATCTGTGATGTAACTGATATAGATAGGCATATTTAATGCGCTTTGTTTATTGAATATACAACTGTACACTGCAGGTGCCTAAATGTATCGTTATTCAACCCCCCCCCCCCCCCCCTTTTCCGATCTCCCCAGTACGTTCGTATAAATACAAAGCAAGTTTTATGCATAATCCGTTTTTATTTTCAAGTATTAATATACTTTCAATTGGAATGATTTGAGAATATAAAAACGTATCGTACATCTCTCTAGTTCATAGATTATGCTTTTACCAACCTGCTCTTCATCTGCAAGACGTACCCTCGTCGATGCTTGTACACTGGCGGTTATTACACGTAATTCGTCAAACACGAAGCGAAGAATCCTCGACCACTCCACTAATGCTTCAATTCCCATGTTTATCTCGTTAAAACCTCCACATAATCGATTGATAACGCTATATCTATGTATACCACTCTCTACACAGTGCAGTCTGAGATGTTGATGTACCCGGAAGTTAATAATCTCGCTAAATCTCGGCAATCACATGACGAGACTTACAGACCCTATACATGACATGCGTACTGTAGAGCTCTGCGCTCGCTCAACATATTAAACCAATTAAAAACAAAAATACGAATCATTAAACGTTAAAAATATAAGTCATACTTACACATTGCGTCAGGCATTCAATGCTTGTAAACTGCATTGCTATCAAACGCCGCATGGTATCTGTTCTGGTACAGCTCAAATACCATGCAAAAACGTGCGCCAAAATGTCTTAAAATACAAACATTTTATGAAATTCTTCCGGAATATATACTGCTAAATCATTTGGACATGCTCAATAGTCATCGAAGGAAATTTGTGGAAATGATATTTCTTTTCGTCATTTTATCAAATCTATTCTAAATCATTCGTCTCTAAACCATTTCTTTTTTCTTTCTTTCTTTTTTAAGCCCAGAAATAAACCGGAAATATTATTTCCTCTGATATGATTTGAGAAGTTATCTTCCAATATAGGTTTCCGACATGATATGCCAATGTGGGATTTAATCAAAATAAATGAATATTCTTTAAAACTCGACTAAACACATCAGTTAAGTGTTATCAACAGAATTTTAAAGGTTACAGTAGGTAAGATTATTTATTTTGTTTCGTTATTTCTTCTTTTAGACAGAATTAAAGGGTATGTTAAGGCAGGTCATTTATGCACGTGAATTGCCGTCTTTAGAATCTATCCTAAACAGGGAGAGGGGGGCTAACTTTTAATATGTCTTACGGTGTGACCGTTTTTAAGGGCGAAGCAAAAAGTATTTGCATTAGAATCTATATCCATAACAGAACACAAAAAAATACCCCAAAGTTAGCACCTGACGTGTGAGTGTGACAGCAGAGCTCTATCAAAGCATCCTAACTTTAGACATTTGATCCACCTATTCATTGAACGCAGTAAACATAGCGCAATGGATGTGAACAGTGCTTTGTGATGTCATATTCAGCGTTGGTGTTTAGCAAATTCACAAACATAGGAGACATGGTACAATCGCATTAATCGAGGACAGGGTTGTCACTAGAAATTATTGAAGACGAGTCCCGGACTCGTGGTTTATATGCAGCTTGAGTCCCACGAAAATTTGATGGGTCCCATAAAAATTTAATGAGTCCCATGAATATCTAATGAGTTTTTTAAGACAATTAAAATGGAAACAGTACAAAACATATCAATTTTAAAGATTTATTTTTGATCATTCGCGACTTGGCCGCGGACGACTAATTGTCCACGCCAACAGAATTATTTCTCCGAATCTCCTATCATCACAACAACCCTATTCAATATTGAACAGGATTTTAATAAAATTATTATTGTGATAAAATAGACGCGTACTACTTTTGCTTGCCGACGATCTGAAAAACCTACCAAGTTTACAAACTACGCTACTTTTGATTCCAATAAAAATGGTTACCAGAAGACAAACATTTATATTTTAATATAGATCAAACAAATATGAGTAAATAACTGCCAGTAGCAAAATGTTTTTCAATTTGCATGTTATCTAATTATCTTATGAATATTATATTCTAATTCACACCTAATTGAATGATGCTAGACAAACAAGTCGGATTGGGACACTGTGAAATCGGGGTATTACTTCGGTTCACTGGAGCGTAATATTTTACCTAGATTATTTTCCTACTACGAGTTTTTATTAATACACAATATCAGGGCTTTTTAAATAAAAAGGTTTATACTCGGAGTCCGTGGCCGTCACTGACGTGCCTGCGGGACTCACCATATCAGACAAACTTGAGTCCCAAATGAATTTTCTGCGTCTAGGACACAGATTCTTGCGTTAGTGACAACCCTGGAGGAGTGATTATATATGATTAAAAAATAATTTAATAAGATTTACATGCTTTTACGGATATTATGTAACATCTCAGAACAACATGAACTTGGGTACACGAGATTAAAATTGGATAAATACATGTCCATGCACTTGTATTCGAATCTACACCATTTGGACCAAAATTTTCAAGTTCCATAGGTAATGGTTTAATTTTTCATTAGTTTTCTATAATTTTCCTTTTAAACATGTATATATGTGTTACCTATAGGGAGAGCTCTGTTCTTGTGGCCATTCGGGTTTCACCCTCCAAAACAACTTTGGATGTTTATGTGAGAACATTTTGTTTCATAACAACATGACAAATATATGCGCTTTAGTATGACGTTAGTATGTGTCTGTTAGAAATAGATTATCATTAACTTAATACAAAATAAAAAAGTATAACACTACTTCAGGGTTTAAATATTGATCTAACTGGCGATGATAATGGTACAACACCCAAAGTTTATCAAACATGCTGCTTGAATCCTGCCACTTTCAGTAAGAAATGATGATATCGAAACCAGAGATATATATAACAGAGATAAGCATCTTCCCCAAGTCTCGTATTATCTCATGGTCCCCTGTTTTTCGGCAAAATGCACACACTGATTTAAGTTATGTGTACCATATTAATAATGAAAGATATAAAGTTCAAACCTTTCAAATCCGATCACAAAAACATTCAAGATAGTACAATATTTTTAGAAGATATTTCACTTCAAAGTAAAATGAAAGTGAAGTTTCAAAAGGTGAAACATGACTCAGAATCAGTGAGATTTTGTGAAATGTTTATGATTTGCCTAATTTTTTGTTAATAGTATATTTGTTGATCATCAAATCATTTCAAAGCTTGTTACATTTGGTTCCAATTTATGATGGAAATGAACTAAACTTAAATCAACATCAATTCATCAAACTGATAAACTGATAAATAGGAATTAACAATTTATAGGTGGGACCATCACATATTTTAAGCCAAAAACATGCCGCCGTAGGAGTTGCTTATCTCTGTTATATATGTCTAAACACAAAACCATCTCGGTGTTTTACATTTTACACTGATTTTCTAGATTTTTTTTGTTGTTGTTGAACGTTTTCTTAACAATAAATTCTAGCAGCATGCTGTGTACATTAGTTTTGTTACTTTTCACCCAGTGTAGAAAAGGGCTTTAAATGTATACAGCATAGTGTTATACTTTTTCAGTTTTATTTCAGTGTATGACAGAGAAAAATCAGACTGACTTGCTAAATGTCATAATTTCATCATGTCATCTAAGGTTTTAGAATCTTTTCCAATGAACAAAATTGTCAATGAATAAAATCAACATATCTTCATATTATCGATAAATTTTCAGTGTTTCACATACATATCATTATACTATGGCATATATTTCAAATACTCCATATTTTGACAATATTTACATGATACGGTTAACAAATTCTTTACATGTGTTGTTGTCACTGGATGTATAGTTATGACATCATCAGTTTACTTTCACATTCATCAGACACAAATTACATGACAGCAGTATAACATTTGATATTTCTTTCAATCTTAGTAGCTGCATGGTTGATTTTATGTATATATAAAACTTAGATGAAAACAGAATTGAATATAAATACAAATATAGTGATATACTTCTTTCAAAGTTGTCACATTGTTTCGCGGATTTTATCCCAGCAAAAATTCTCATGACCTGTCTTAACGTAGGTGCTTGTGTTTTGATATATAAATAGCGAGTACATACATGATATTTCGACCAAGGTAAGGGCCACAACAAGGGTTTTGGAGTTTTACATAAAAGTAATATATAGGAACACTGTAATAAAATCTTCTCACTTTTTAATTCAATATGCAAGCACCCTAATGTAGTATGTATTTACTATTAGTAAGTTTTTTCATGCCATGACCCTGGGTTAGGTAGGTCCACAAGAACGGGAGGGGGCATACCTGAACATGGGAAAATTAAGTACATGTAGTTCAGGTGAGCAATTGGCCATGGACCTTTTATTGTGTATTTTCATGAACTTTGTTGATCTGTGCAGTATATTTTACAACAATTATTTTTGTTTTTACTAGAATCTAACATTAAAAGCAATGCCAGAAACCAAGGAAGAAAAAATCCGACGATTGAATCAGGAACTGGAAGATTTTATTGCAGCAGAGGTAGCAAAATCTCAGGAGAAGAAGCAAGGAGATGAGAAAAGCTTTGAAGAAGTTCTAAATGTATAATTGTATAATCCTTTCTCAATGTGGTTATTTTCAAATAAGATGCTTATGAACCTTAAAGGTCAAAATAGATTTACTTCTATATGATGTATGTTGTATAGAATAGTTTAAAAGAGAAAACCATCAGAAAACACTTGCCTAAGTAATAGTTTTAATTAAATGGCACAGTCTCACGACAGTATTCAACTATTGGTGATATATCAAAGATTGACCTTTCAATAAACATAAACCCTACATGACAACCTTAGTCGAGGTCTTCATTCTCAAAATAACCACTAATTTTTTATGCTAGATATCCGGAAGTAATGAATATTTATAAAGCCTGTACTATTTTTAAGTTTTAGCCCTACTACCCATAGGGCGCACACGGGACATGGATCTTGAAATTCACAATTTTTGTTCCTCTACCCCAAAATATGTACATGTATTTAAAAACTGTTCGAAAGGTTACAACTATTTTAGCAAGAATCAACACCATAACAGCCATCTATAGATATACATATTAAATTGTTTTTGTAAAACATTGCATAATGTTCAAATATAAAAGCTGTGTGTGCATGGTGAATAACCAGAGTTAACAGTACATGCAGTTTGGTTCTCTTTTAGAGAAATAGCAAGATTTGATAATCATATTACAGTAATACAGTTAAAGAGTTCAGAATTTGTCATTTTTTCATCACAGGAAATTGAAAACCATCCAGCATTTCTCAAGGATATTGACTACTCAAAACCTCTCAGTCAGGATATGGAAGGACTGATGAGACTTAAATATGAGCAACAAGACCCAACTAGTTAGTACAAGTTTACTTCTACATTGCATGTAAATACAAAGTAACAGATCTGTTTTATAACATATGTATATGATTTCATAACATCTTTAAAGGTCAAAGTGAATATTTTTTGAAGATTTTGAGTTTTCTAGATTAGACACTTCAAAAAGCTAGTCAAAATAAAATCCTGGATCAGAAATTGTCTCTTAGATATATTTAACCACTTTTAAAAATTGTTGAAAAATCATCTACCTGCACCACGGACAATTGATTTAAAAGTAAGTTACTTCCCTTTAGTAATTTATTGTCATTAGAGATTCTCGCGAGACTAAGTCGCATGACTAGCGTGGTGCCAGAAAGAAATTAAAGTGTACACAGAGTATGGCAAGGTGACCTCCCTAATACATACCAAATATCATAGGCATATGTCAAAAGACAAAATGTTATGGCCCGGACAAACTTTGTATGAGATCTGAAATGGAAGATGAAGAAGAATTCACACAAAACAATATGTCTCCCTTCTGGGAAGGGGAGACAATTTATACCCCTTCTTCAGCAGTTTTCCCACTGGTATTAGCATTATTTCCCAAAGTTAAAGAAAGAGCACTGAAATTACCTGTGTGCAAAACTGAGATATATGGTGTGCATTTTCCCCAATCGTCAGTAAAAAGGGGAAAAAATCAATTAACTGATTTATGATGAGTTAAAAGGGAAATGCTAAAGGGGTTTTGCAGAAGTGGGATACAATTTTAATTCCAGGGAAATGTGCTGTATATAAATGTATATCTATATATGTATATCCTCTTGAGTCGCATGAGCAAATAAAACAGTCAGATTAGTTCTTTCATAGAATATTAACGATGTATATGAGATATGATAATATGGTTTCTAGTTCTTTTGAATCATATCAAAATGTGTAAAAATTGCAGGCTTTACCATCAGGGTTTTGAACTTTTCCTCTGCTCTTGCATATAATTGTAGAGATGTACTAGTGATTGGTTATAAACTTGAATTTACAACAGGCAATGCTGAGTCCTTCAAAGAAGATGGGAATGTTGAATTCAAGAAGAAGAGATATGACATAGCAATAGATAACTACACGGCTGGGATAAAGTTCAAATGCCCAGACAAAGCTCTGAATGCTGTGCTGTATACGAACAGAGCAGCAGCCCAGTTCCACAAACGTAGGTCACAAAGGGGTAGTAAGACAGCCATTGTGAAAATACACATAAGATGCAAGCAGGTCACTTTTTTAAGATGTGAAATCTACATCTTTAATCCCTGTTTTTTTATTACTACAGAAAATTACAGATCAGCATTTCAAGATGCAATCATTGCTCATAAATTCAAACCAGACCATATGAAGGCAGTTATAAGAGGTACAAGATAATCTTTTCATTATTCATGAAAGAATGAGACAAATTTTCACTTACTGGTACGAAATAATCTTTTTATTATTCGTGAAAGAATGAGACATATTTTCACTTAATGTGTTAAAGAAACAAACTATTAGTTTCTAACTTTACTGAATATTTTAGGTGCTCAGTGTTGCATGGAGATGAAAAAATATTCCGTAGCAAGCTTATGGAGTGATTTTGGACTAGCAGTATCCTTATTTCAAATGTAAAAACAAAGAGGGGATGGAAATCATGCTTCTGTGTGTCATAGAGACCTGCAAGATTAATAGTTTTTGTTTAATTTGTATGTAATACTTTCCAAGATATATTTGAACAAGGGAGGGATTATGATATTTGAAGTTTCTTTAAACTACATGTCTTTGAAAAATCTTCTTGACTGAACATAGATAGAAGAAACAAACACAGTCCTTTTGGATATTAAACAGAAAGCAGAGAAATACAAGGTACCAGTGTATAAATTATATTTTGACATGCTAAAGATTTCTGCATAGACTGAAATTAACATTACAACTTCTACTTCTACCAATATTTTTAGAGCATACAAGAGAAAGAAGAAAGGAAAGAAGCTGCTAAGGAACGAAAAGAATTAGCTGAGCACAAGAAACTTATAACAACAATAAAAGTACCAGTAGTTTAGAACCATTTATGTAACTGGACATCTATTTGCAGTTGCTCATTTTTTATATTAAATAACTTCATCCAGCTATATATGGTTTCCAGAATCAGCTGGGAATAACCTACAATGTATCTAAGTAAACTGGATTGATTGATTGATTATAATGTATTGATTAACGTCCTGCTCAGGAATTTTTCACTCATGGAGACGTCACCATTCCCAGTAAAGGGCTGCAAAATTTAGGCCTATGCTCGGCACTTACGACCTTTGAGCAGGGAGGGATCTTTATCGTGCCACACCTGCTGTGACATGGGGCCTAGGGTTGGTCTGATCCGAAGGACCGCCCGATTTAGTCTCTCTAATGACAAGCAAGGGGAACTGAGGACCAGTTCTAACTCAGATCCCCATGGAACAAGTAAACTGGAAAAACACTGTCAAAATGTGTTTCTGCTTCAGGTGTTGTGTGAAATTTTCTCTTTGAGTTAATATTATGTACTAAGACTTGATACGCTTTATAGAGTCATGGTATCCGGCTAGCTGGACTAGCCGACAAAGGTTATGATCCCCTTCTCTTCACAAATGTCGAGTTACATAATCCTAGTGGAGCTACGGTTTATGTTGATGGCAACGACACTTTACACTGGCCAGTGTTGTTCATGTATCCTGAGCACACACAGACAGACTATATAGAGGACTTCAATGAAAACAGCACGTAAGTTTATAAATATGTGGAACATATGTGGTTTCTTTGTATTATGGAGGATGTAAATATAAATAAAAGCATTGGATGATATTAGCTTAAACAGCTTTTCCAATAATCCTATGCTTTCATTGTTTTTATCAATATGCAAGTTAGCTGACTGCTTGTCTGTTTGAATTAATAATATACAATGTACATGACATGATATTTATCTTTGAGATGTATGTAATAATATATACATGACATGTTATTTATTTTTATGGGAGATGCATATTTCTTACTTGCAGATTTCAAGATCATTTATTGCACATGTTTGGTCCTGATGTACCACCTGCTTCTTGGGATCTTGACAAAAAGTACAAACCTGACGACTTCCTGGTATGATTTCATTTTCCATCTACAATTTTTAAGTTTGTTTATGCACGTTTCAATTTTTCAAAAAGCTGAACCATGAAAAAGATGTTTTTAGCTCACCTGAGCTTTTCTGATTGCCTGTTGTCTGTATGTCCGTCTGTAAACTTTTCACATTTACGACTTCCTCTCCAGAACTACCAGGCCAATTTCAACCAAACTTGGCAAAAAGCATTCTTGGGTGAAGGGCTTTCAAGTTTGTTCAAAGGAAGGGCCATCTCCCTTTCAAAGGGGAGATAATCACGAAAATGCAAAAATAGGGTGGGGCCATTTAAAAATCTTTTTCTCAAGAACCATTTGGCCAGAAGAGCTGACATTTACCTGCAAGCTTCCTGAGATAGTGCAGATTCAAATTTGTTAAAATTATGAACCCCGAGTGTAGGATGGGGCCACAATAGGGGATCAAAGTTTTACATACAAATATATAGGGAAAATCTTTAAAAATCTTTTTCGTTCGCCTCGCATGCGAAAGGCCGGGGTTTGAATCCTGGCCGCAACAGACCAAAGTCGTTAAAACAGGTAGTGACAGTTCCATCGTCAAACGCTCGGCATCAGGTGTGAATGTCACGTGTCCTCAGAGATGACCTTAAAAATGTGTCACAATAGGTGTGGCACGCTAAAGAACCCTCACTGTTCAATGGCCATAAGCACCGAGCATAGGCCTTAATTTGAAGTCCTTTACCGGTCTTGGTGATGTCTCCATATGAGTGAAAAATTCTCGAGTGAGATGTTAAGCAAGATACAATCAATCAATCTCAAGAACCACTGGGCTAGGAAAGTACAAATTTACATGAAAGCTTCCTGACATGGTGCAGATTCAAGTTTGTTAAAATCATGGCCGCCGGGGGTAGGATGGGGCCACAATATGGGATCAAAGTTTTATATACAAGTATATAGAGAAAATCTTTAAAAACCTTCTCAAGAACAATTGGGCCAGAGAAGTTTACATTTACATGAAAGCTTCCTGACAAAGTGCAGATTCAAGTTTGTAAAAATCATCGTCCCTGGAGTTAGGTTGGGCCACAAAAGGGATCAAAGTTGTACAAGCGAATATGTAGGGAAAATCTTTAAATATAGGCCAAGTGAGCGATGTGGCCCATGGGCCTCTTGTTTTTTAATCCATGGATAAATGTTATCTGTGCTGCATATAATTCCATTCAAATTTATGATACCAGAAGTATTTTCTCTATAAAATCACTATGGTACCCCACTATACTCGCATTATAACCCCGAAGTTTATATCAATTGTTTTACTGGGCTCCATTTGTGGCACAGCAATTCACACTGAATTTGTATTTTAGATTTATTACGAGGACAAAGAGAAGACTACATTACATCAGATATCACAATCTTGTTCTCTGCTAAAAGCTCTTCAAAACAAATGGCAAGTTCATCATCTTCTAAGTGTATATGATAGCACATTTCATTGACACTTGCAGATAATTTTTAAGTTCATGTCAAAGTTGCAGGAATGGAAATTTCTGGTGCATGAGATTTAAATATGTATGTATTTTGCATTTTGTTGTTGTTGTCATCTTGGATACCTAGCACTAGCCTATACCTCTCCTACTTTTCCGATGGGCAGATTTTTCATTACAATTTTCTTTTCATAAATTTTTGCACAATATGATGTGCTCATATACATTTCTAGCTTTTAAAATTGAATAGAATCATGACACATGTACAGCACACTCTGATAATATGTATAACAGTATGACCATTGGACCGAGTGAAGCATGAAATGGTCATCGGCAAGTCCCAAGTGATAATCATTAGTAAAATACGGTAAATTAGAAATAGAAATATCACCTCATTTTTATATACCTTTTACTTTTAAACACCCTGTCACATCCAAATATTTAAGATATTTTAAATTTGTGTTAAAACTGGAAAAGGACCCAATGAGGCTTGAAGGGATGCTGAATATAAGAATATCTTTACCTTAGGAGCCTTGCCTTTGGCCCGTCCAAACTTCACTCGGTATAATAATATATTTTTATATAAACTTATGGTGTTCATAATTGATAAACTTTCGACTCAACCGTTTTAAAATCTTTGAAAAGATGTACAATATTCTATGTCTATTGAACAATTGATGTGATGCTCAGAGTAACTCAAATTTATGAGTCCTAATATTTCAAACATTCCTCGGGGATGGTCCCCCACTAAAACTACGTATTCTAGGGGCTACCCCTACCCTCCTCCCCCTTCGGCACATCTGTGAAACCCTCAGCCTACACATTCAAATAGTCCTAGCTATGCCCCTGATAGAGCACAGCTTTGGAGAATATGCATTGATGTCCATGTTGTATTGCAACAATTAAACCAGAATTTAAAAGTTGTACAGCCTCAGATCTCCAACAGTCTTATACCCCACACAACAAGTTGCAGAGAGTATATTTTTTACCCGTCCATCAATCCTGTTCTTGTCAGCTCAACTCCTCTGAAACAGCTCAACAAAATTTCATGAAACTTTGAACTTAATAAGGACATACTGTATAGATGATATTTTTTTCTAGGAGTTATGTCCCTTTGATTTTAGAAGTTTGGTCAAAATTAGGTATACATTTGTACTACTGAAACAGTTTGTCAGTGCAACTCTTTTGAAACCAACCACTGAACAAAATATTGTGTTAATTTTGTATTTAATCTAGACGTGTGTAGATGTGCATATTCACAGGAAATTCTCATTTGATTTTTTTCTGAGACTTATGCCCTTTTAGAATTTAGAAGACTATTTTGTGCAACTTGCATGAAACTGGTTTTCAAGCCATATGTAATTAAAACACAATTTACATTTCTAAACAATATTACATATGACTTGAATAGTGCCATCCAGTTACATGCATGAAAATAGTACAGTATAGCACAGAAGCACAAGAATTAGTTGTATTTTATGCATAGCAATGCCATTCAATATGTGTAACATTTTAACAATATTTACCCTTTCCAACAAGCTGTTGTTTTCTGATAACAATGTTTTATGTTTGTTAATCCCCCTTTTGTGGTTCATTATTATGCCTTGTTTTTACAGGGTTGTGGTGGAAGCTGGGACTCCATGTTTTATCATTCTTGTCAACAAATCACGATTCCATGAACATTTTGTCAAAGAATACACAGTGTTTCCTTCTTAAAAATAAAAATTGCCACTGAATTTATGTATTGTTTTATTATTAAATCATGTACAGGTATATCAGCAATGAATGTGTCGATATGCTCCCTGAAGGAAAGTTTGTTCTCTTTTTATTCTTCAATTTCAAAAGGATGCACCTTAGCAAACTAATACAGAGTTGAAATAGGATAAACAAGGAAAGTATGAAACAACAATCAAAATTACCTTCAATAAAAAAAAATACATGATATGAGTAATAAAGTTGTTGGAAATTTAAAACATTGCCAGTTGTAGCAACAACAACAAAATAACAAGTTGTGTTTGTGAAACACAAATGCCCCTGATAATGGTCAATTCTAAAGATTGCCAATGTCACAAAAACAAATATCTTGGTACTAGTAGAAAGATCTTGTCACAAGAAATGCTCATGTGCAATATGAAAGCTCCAATATAAATTTACCATTTAGAAATTATGACGAATGTCAAATTTTTTAAAAGTAGGTCAAGGTCACAGGGTCAAAAATTTTGGTACCCACGGAAAGAAGAACGGTGTAGCTACACTACACTGTAGCACTGTAAGCACATGCTTACAAATATTTTCATTAAATTTTTATCACCGTAAACAAAAAATGTCCCCTGCTTACAAATATTTCAAACCTAGCTACACCACTACTCTTGTCACAAGAAATACTCATGTGAAATATCCAAGCTCTAGCACTTACTAATCAAAAGTTATTAAGCAAGGTTAATGTTTTCAAAAGGTAGGTCAAGGTCACAGGGTCAAAAATGTTGGTACCTATGGAAAGGCCTTGTCACAAGGAATACTCATGTGAAATATCAAAGCTCTAGTACTTGCTGTTCAAAAGTTATTAGCAAGGTTAAAGTTTTCAAAATGTAGGTCAAAGGTCAAAATTGTTGGTACCCACAGAAAGGTCTTGTCACAAGGAATAATCATGTGAACTATCAAAGTTCTAGCACTTGCTGTTCAAAAGTTATTGGCAAGGTTAAAGTTTCATACAGAATGACAGACAGGACAAAAACAATATGCCCCCCGATCTTCGATCTCTGGGGCAAAAAAAAAGAAATCTTATTGAGATAACATTTAGAAAAAATTTAAATCTGCAATCTACAGACCAGGTGGGTGATAGAATTTAAAAGGTTAGATAGCATATGTCTTATTTTGTTTTCAATTCAGTATGAAAAATTTGACACTGTTTCATCACTCCTTATTGGTGGTCCTGTTCAACATTCTCATGATGTCTTATTCAACATTCACATATCTTATTCAACATTCACACAATATCTTATTCAACATTCACATGATGTCTTATTCAACATTCATATCATACCTTATTCAACACTCACATGATGTCTTATTCAACATTCACATCATATCTTATTCAACATTCATATCTTATTCAACATTCTCATGTCTTATTCAACATTCACATGATGTCTTATTCAATATTCACATGATATCTTATTCATCATTCACATGATATCACATAAGGTTTTATATCAATGCAAACTTGAACTACGAGATTTCACTCTTCTGTTTTATCAACAATGCAGGCCTAAAAGAAATGTTTTAATTGAAAGTGCCTTTATTGAGCACAGACATTAAACAGTATATTATGATGTCATCTGGACTCCATAATGAAAATGAAAGACATGGTACATCTTTTGTTTTGTGGATACTTTCATGAAAAATGAAATCCCTCTGCATTAAAACAATTCAGCAACCTGAAAAAAAAGACTATGCAGTTACAAAACAACTGATTCAAGTATCAGAAACCCAATACAGGAAATAAATATCAGCATGTTATTTAAGATATAAAGATCGCATTTTCTAGCACCCAAGCTTTTATATTTCAAAACAACATTTCTCGACCTCGGAGGTTATCCTGCAATACACACGAAAACAAGTTAGAACTCTATTTCTATTCTACTATGGCTCAGAGATGAAAGGTGAAGATAACGAATAGTGATCAATCTCATAACTCCTATAAGCAATATAAAATAGAAAGTTGGGCAAACACTAGTTTCTGTGGAAACGAGGGGGTTATTTATATTCGGTCTTTCTATCCCTAGAAAGACCGAATATAAATAACCCCCTCGTTTCCACAGAAACTAGGCAAACACGTACCCCTGGATACACCAGAGGTGGGATAAGGTGTCTGGGAGGAGTAAGATCTCTATCGACCAGTCACACCCGCCGTGAGCCCTATATCTTGATCAGGTAAACGGAGTTATCCATAGTCACTTCGCACTTTTATTCAGTTTGTGAGTAAAATTTCCAGAGTTTACACATCGATAAATTCTTCAAAAATTATGTTTAATCCTATATTATAATAACAACCACAGAATTTGCGAAATGCTGACTTTAAAATGAGACTGTTGAAACCCCTTCACCATCAACTTGTTTGTCAGTAGCCTGCCTCGATTTAAAAACTGACCATATGCATAGCAAGCTCTTGCGTATAGAATCAGTTGAGAGATATAAACACCATATGCAGGTAATAATGGAATATTGCTACATAAATATGGGAAGTTGACAATGGAGAAGCTGAAATCATCCCGTTTGTCATAAAGTTGAGTTGTTAGTTTGTTGTTAATATCTACTTTAAATAAAATATCTAAGTATGAAGCAGAAGTGGACGACTCTGTGATGTCTTTTATTTCGAGTTCACACGGATATATCGAATCGACATGTGAATGAAATTATTATTTGTTAATAAATAAAACATTGTCTATAAATCTGAATGTCGAATTGAAGGCCACAGCAAGAGATTTTTTCTTCTTGCGTAGAAATTTTTAAATTAATTCTGCTTCATAGGAATATACAATCAGGTCAGCTAACAAAGGAGCACAATTCGTGCCCAAGGGAATTCCAACAGAAAGTTGGAAGACTTGATCACCAAAGACCACGATAATTTTTTGGATGACTGATCACTAGATATGAATATTTGCGTTTTCCATTTTTGTTGAAGAGGCAACTGTCTATGATGTCAAAAAGTCTAGTCTTTAATTTATCGTGAGGAATGGTCGTGTACAGTGTTGAAAAGTGATATGTTTTGATGTTGTTGAATTGAGTAAAGTTTTGTGATTTCAAGTTTACTAAAAGTTTTTTAGAATCCACATTTGATTTACACCACTTCTGGCATATGTAGGCACACAGTACGTTTGAAGTTTCTCCTTCACAGCTGTTAATATTTTCGTGAGGAGCAAAGATAGGGACTTGGTGGAACATTTACTGGATCCAGCAATGTATCTTTGTAAGAGTTTTTATGAAGCTTAAAATCCAGTATAGATTAGCAATGTATCTTTGTAAGAGTTTTTATTAAGTTTAAAATCCAGTATAGATACGGTAACTCATATTCATCCGACCCATTGACTGGGATATTAAATGTGTCTAAAACTGAATCAATAAAAATTTATCAAATATTCCTGTGTCTACTTCCAACACTAAAATCTATCAATTGTGTTTTGACCAAAGGCCTGTCCTTCCTTCAAATCAATAAAATCTGTCCACAACTTTCATGCAGGGTGAAATCATTATCTCTTGGTAAGTTTATCTTATCTAATTAATCTGCTGATGTGCATTCTAAAATGAGTAAACCATACACATATTTTGCCACTAAACTGCTAATATCAAAAGTACTCTGTATTTTTAAATGTTGTCTAATATGAAGACTTTCTGATACCAAGTTTGTCCAGATTAGACAAGTTTTGTGCAATTCCTTCTTACCCAAGAAAGTCATCTATGTCCATTGTCCTTGCCCGTTTTTTGTCGAAGTCTCCCTTCTCCAATATTTCTGTTATTTTCTCCTTTACATCAAAATCTGCAGCTACCGGCTTTAAGATATCATAAATTTTACATTAAGTACAATGCTGGCTTATAATTTTTGAAGGAAAATATACCTCTCTATTACGTTATCATACAGAAACTTACCACAGATTTCAGGGAGCAGTGTGTCCTATAATTCTTCTCCAGCAATTCTAATACTTTGGTAAACCTGTAAAATTTAAAAACAAAAACTATATATAGTTACTATGGCAAATCAAAATGACGAAAGTTTTTATTTCACTGTGTACCGTATACACAGTAATTTTGTTATACTGAAAACTATTGCTTTCAGGCAACTATTGCTTTCAGGCAAATGAGGAAAATCCATCATATATCATAAAAGCATCAAAGTAACCATTAAGGTTACCTGGGTATTACACAACAACCAAGAGCAATGCTTACACTGCAAAATACACCCGTCCAATATATTTTAGAAATTAATTTCATTTCTGGAAATACTTGAGGGCATGAACTGTAGTGCTTCATGCTGACATACATATACTTCATTTAGCACTTCATGAAAAGTACACAGACATCGCAGTTCATACCCTCATATATTTTCATACATGAAGTTTATTTTTTATACATACATTTATTTTCATTTCTATCATAATTCCCATCCATTCAAACAGATATGCTATATCCATCTGTATTCATATGCGCATTGTTTGCATTCATGAGGAAATGGCTATCATTATCATTTGTTAAGATACTGAAGGTAAAATCATTGGAAATGTAAATATTCAGAAATACAGCAGTAATGAAAATACAAACAGTATCAGAAATGGTACATAAGACGCTCATCACAAGCTCATGTAGGCTGTTTTCATGAAAGTACGTACCAATGACGTTTTGCTTCCCAATCAACATGGTATAACTTTAATGGCTATATAAAACAAGAGGCGCAAGGGCCTAGAATCGCTCTTCTGATAAATTGTACAACCCCACCATTTCTATTCTTAGCCTCTTAGTATTCTAAATCTTTAGTTAAATCCTAAGAATTCAAAAGAAGTAGGTCAATGTGACCTACTTTTTGGTTTACACATTTTGAGAACCCAAGAAATATCAACTGACAAAGTTTGATGATTTTAAGCCAATTAGTATCTGAATATTGAAATATAGCTGTCAAATTCCAATCGTAGGTCATGGTGACCTACTTTTTGGTCAGCGAACTCCGAACATGCAAGACCCATCAACTGACAAAGTTTGATGACTGTAGGTCAAATAGTATCTGAAATATATAAATATAGCCGTCAAATTCCAAAAGTAGGTCAAGGTGACCTACTTTTTCGTCAACACCCTTCAAACATGCAAGACCCAACAACTGACAAAGTTTGATGACTGTAGGTCAAATTGTATCTGAATTATATAAATATAGCCGTCCAATTCCAAAAGTAGGTCAAGGTGACCTACTTTTTGGTCAACACCCTTTGAACATGCAAGACGCATCAACTGACAAAGTTTGATGACTGTAGGTCAAATAGTATCTGAAATATATAAATATAGGTGTCCAATTCCAAAAGCAGGTCAAGTTGACCTACTTTTTGGTCGAAACCCTTCGAACATGCAAGACCCATCAACTGACAAAGTTTGATGACTGTAGGTCAAATAGTATCTGAATTATATAAATATAGCCGTCAAATTCCAAAAGTAGGTCAAGGTGACCTACTTTTTGGTCGACACACTCCGTAGACTCAAGATGCATCAACTGTCAAAGTTTGATGATTGTAGGTCAATTAGTGACTGAAATATATAAATATAACTGTCAAATGCCAAAAGTAGGTCACAGTGACCTACTTTTTGGTCGATACACTCCGAAGACTCAAGATGCATCAACTGACAAAGTTTGAAGATTGTAGGTCAAATAGTGTCTGAAATATAGTAATTTAGCTGTCAAATACCAAAAGTAGGTCACGGTGACCTACTTTTTGGTCGACACAAACCGAAGACTGAAGACGCATCAACTGACAAAGTTTGATGATCCTAGGTTTTACAGTGCCCAAAATATGCATCTAAAATTGAAAATGTGAAATTTGAATATCTGCAAAATTCAAAAAGTAGGTCACTGTGACCTACTTTTTTATAAATATGTTTCAAGGCCTCAAGATGCATCAACTTACAAGATTTGATGATTCTAAACCTCTCGGTATTTGAAATAACAACTTAAAATATATCTATAAATGATAAGCCATAAAATTCAGAAAGTAGGTCACGGTGACCTATTTTTCAGTTGACGCATTTCAAGGTCCCATGATCCACCAACTGACAAGTTTTGATGATCATAGGCTTCAAAGTGTCCAAGATATGCATCAAAATTAATTTTAAAATAAATACCTGCAAAATTCAAAAAGTAGGTCACCGTGACCTACTTTTGAGACAACTTGACACAAGGTCCTAAGATGCATCAACTGTCAAAATTTGATGATCCTAGTCCTTATAATGACTAAAATATCTAAGATTTAAGGAATTTAAAAAAATTTTAAATTTAGGTCAACTTTGAAGTGACCTTGAGACCACGTCCTTTGCCCCAGGGTAATGCCTTGAACAATTTTTAATCTACAACATATCCTCATCCTTATGTGTAAGTTTGGTGATAATCTGCCCTGTGGTTCTTGAGAAGAAGATTTTTTAGCAACCACTACTTTTGTTTGTATTTTCCTGATTATCTCCCCTTGTTAAAGGGTCACATCCCTCTATTTAGTATGTATGAAAGCCCTTGGGCCAATGATACCCTGTAACAAATTTGAAAAAAATTGGCCAATGGGTTCTTGAGTTATAGCCCTTTTTCTAAAAAGTTTACGCACACCGCACAAATGGCCATAGCATTAGCTCTTTGAGCCTTTGGCTCAGAGGAGCTAATGACTAAGACTTGTACATAAATTATTTGATTTCATCCAAAAAGAAAGGAATAGATTGAAATTTTTAGTTCATTCTAGATTGATTTAACTCTTGGACATCTTCAGTTAGCCATATTTGTGAGTTTCAGCTTCATATGTGACAGAGAAAATGAAACATAAACCCCAAACAGACAGACATACAGACATCGCCATATATGTCCTGTCTAAAGAATGGTGTATAAAAACTGATTACAAGTGTTGCATGTGGATGATTCAAAGAATGCAAGAAGTGGTATAAAAACTAAACACATATATAGGAAAAGGATGTACCAAACTTGTGAATTTACCAACCTCAGGGTATTGATTCTAGGATGGGTCCAAATTAGTCATATTGAATGTGTTAATGTTACATATATTATATTATATAAGGGGTCATCCATAATTGTCAACCATTTTCCAAAGTGTGCAAAAAGCACACTTTTTGAGACCCCCCACCCCCCCCCCCCCCCCCCTCAAAAAGTGTACATCAACCATTTTTAAATTCCCAACAAGAAGGTCGACAATCGAGTTTATGAGCAATTTAGTTCAAACAATGAGTTCTTTAATATTGGTACCCCTATTTCTTGTTATATATGAATGATATAATGTTTTATAAATGTGCAATCTTGTGTACATAATAGATTTTTATAGAAAAAAATAAAGATGTCTCTGTCTTATCTTGTCGTCTTTTTTATAGGCATTACACTTTTGTAGCATGACCAATACTTTTATGAAATAAATCCGGAAGAGAAAAAAAGAGCGTACGGTAAAATTGTCAATTTTTTACCCCCTCCCCCCGAGCGTGCCTTTTGCACGCTTTGGAAAATGGTTGACAATTATGGATGACCCCTAAAGCCTTTCATCACTGTAGGCATTTTCGGGGGCATTTAAAAGAAAGATGTGATCTGAAAATTTATACTTGTACTTTTGTTGAACATAGTATTCAAAAAAGTATTTTTTTTCTTCTAGATTTCATTGGCCTTGGGACTAGTGATACTTATAACTAATACTCAGGTGACTGATAAGGCCTGTGGGCCTCTTGAAATTCTGTGCGGTATCAGTACAAAGAACTTTGTGGAATAAAATAAAAAATCTAGCAGTTGACGTATGTTTTGTTACTGTTTTTGGAGAGGCAATGAATGCAGTCATGCCATACTCGGTATTTTAGAGGAATTATTCAGTGTAATTTCAAGCTAAGTACTTTGTGATATTATTAGTATACAGAGGTCATATCAAGTGCTTGTGGTTAAAATGGACAAAACTATATTTATCAAGAATCATATGTGCAATGTGTACAACTGCTACGCATTCATGAAGAAATGGTTTCATTACCATTTATAGATATCAAAGGTAAAAATGTCGGAAATATGAATATAAGAATTATAAGTGTACAGTAAATTTTTAAAGAAATTCTACTCTTTCAATCAACAATATTAGAAATAATTTTGATCTATGTAAGCACCATAATATTATGATGTATGCAAACCCTGAAGACACCAAAGTCAAGCAATATATTCAGTCCAGTTAGTATTAGTGGTACATACTTGAAAGAGGCTCCAATTGTTTTGTTTTTCCTGGAAAAACAGATCCTCACCATGCCATCCCACTCCTGACCAAAGAAAACAAAGAGGATCAGATCAGTACACAGGACTCTCTCTCTCCCAATCTCTCTCAATCTCAAATATCCTACACAAGAGTCTAGAATATTCCACAAAAACAAACTCAATAAATATTTCGCTTACCATAAGGACAAGACATACAGTTGTTTATATTCGTGACATTTTGCTGAGCTCAGAAATAAGGGGGATAACTTCAATTGATAAATTCAAAAAACACATTAAAATAGCACCCTCGAAACCCCCTTTATATCATTAATATGGTCAGTGATACCTTAATATCATTCTTACCAAATTAAGACATTCTTGCATTTTAAATAATGACCTTTATTGTAAAAACATTATTGCCTTTCCAAATTGTATGTGGTCATATTGAAGATGCCCATCATTTCTTCTTTGCATGCAAAAGGTACATTCAGGTAAGAAATTTTTTTTTCAATGAACTGCTTCAGCTAATTGATATTGCTGTTGTCGATACCCACCTTTTATTATGGGGAAATTAATATTTTTCAAATGATGTAAATTTCTGTATTTTCAAAGCAGTCCAGAAGTTTATTAAGAACTCTAACAAATTTTAATCAGACCTATATACACTGTATCATATTTTGAATATGATTTTTCATTTTATGCCTGATTATGTTCTTATGCATACCGATATACATGAACATATATATATATATATATATATATATATATATATATATATATATATCCAATAATAAAAGTCAAGAAACACAAAACTCGAATAACATTTCACTGTTAGCACTTTCGGCTTTAATGCCTCTTCAGACAGTTATTTTATAACTGTCTGAAGAGGCATTAAAGCCGAAAGCGCTAACAGTGAAATGTTATTCGAGTTTTGTGTTTCTTGGCTTTTATTATTGGATGTATTTACTGTATCAAATACCGAATTCTTTATTTACAAACTATATATATATATATATATATATATATATATATATATATATACATTGTATATTATCATAACTGTACTATAATGATTATTATATGGTACGACAATCTTAATTGTACACACATAACAAAATGTGTTTAGTATACTGGAGGTCTTCTAAGTTGCTAGAACTTGTAACCAATCCCTATGTATATTTATACAATATCTTCAAATTGGTACATGTATACATCTTTGACTAATCTTTCCTTGAAAAGTTTTCGGTTTATAGCATCCAGTGTTTACGTTAATGCATAATTGTGCATTTAAAAAATCTCAATAAAATCTCTGCATAAAACAACTTGAAAAAAAAAATCTACATTAGCTATGAATAATTTCTAACAACAGGTCTATCCAATGCTAAACCAAACCAAAAGTCCTGAAAAAAGAAAGATCAGGAATATTATATTTAAGGCTTCCTTTAGACTGGTGATGGCAATATAAAGGCTCAAATCATTGACACAAACCACAATGATTCTGACCTTTTTTTTCCCCAAACAAACACCAGTCATACATTTCTATGAAAGTTTACAAGAGTGGATTGCTCATTATAACAATAATGAAGGTGGTGTCATGAAATGACCCTGTAAAATTCTCTTTGACCCCCAAATTTATTCTAAAGGGTCTTAATTACCCTTGGCTTTCCAAGTTGATGTAAAGATTGGCATCAAAAAAGCCATTTTACCTCTTTTTCTGTTGATTCACATTCAATAGATATTTTATCCAAAAGTTCAGAAATTCTGTTTGTTCATTTTTTCATTACCCTTTATAATGAACATAAAACTTGATTTTGGTTGGCCTGAAGTTATTGAGAAACTAAATACCCGTGTCTACATTTCCATTGCAATAAAAAAATATTTCATGAATACTTTCCTCTTTAATATATCTGAACAGGATTGGTACTTGGATTGAAAAAAATATACCTGAAAATTAATGGGGGGAGGTGGGTTTCTGGGTTCTATTCTGACAACACTGGATTCCACTTTAGGAGGTGGCCTGAAGTTGTTTTTTCCAACCTGTTATAAGATAAGATAAGATAAGTTTATACCAATTTTGGGCCCAGAGGGCATAACAGTAAGACAGTTTATAAAGAAGGAAATTCAAAAAAGAAAGAAAGTTTACAACATTAACTACAGGTTACATAGACTGCAAACTGCATGTGGATGCAGCATGTTGGGGAAACAAGTACATACATACATGTATATGAATTGCTAATCATGTGTATACACAAGTAAATGGACAGTATCAGTATTATACCAACATATGTTATATATGCACATAAAAAATTGATGTAGTGTAGCAAATTTTTGCTAATAAACAACATGTAGTTAGCAAACAGGATTGATATTAGCAAATTATCATTTATCATACCATAGGATATGTTTAAAGATCAATGGTAATTAGAAGACACTTTGTACTATTCTAGAAATATGTGTATTTATGAAGCGCACGGAGCCGATGAGTTCGGAACCTTATCTATTATACTCATGTAATCTGCACAATATCAACAACTTTTTTCATTTTTCTTTTTCTACACGTGTGCATTCCACATTTATACTAAATATGAAGAAACTCCGAGAAAAATGCTACTGAAATGAGTTATGGACATAAATTAGCGGGTACTCCCTTCCGTCACAAGGAGGATATATAAATGCATAAAATTTACATAAAAAGATATCAATTGTGATATGAATCTTTTAGGAAATATAATTCCATTTATATTGTCTATTCAAGCATTTTAAACTTGGAAAATTAAATCACATTAAAACAAAGATTAGTGTAATGCTGTGTGATTACTCTAAATATTAATCATTAATCTTCTGTAAAATATCAGACCTTCATTAAATGGTCGACCCTGGCCAACAGCTGTGTATTGACTGAGAGTCTACAGTACAATTTGTCTCCAGGCCGGGCTACTAATCTCTGGGCAAACTCTCTCTGAAACATCAGGACAGCACACCTGCCAGAAAAACAAAACCAGATTTGATACTCACTTTCCTACAATGTGCATTTGAATTTTTTCCATGATGGATTTATTAAAGAGCAACTTTGTACAAGGAAACATAAAAATGGCTTTAAGAAGACAGATATGAGTTATCCCTCCTATATTATCTATTCCAAAAACTGAGATGCATCAGGATTTTCACACAAAACAGGTTTAAGGATAAATAACACATTGTCTTAATGGCCGACTTTCTTATGAACCATAAAAGAAAACACATATATCAGTAATAAATTTCTTGTCCTTTTAAATTTTATTGTCTAGCTCAGTGATTTGTGGATCATAGTTTGTAGACAAAGTTCTCGAATCTCACAGAGGTTTTGATATCCCAACCCAATTACTTTTTTAATAAATCTACATTTAATCTAATTAAAAGTAGCAATAAATTTCAATACAAGGAAGTGTATCATAAAGGAGCTGAATATACAAGTCTAATTTTAATTGATAGATAGCATTTTTTCTTTAAATAAATTTTAAAAATGTCCAAAATATTATTCTACAAATCCTCCATTTTTCATCCATTACAGAAGTTCAACTGTCAAAGGTGAATAAATAATGTCTTGGTACCTGTATATAGATTTTGAATGAAAAGTGCAAAAAAAACAAAAAAACATTAATTCTCACCTAAAGAATGGTCTGTGTAACAGCAGCTTGAATACAAATGGGGAGGAAATCTGAAATATAACATTTCTAATTTCAAACATTTTGAATTTAGATAAAATAATAAAACAAATCAATCAAAATAACTTTTAAGAGGAGTTCTTTATACGATAGCTATTTTGTAACGATTGAAAAATGAAACAACTTGGGAACTCAATACACAATCTTTTACTGTGGATTCATAATTATTCGTTGATCATCAATTTTTATGGTTGAACAAGACTTTCAAATCAAATGATCAATAAAATACAGTGTTTGATTAAGAGGAAAAGCTAACAAAAATGTAGTGGCAACACCACGAATTTTATTCTGACTAAACTCAATAAAACCATTGTACACTGTATTTGGTCACAGTAATGTCTTTAATACTCTTTTCTTATTTTTACAGTGCCACTAGTTAGAATTCAACTATAGCTGTCCTAATAGGATTATATCTGCAATGGGATTCAAAGTTAAAACTGAAGCATATATCTAAGATTAGAATATTTTCAATTTCACATTCAACAGTCACTGATAAACCAAACAATCAATCCTAAATACTGTGACCTTGAAATTTTACCATAAACCATGGTAGAGATTTATGGCATACAGTACTCAAGTGTACTTGAATACTTTAATAAATAAACATTCATTCGACTTGAAGTATTATTAGGTTATGAAGTCATCATCAAGAATCGAAGACCAAAATGTAATAACTATAAAATGATTTAAATTTGTTGGAACAAACTTTTGTGGATAATACTGATTACAAGTTTCTCAAAATGTAAATTCATGGATTCCCAGAATACCTCATTGCTAAAAAAGCACATGGGTAAAAATCCAATGGAATCCACAAAAATTGTAGAACCATGAACCATGAACTTTAACAATACAACATACAGTACTGGGCAGGTAGAGTGAGCAAAAAGAAAGTCCAATATACAACTTTATCCACCCCATCACCCAATGACCTCACTGTAATTCTCACAAAAAGCCTAAAACAGAATGATGTCATCTCTGTGATGTCATGTACTTGAGATATACAGTGCTTCCTCGATATATTGCCAACTTTTGTTCAAGACGAATTTGGACAATAAAGCGGGAGTGGCAATATAACGAATTCACCCTTACAGACAATTTACTGAGCAGTCAAAAGAAATTCAATACCATAAAGCTATTTGGACTCCCTTCTGTATAAACATTTAAATTATCTCTAGTTTAATTCAGCAATTATTAGTAATTAACCCAGCCACCTGCATACCTTGTCCAAACTGTCACACTTCACCTCACCGCTATCAACGTACAGGTGTGATTACCGATGTGTGTTAGGTAATTTGCATTATTATCGAGGGTAAACCCTATAAAATTTGACCATTTGTTTGTGAAAAGCAGTGGCAAATGGCATTATGCAGGGGTGGCATTATGCAGGGGTGGCATTATAACAGGGGTGTTAACATGGGAGGAAATCTGTTCTTTAGGATTTTCAGGCAATAAGCGGGGGTGGCATCATAACGGGAGGCAATATATCGAGGGAGCACTGTACCTGGATATGACTTGCACAGATTTATCAACAGATATAATATATGGAAATTATTCTCCCACACTGTTTGCAAGGGGTACTAAAGATATCCTATAGTCCTATAGTTTTTGTCATTACACCTACCTGATAGGGAAGATTAGCAACACAGATGTCAAAGAATGGAAGATCAGTTCGTAAGACATCACCAACTATCAAATGGAGCTTGGTCTGGTAAGGCCTAAAACAAACAAATAAATCTACTGACAAAAATATTGCAGAAAACCAAAATCTACTCATGAAACATGCCACAAAACAATGTCAAGATTCGGAGATGACACGTTTGTCCAGTTTGATCTTTACGTAAGTTTTTGATCTGACATAAAACTTTGACTCAGTAGGATGTTTCTCTTTCCAAAGTTATGAACGAAATCAATGTTGTTAAGTTTTCTCTGAAAACTTATCTTTTCCACATCTTTTTGACAACCAGAGAGTTTGAAAAATGTTCCTCTGACCCCTGTTGAAAATTTTTTTTAAAAATATTAAAAACTGTATCAATACACTCTGCATTAAGAAAATGTATGTTTAATATCCTACAGAATGAGCAACAAGATCAGTCCTCTAGTGTCTAAAGGTCATGGCCCACTGGGGGTCACACCAAAAAGAAGTATACCCAAAGGAATTGTTTTATCTTTTTCTTGTAAGGTGTAATTTTCACCTTTTCCCCCTTCCTTTTCTTATCACCTTCTGTTCAGTTTCTCTTTCATGCTTATTAAATGGAACCTATATCAGCCAAAGTTTGAAGGGTATGAAAATCAGGGAAAATGCTTTCATGAAACTCCCAAGATATTCATACATATTGTGAATCTTAAGGTTCATAATACAATGAATATATTCTATTAATGAAGACAAACCAGTAATTGTCAAATTGAGTGAATATTTAGTGCAAACTTTCAGAAAAAGAAGTAATGCTTTAAAACTGCAAAAATCATTATAGTTTATTATTCATATATTGGTATAATACTGATACTGTCCATCTACTTGTATATATACATGATTAGCAATTCATATATGTATGTACTTGTTTCCCCAACATGCTGCATCCACATGCAGTTTGCAGTCTCTGTAACCTGTAGTTAATGTTGTAAACTTTCTTTCTTTTTTGAATTTCCTTCTTTATAAACTGTCTTACTGTTATGCCCTCTGGGCCCAAAATTGGAATAAACTTATCTTATCTTATCTTATCTATTCTATTATATGATTGAATAATTCAGACTGTTTTGATTGTAGGGTTACTAAATCTGGTTAAAAATGTATAGTACAACCTGTAAATTTCCAACATTACACTATTTGCTGAAATGGTTTGTAAATATCAGTAAAACTAGCTTACATTTTGTTAATTTATATCTCATGCAAGATTTCATGATAATTTCATTAAATACTTTTCCAGTGAGGATGTCATTTCTGTCTGAGTTTTTTTCATTGTAAGAATCACTCTACATGTCTTTAACACACCGTGTTCATTTTTGCTGTTCCAGACTCCACAATACTACGAAGTTCTACTAAGGAACTGATTTTTTACGCACTTCTTTGTCTCTTTTCAATCACCCACATATTTCTACATAAGGTTGCGCAACAGTCCTCCTTTGGATTCCGAAATTTTCTTATGAGACAGGTTGATATTTTTGTCAGAGATGAATAACTGTGATAACTTTCTGATTACATCAGCAGTTTGAAAATAAGAAATGTGTTGAATCTTTGTAGTGCTGTTTTTATGAAGGGGGTGGTCAGCATGGATTCTGAATTTTAAACATCTGCTTTGGTAGACAAACCTGCAATGCCTTGCAGGATTGCTGGGTTTTTTCTTTTTTTCTTCTTTTCTATTTTTCTTTTTTCTTTGTAATAGCCTGATGAATCTTTGTTTACAAGTTGTGAATTTTTCCAGAAGTTCTTTTTGAAAGAGCGGTGTGTACTTGATGTAGTGCAATTTTAGTAAGAATATATAGCAGAAATTCATACTGAAGATAAGCAATAATGTTATGCTAACCAGAAGTAAAATAACATGTATAAATTTGGTACACACAATTCTGGATAAAATCACTCTATGTGTATACATGTATTTGTCTTTCCTATTTGTTGATCACAACGAATGAAATGTTTTCTGGTTGTGAAAATGTATATTCATTAAAAATATCAGAATGTTAAAGGGGCATGGACATGATTTGAGCTGAAAGTTTTCAAAATTTTATCAATTAATAGAAAATATATCTCCAAAATTTGATAACAGAAGCACACAATAGTAATCAACCGAATTTTCGCCGTCATTTGAGCGAACGAATCACGTGATTCAAAACAAAGCTCGACAGTTTGTTGAAATGTTTTCAAGAGACTGTTTATGTGATGAAAGAACCCATAAAATCGATATTAGTAAGTACAAGAAGCATCATTTTATTGATTTGTTATGAGTTTAATATTGAATTCTGCTCACAAGTATTAAAAATCGAGGCGAATTTCCAGTTTACGTAATGGCGCCAGTTCTGCCGTTTTCCTGGCACGGTAAATATCAAAATCATAAAAAAGCCAGGAAAACATCAGATATTTCGGACTAATCTGGACCAATAAACTTTAAAACTTATATCTGTCATGTTCAAAATTTAAGTGGACTAATATGTTTTGGGAACCTTGTGATTGGCTGAGATACAACAAACTAGAAAAAATAAAACAATATGTTCTCCTCTCCTCTGCCTTCGAAGTGAATATAACATTTGATTTTTCCAACTTCAAACCAAAAACAAATTGGGATATTTCCAAACTGATACAATTGGTTATCATTTTTTGTTTGTCCAATGTAAACTCATGTTCCTAATAATTTTTCTTACATCTTGCATGCTAGCTGTGATTAAAGATGGCCGACAAGGTTCCATTTGGTACGCTCTAGTAGCCAGTTTTGATATCATTCAGTCAGATAATTAACAAATCTTGCATTTCTAACCACTTTTGACTAGGTTTTGCAGTCTAGCAGAAAACAAAGATGGGTTTCGTTTTATTGGCTCTTAGTAGCCACTTTTGATATCTAGTATTATTCAATCATATAATAAAATCATTGTTGACATTTTTTAATCAATATGCTGAGTTACCTACTTTTAATATTCACCAAGTACAACAGGTTCAGTGAATATTATACATCTCATGTTAGCTGCAATAATGTAGCCCTCTCCGATTACTATTTTTTTTTTTTTTTAAATTGGATAGGGCTACATTATTGCAGCCAATCTCAAGTAAATAAGTCATTAATTCTAACCTTCATAATGTCAATAATTGTGTAATAAAATTATATCTATCAAACATGTGTTACAAACAATACTCCAAGGGTTACACGTTTTATGGTCATCATGATAAACATAATGATTTTCCATAAGTATTTCATGTCAATATAAAATATCTACTGTTCTTTTTTGATCAACGTTGTAACAAAATTAAATATGGAACTGAGTTGCTCTCATTGATGGAGCCTGGCTGGATCCACTATAGAAGTGTGAAGACCAACAATATAAATTGCTCATGATGGACTCATTTTTCACTTTTAAGGTAGTTCCACCATTATGTGATGTGTCATAGGTTTTGCAAAAAATTATAAATATATCTTTCGGGTTTTTGTTTTTTCTATTTTATAATATTTATTTCTAAACCTTTATTTTAGTCCAAAGTAAATGAGGTGAGCAGTGATACTCTGAGGTCTGTTGCAGTTTTACAGACTGCAACATATATTGCATGACAGTGACACACATACACACACAGAGACCTACAGATAATTGTAATACCCTCCAACTACAATCTGAGGAAATAATGTAAATATGGTCAAAAGAGGCACCTATGTGTTGTTTCATAAATGTCATTTGAAATGAGTTTGTGATTCGTCATTGCTATGATGCTGAGTCATCCGTTTTAGATTTCCGTGTCTTTGACAGGACAAAGTTCACTACATTCCTATTCATCTGCTGAATGTGTTATCATCTTTTTCTCTGCAACTATATTCACGGTTGTTATTATTTCTTAGCGAGACAAGAGCTCATTATCTAGAACTTTATTCAGCAATCATTGCTCATTTGACATTTTTGTTTTGATTACATTTTTTTATCATGTATAGTCAATGCTTTTTTCTACAACAGTCAAATTTTATTTTTCCATTTTCATTGTTTACAATGCTTAACTAAAGTATTTCTAATGGTCAACCAAAGTTTGAATATCAGTTGTTGAGTTTTAAGTGAGATACAGCACTCGCAATTCGTTGTTATGTAAACAAGGCTCATGCCATGTATTTGTTTACATCAGACTGTTTAATAGAAAATAGCGTGTTTAAAACAAAATGAGATGTGCCAAACACTAGAAACTATTCAATTGTGTTAAGAATTCACTTATAAATTGAAATAATCTGCTTTAAATGAAACTTTTACTAGCTTATCTAACCTATGTAAACAAAAACATGGTACGAGCCTTGTTTACATAACAAGGCCTTGTGACCTCTGTATCTCCCATGTACCTTGACTACTGACATTCAAATTTTTAAACATTAGTAATACCTTAGTTAAGCATTCTAAACATTAAAAATAAAAAAATTAAATTTGAAAGTTTTCTGCTCAAATCATGTCCATGTCCCTTTAAAATCTGCTTGTATACTTTTTTAAAATGCCTATATATAAAGTACCAAAACCTTTCTAAATTATTCTCCACTAATTTAGCACCTTTTAATGATTCACAATTCAAATTTCAATGTCATATTCATAAACCAAACTTCGATTACAATTTAAAGTCTAGTAATGTAATCACAGCTTCTCCAATTCTGTTTTAGTACCCATTTGGTATTTACACGAGATATTTTCAATACGACGGTATCGAGATTTGTCCGAGTTATTTCCCTTTGGAGAACTCTCGTACATAGTAAGGCGAAACAATTTGTTTACATGCAGGAGTGGGACAAATATTCATCATTTCGTAAGTGAATGTACTCAGTAAGTTTCTTATGTACACAATTTGATCACCCAAATTCGACTGATACGCAAATGAAGTAAGTGATAAGTATTCAGGAAGTAATTAAATACATGGAACTCTTATTATATCACATTATTTCGTTGGTTGTACTGTAGGTAGCATATCCAGGAGGAACTTTGATAGCCTAAGTGGGACAGGGTGAACCTACAGTCTGTTTGGAAGACAGTAAAATGTATTAAAAGCAACTTCTCTTTAAATATGTAAATGTAAAAAATACAAAATACAATCAAAAGAAATGTTTTACTAATGTGAAAACATAAAAATAATGTCATCTATTTGCAAGTAATAACTAAATGCACCTCCTACACAGAAGAGTTCTTATCTTGAAACTGCCATATTCCCTGTGAATTATTTGTTACTGGTCTAGTTCAGTCTGAAGCATATTAGTTGAGGATGATCTAGAACAGCAGTTTTGCCATCATGAATGCTTTAATTTCAAGTTTTATGCCATCTAAAGCCAGTGTTCACAGCTTAGCATTTTAACTCACTGGTCCATAGGACCATACCATGCAAAGTTACTGGTTTTGTACTGGATTTGTCTGTCCTTCTGGTGACTCAAGATAAAATGCAATTCAATAACTTTTAAAATGCAAGTCTTGCTAATTGATCTTGATTACAGTCAGAATATTCAGAAATATTTGGCAGTGATTAATCACAGTATAATCAGAGAAATCCTCCTCCACTGCTTTCTTTATATTTTCTACATCAATAACACCAGACTCTTCATCATATTGAGATGTAAGCCTCCAAACTCATTTTTCAGAAGTCATTTCTATTTACAAAGTATCAATACTAAATTTTACTTTTTTAACCTTGTCTATTATGGGTGAAGGTCTTCTTTTTTTTTTTATAAAACAAACATGATTTTATTTATCACCAGCACAGCAGACAGACTGTGTTTTAAATTTATTGATCCTCCCAAGTATTGGTCAATATATCTGGACATATTTTGTTTTTCTCTTGCATTCTGAAACATATCACAGTTCTCTGTATAACATACCAGGAAAATAACTTCCCCTTCATCCATTTGAACCCTCTTCAAACAAACTACTAGTACCATAAACTCCTTAAGAGTTAATGTGTGAAATGACATGACATTTTCAAAATGAATGGGGCATCAGAATAATTTTATGCAAAATTCAAAAAACTCACTGCATCTTTTAGAACTTTTGTTTTTGAAAAGTGAATCACCATATTTTGAGGTTATGCATGTTTTGAATCAAATAATATTGTCAATGTTTTATCATATCTTCTGTACATTTCAAACAATTTTTAATGAATAAGTATTGTTACATTCCTGCAAACTAAACAATTGTGAATTTGATGTTTGTGTTTATATTACAGCAATAATACAGGAACATTTTGTTAGTTGCTTGTATGTAACTACTTGATGAGAGTGTACTACATTATGTGGCTAAATAAATACTCACGTTCCCTGCACTCTCTTTTGTAACTCTGCTGCCAATCGAGGGTCAATTTCACAGGCTATTACCTACCAAGAAAATTCTAATGTTTTAATGTCATTATAACAACATCTAAATATCAGAGAATAAACTGTTTATCTGGAATTCGCACGGGGTTATGTCATCAACTACTCTATTATCAAATATCATACTTTAATGTAATCTAGTTGAACTTGATTGGTCGAGAAGCATTTGGAAAAAGATAGTGTTACTCTCTTACAAAGAAACCACAACTTATGGGGTGTTAATATCTAGCAACGGGAAACAATACTTGACAACAGATGATATCATAAAAACAAAATAATGTGCCCAGATAGTGCATGTACAGTTCACGGTAATTGCTAGGCGACACAGACGGTAAAACGGATGTTTACAAACTTGAAATCAACATGAACGCAAAAAACAAATGAGACAATAAATATTCGCATTCTAATGCAATTTTGCATGATGTTTACATCCTATTTTGTTGAATTTTGCTTCTTTGTTTTATGGATTATGTAATGAAATGTTTACACTTGCTGTTATGCTTTTGCTTCATTTTATGATGACATCACTTTGTGATGACATCACAATTGAAAGCTTTCCATATCATTAATACTCGTTTAACTGCCCCAAACCTCAGTCTTTTGCTTTGTTGAATACGTCTAATAAAATGTGTGACATTCAGAATAATAAAACAAATAGTGCATGTAGCTGAGGGCGACACTGAAAATTTTCACCCCTCAAGAAATCATTGTCAGCCTTGGCTGATTCTCGGTTTTCTTGAGGTGAAAATTTTCAATGTTGCCCTCAATTACATGCATTATTCATATATCATTATGCTTCCTGTCAGCTTGTCCCTATATATTCAATACCCTTCTATTTTTGCATAGTCCACAGTTATTTAAGAAATAAATTTCATGTTAAGCACTGCTGTTCATACCCGTGTGTATTTTCAAAATTGAAATTCATTTCTTATATTTACATTCTATTTTCATGTCTGTCTGAGAATTCCCAGCCATTAAAATAGTTGTAGTATATCTATCAAGATTCATATGCACATCAAAGGCAAAAACATTGGAAATGTAATATTCATAAATGTACACTATCACTATTTCTTTTGTGTAACTTTACCGTACCTTTTTGTCTTCTTCAAACTTTTAACATATAAAACAATATGTGCTCAATCGAGGGCTCAAACCTGAGGCAGCATGCTTGCTAACCGCAGCTCTACTCTAATAGATGATATATAATATGTTTATATATAAACTAAAGTTTACTATTAACTAATAATGTCGAGGTTTGTGTCATTTTATTTAATATAGTTACACAGTCAGCATAATACTTACAATTGTGTTCTGATTTGCATATACAGTCACATGCACAATGGGTCAAACCCTGAATACTATTTCTTCATTGTACGTGTAAATCATAACACTATCATGCAAATTTTTTGAGAATTTAGAATGCAAACTTCAATTTCTTTGATATGTAAAAGTAAAAGAAAAAACGGAAAATAACTATGCACAATCTACCAGTACCTTTTTGGTTTTCTCTAGTAGTTTCATAGTCATATTTCCTGTACCAGGTCCAACTTCCAAGACAACATCTGTGGGCCGAAGTGCAGACTGCAACCAATAACAATATTCATAGCTTTAATGTTATTCTGTTTGTATCATTTACAGTTCATATATACACATTCATTTTAATTTGTTCATATTAAATATTGGTGGGTTTCACTGGGATTAATTAAATAATAAACTTAGTTTAATCAAAAGAATTGTAAGATCTTCCACGAATATTTTTACTTCCCTAGCAGACCATTAAATGCAACACCTGAAACAGAGTCTTTCGTGGTTTTGAAATATTTTTCTCATCAAAAAATATCTGCAAATTATGCACATTCCCTTGAACTGAAGCATGTGAATCCTCTACACAGAACATGATTTTATTGAAGCAGCGATGAATTGTACATACATAAAAAGTTACATGAAACCAGAGCATGTGTTGGACAATTTCACACAATCACAAAAAAAAAGAAGAGATTAATACAGGTTGATCTGATTGTGGAAAGTTCATTAAAGTTTGCATTCCATCATGATTTCATTTCATAAGCAAAATTTGAAATCATAAAGGTAGCCATCGGACTGTGAATGCTTTGTGACATCACAATGCCAAATCAATAACGTTCAGATAAAGCAGCCATGGCTGTTCAACTATTGTTACATCAAGCTGATTAACAATTACAGAAATTTCTTGATTAGAATTATGAACTGAATAATTATTTTTTGAAAACCATGCGGTATAATACCACAAACCTTGTGAATAGACTAATTTTGATTAACTGATTGTTGGGTCATATCCAAAAGACCTGTTATTCTCACTTCTAAATGCTGGGCGTTTGGCGAAGGAGCAGTCACTACCTATTTTAACGTCTTAAGATTTGACGCGGCCATGGCATGAACGGGGCTCAAACTCACGACCTCTTCATTATGAAGCGAACGCCCTACCACTGAGCTACCACAACCGGTTGACTAATTTTTATAACACACTAATACCATCATTATTTTCAAAATATAATCATTCAATATTTAAATTTCGTATAGCGGATTTTTTCCGCGGGACTAAAATTTGGCGATTTGCTGACCCCAAAGTATGCTAATAATTTTAGCGGAATAAATTTTGGTGAACAGGGAAAAGTTTTCTTTCTTGCAAATACTGAAATCGCAATTGGGTGCATATTTGGCAAGTGAAATTTTGCCGGAAAGCTATCTTACCGCTAAAATAACCCAAATTTATCACCCCATGGAAAAAAAACGCTATACGGTAACATTTAATGAAAACCCTTTGAAAATTTTCATTAATCCCAATTGTCTTTGTCTAAGGTTTAATACACGTCCTTAGGATAATTTCTATAAAGTGTTTGTTACAATGAAATCATTATTATCTACAGTGGTTTAGTTTTCATGGATACCCTGGCTGTAACAGTCTCTCCTCAGGTTCACAACCCCCAGTAGAAACAGTAAAATGTTTTCCAGTAATGAAAGAAACTGACCCCTATGTATTTATTTAATTTCACAGTGCTGCATATTACATTGACAACCCATCCTTCACCAAAGACACTAGACACTTATGTACGAGAAATACTAAGATCCTGAGTGAGCTGCTCATGCATCATCAGCTAAAATGATGTTTCAGACAAACAAACTTCAATCCAAATGGCCCACTTGAGTTGGAAGATCAGGTGAGCTAAAGATACCATATTTCTGTGTCATATCATCTTCAATCTTTAGAAATTTGATAGATCTTAAAAGTTTCCAATGTACTTCATACGCGGAGTAAAAAATGGAGCCTGCATAAACAAATGTGGAAAATAGAATGCTTTGTACTTAATCATCATTTTAATGATCACACATACCCAATTTCTTCATCATTTGAACAGTTTAACATATATACTCATCTACCTCACAATCAAGATTTATGATTTTGTAAACAAAAGCATCATTCAACAGAAAGTAGATTTTTTAAAAGGATCTTTCCTTGTGAATGTGCCAATCTAAGGTATACATACTGGTGAACCTTTTTCCCTTACAGTGTCTAAAAAATAAATGATTACTCCAAACAGAAACATCCACCAAACTAGATTTTTGAAAAAAGGCAAACATAAGTGCTATGTACTTGCTAACTTGTCTTTTTCTTTGCTAGTCGCAATTATCGCTCTTAGTGTACTTTTTGGGGTGTGGAAAATAATTTGCTAATTGTTGGAAATTATCACTTTGAGCCCCAATCAATCTCAGCTGACTTGCATGTTCCATCATTAACAATATGCTCATTATTTGAGCCATATTCCATACAGTCTTGTGTGTAGACAAAGTCCCTGCAGACTGAGACACTATTGATTGCCTGATTCCTGTACAGATCAGAATTCATAATGGACCAGTTTATGGTGGTTTTCTGGAAGGACCTCTCTGTATATGAGAAGAACCCAATCTCCATAGATATAATTAACTCTCACAAACATGGGCAATTTGATAGCCAGATGAGTTTCCATGGAAACCATGGTTTTGATTGATTTTTTTTTTTTTAGTTAGTGTGAGAATCAAAATTTTCCTTGGCAAATGGGGACAGCACTATAAATATTTTGCTGAAAATATCTTATTACAAGTTTAAGAGAATTAAATGGTTATTGAAAAGAAAGTTTAATTAATGTTTCTTTTAAAACCAAATAAGAGCTGAATAAGCAATTGTTATGAGTGGATAACATCGTCACCCTCTCCTCCACTTCCATAGTGTTAAAAAAAAAGGTCTTCTTTGTATTCCAACTTTTCATAACTAGTCACTATGTAGTTATCATAAATAATAACTTCTCTTGTGTTTTGCAGTTTTGATGGCTTTATTCTGTTGCATTCTTTCTTAAGTTCACATGTATTTTTCTTCTTTTTTGTATGTAGTTGTAGAATTGAATAGTCAGGGGTATTGAATTAAAATAGGAAGAATTGCTAATTATGTTTAATCTCAAATTGTATAGAAGATTGTTCTATCAAATTTATAGTCTCTCAAAAGTAGATTTATTGTCTCATCTTAAATAAATGCTTTGGTGGTTAGTTTTCTCTTAACAATCAAAATTAAATTCATAACATGAACAAGGGCATCCCACCATAGTGTGTCCCCCAACTAGTGCAACACACTACTATATCCCTATGCAACACAGCAATGTGTGTGGCAACTGACAACCTTATCTCATTATTCTATACCTTGAAAGTGGTGCCTGAATAGGAAATCTAGTAAGTATATTGATATTTCGAACAATAGAAAAAATCCTGCTTCATCTGTTTAATCTCATACATATGCCTTTTGAACAGAAAACAACACACACAGCTAGACTGAAACAATTTAAACTAAATCAATCATTGTTAATTTTCTGGGATACAAGAGGCACCAGAATCGTTAAGGAAAAAATAACAGATGTCTAGAAATGAACAAACATGAAAAAAGGACACATTGCTGAATAAAATAATAATTAATATACATGTAACAGCCTATTACAACCCTGTAAGTACATATTTTCAGTATCTTGTACACAGGAAGTATCGGAAAGCAGGGCCTTTTCCACCATGTAAATAAACAAGAGGTCTATGGGCCACATTGCTCACCTGAGTCACTTTGGCCCTGTCATTGTTCAACTGTTGTGATTCTTAAAAGATTTTTTTATCAATCTTTATTCCCATGAAAACTTTTGACCCCATATTATGGCCCCAACCTAGCCCCAAAGGATCACAACATAACTGAAAATGAATTCACGCAAACAGAGATGCCTCAACACATATATGATCTTCTTGTTCTGAATAAGACCAAGGTCACAAGGTCATAGATCATGGTATGACATGAAGACCTTACCTTAAGAAATCTACAAACAAAATATGAAAGTTACATCTTGAATAGTTCAGGAGATATTGAATAGGTAAGATTTGTATTAAAAGTCTGTTAAACTTCAAAGTCAAGGTCACAGGGTCAAACACCGAAGGATATCACGGTCTTGTCATAAAAAATCTATATACAAAATATAAAAACTTTACCATTTCAGGAGATATTGATTAGGTTAGGTTTTTAAAGAAAGTAGGTCAAGGTCAAAATATCAAATACAATTGGATGGCAAGGTCTTTTCATAAAAAAATCTATATACAAAATATGAAATCCCCACCTAGAATAGTTCTGACGATATTTAACAGGTTATGTTTTCTCTAAAGTAGGTCAAATTTCGAAGTCATAACGTCAAAGGTCACAGTATGAAATAAAAGGTCTTGCCATAAGAAATCTATATACAAAATATGAAAGATCTACCTTAAATAGTTCAGGAGATATTGAACAGGTCAGATATTTATAACGTAGGTCCAACTCTAAGGTCAAGGTCACAAAGTCAAACTTCACAAAATAATAAGGCCTTGCCATAAAGAACCTACACATACAAAATATGAAAGCCCCACCTAAAATAGTTCCAGATATATTTAATAGGTTATGTTTTCTTACAATTAGGTCAAACTCAAGTTCATGGTAACAAGGTCAAAGATCATGATATGAAATAAAATGTCTTGCCATAAGAAATCTGTGATTTTTCTACATTTTTTACAAGGGGTCCTGTGGCTTTCGAATTGGGAAAAATTGTCGACATTACAGTCAAATTGGGAAAAATCAGTTTTATCATAAATAAGTTTTAAATTCATATCAAACATTATATGATCTTTATTTTACACATCTAATTTTCTTTAACCTTCTAATATTTTCAACTATTCTATCCAAATCATTCCCATAACTCTTTATTAAGTTTTATGTATATAATTAACATCAAATGTTTATTTTTTCAAATACGTTATCCTCTCATAATTTTATTATTGGTAAAAATGCAAGCTAAATTGGGGGAAAATTTACAATTTTTAGGAGGGGAAAGGCCCGAAATTCGGACCTATAATGGGCCTTAAAAAAATCATTGGAAATATATGTACAAGATATGAAAGATCTGCCTAAATAATTCAGACCATATTGTATACTAGGTCATATTTTTATCAAAACTAGGTCAAACTTCCAGGTCAAGGTCACAAAATCACACACCAGTGCATCAAACTTGGGACTATGAATTGCACAAACTTTGATCTACTCTGTCAGGAAACTTTCACATATGGTTTTTTGGGAAGATTTTTTTTAAAGATTTTCCCTATATACTCGCATGTAAAACTTTGATCCCCTATTGTGGTACCACCCTACCCCCAGGGACCATGATTTGAAAAACTTGCATCTGCACTATGTCAGGAAACTTTCACGTAAATTTCAACTTTCCTGGCCCAGTGGTTCTTGAGAAGAAGATTTTTCCTATATATTTGTATGCAAAATTTTGACCCCCTAATGTGGCCCATCCTATCCCCGGGGGTCATGATTTTAACAAACTTGAATCTGCACTATGTCAGGAAGCTTTCGTGTAAATTTCAGCTTCTCTGGTTCTTGAGAAGAAGATTTTTAAATGACCCCACCCTATTCTTGCATTTTTGTGATTATCTCCCCTTTGAAGGGGACATGACCCTTCATTTGAACAAACTTGAATCCCCTTCACCCAAGGATGCTTTTTGTCAAGTTTGGTTGAAATTGGCCCAGTGGTTCTGGAGAAAATGAAAATGTGAAAAGTTTATGCCGACAACAACACACAACGGACAAATTTTGATTAGAAAAACACTAGCTGGAGTCGAAGGCTCAGGTGAGCTAAAAACAGTCAAAGTCATTCCTATATGATATACATTGTATATGTAGTTCTAAAGATCAAGCTGCTAGTGTTTTGATGACATTCTGTGGTATCTTGTAAGTATGCTATGGTGAACAGGTAGAACACACAGTTCTATAAAGAATAGATCAAGCTGCTAGTGCTTTGATAAGTTTCCAGTGGTAAGTCACCGCAGCCAGGCACCTAGGTGTATCCCAGTGGTATGTCACAGCAGCCAGGTACCTAGGTGTATCCCAGTGGTATGTCACAGCAGCCAGGCACCTAGGTGTATCCCAGTGGTATGTCACAGCAGCCAGGCACCTAGGTGTATCCCAGTGGTATGTCACAGCAGCCAGGCACCTAGGTGTATCCCAGTGGTAAGTCACCGCAGCCAGGCACCTAGGTGTATCCCAGTGGTATGTCACAGCAGCCAGGTACCTAGGTGTATCCCAGTGGTAAGTCACCGCAGCCAGGCACCTAGGTGTATCCCAGTGGTATGTCACAGCAGCCAGGTACCTAGGTGTATCCCAGTGGTATGTCACAGCAGCCAGGCACCTAGGTGTATCCCAGTGGTATGTCACAGCAGCCAGGCACCTAGGTGTATCCCAGTGGTATGTCACAGTAGCCAGGCACCTAGGTGTATCCCAGTGGTATGTCACAGCAGCCAGGCACCTAGGTGTATCCCAGTGGTATGTCACAGCAGCCAGGTACCTAGGTGTATCCCAGTTGCTTACCCTTTCCATAATTGTGTGAACTTTTTGATAACAATTATAGTTGGCTCTTACTATTAATTACAAGGGGCTTAACATTTACCTATTCATTGAATGAAGGAAACTAGATGTCCTTCCTATTAGGGGTGAAACAATACAGTACCTTTTCGATTTGATTCGATACTTTAGTCTCGATTCGATAATTTTCTATTCGATACAATAGCATGTACCAAATTCTTTATAATGCTAAGATTTTTTTTATGTTTCATTGAATTTATTGCTCTCTGCAAATAAATTCTACATAATATAAAAGCGTTTAACATAAAGCAACTCTTATCACTTGTCCTAAAGCCGAACTGTCACTATACCCATGAGTTATACATTGGGGGTGCATTTTTCAACTCGACTGTGTCCATTTTGGTACAGCAGAGTTTACTTGAACGTTGAATGCGCAATTTTCAATTTCATTGGCCAATCAGAAACTGTGTTATCAAAAGCAATGTATGCTATGATTCTAGAACCGTATCGAACCGAAACAGACCCGGAATAAATCGAACATTGAATCGAGACCTCTTCACCGCGATTCGGCAGCATCGCGATGCATCGTTTCACCCCAACTTCCTAGGTGCTTTTTTAATGATGAATGCCAATCAATTCTTACTTCTATGTTTGTAAGAGCTGATATACATTTGATTGTAGCAGCAATTAAGAAAATGTTTGATAATTAGTATTCTTAATACTGAAATATGGCATGTACAAAGGTTCTCCCATAAAACCGTGGAAATTGCATTTTTGGATTAAAAAAATATATATATATATATATATATATATATATATATATAGGTAAAAAATAAAAATGAAACACGAAAACGTTTAGTAAAGCTTTAGCGCTTTCATTTCAAATCTTCAGAGGATTATATATATATATATATATATATATATATAAATAAAGTATGCAATAAGCTGAAGATTTCAGCAATTATTTACTTATCACACATAACTTCTGAAGTAAAAGTTGTAAGATAATCAAAATATATATCTACTGACTGAAAATCAAAAATATGAATTGAAGAAAGGTAAAACAAAATCATGAAAAATAAGAGACACTCGGATACTCAATGAGATTACTAACAATTTCTATATTAGTACATGTATCCGTATTGCCATTGGGAAAAAAATACAAAACACAGAATGTGTCATTTAACTTATCTTTACATTAAGTGAATGCAAAATCCTATCTTAATAATTCACTGTATTTTCACTGCAACTGTTCTTTAGCTCACCTGATCCGGAGGTTCATTGAGTATTCTATTCTTATTTAATGAAAATCTGATTATTAATCATTGAAATAAGTATATTGATTTATAAAAAAGTATAACTGATCGATTTTTAATTATAATTGATAATTGGAACATTGTTTCTTATCCTTATTAGCCACACCAAGACTCAAATTAGACAACAGACTATCAGGCTGATCACTGTATACATGTAATGAATTTATATCAATTTGTTAGTACATAACATCATGAAATAATTATATAGGGCAAATTGATTATGATAATGATGATCATATGCCTGATTTGTATTTATGCTCAGACATGCAAAGACAAGGATCATAGGAATTTTTTCAAGTATGAGGATTTGTACAGTTTACTCATAAACAGAGTCCCAAGTGGTTTCAAGAGTGAACCCCTTGTTTACGACAACTTCTAGATTTTCATGAAATCATTTTCTTGTTCAAGGTCGATATTCATTAAGGCAATGCCAATGAAAACTAAAATAAAAGTAAATAGATAAATAAAAACATACACAGAGCAAAAATGAAAAAGAAAATGCACGAATGTCCATACGAAAAATCAGGCATAATGAAATAAGGACCTCCAGGTTTAAGTTTAAAAATCATACACAACTATTATTCAAGTATGGTTTTGTAATTATAAATTAAAGTAAATCATAAAATCAAAATGGTTACAATAGTTATGTTATACGATGATTTTGATTTATGATGAATATCACTGCAGCGGGGTGAAGACATAGATTACATGAATCTTATAGAGTTTATAGGTAAACTTTACACATAAATCCAGTGTAGCGTTCCAGCTGGAATAACAGCAGAATGCTAAATACTTATAATTTTTCTCCCGGGTTATGATTTATGTTCCGATCTGCACAAGTTTGATTGGGGCCATCATTCCGAGCACACACTTAGGCCAAATCAACGTAATTGATAGATTATCATCCCTGCTTGCCCCTCAAAAATTGGCCCGCCCCAATTTTTTTTCATTTTGCGAAACTTGCGATTTCCGGAATATTTTCGTGTCCGACTCCGGTATTTACAATTCTTGTTTACATTTCCGGTATAGCAACGTGAGAAATAGATCTATATGGTTTTCTTAATTTCTCGTGTTCTTACAGGCGTAAATCTTGAAGAAGTTAGGTATATTTCTGTTTGAAATTAAAGCTTAACCTAGAATTCGTCTGTGAAAATAGCATAGATTGATATCCACCTGGCATTAAATGATGCGCACCTGTTGAAAAAAAATCGTTTGTCTTTAATATTTTTCTCAGAAAATAAAAATTCAAAAATAAAATCCTCCCACATGCCCCGTACTTTTTGCTGACCCTGGATGATAATCTACTAATTAAGTTGAATTGGCCTTAGAAAAAAGGAAACTGTATGTAGTAGAATGGTGATGGTGGTGGGAGGGAGTATTTCAAGGAACATGGAATCAACATCAAAATGCAAACTAAATTTCTGTGAAATACTATTTTTCTTATCACTGCAGTATGTTTATTAAAATCAAATTTAGCTATCATGAGCATGTAATTTGAACTATACTTAGCTAAATAGAAAGGTATTGAGTGGGGAACTCATTAAACATTAAGGGAATGGAAATATAAATCAAATGAAGGAGGAAATCAATGCTGTGGACAATTCAATTCATATAAGAGCTAGGGATGCATATATCCTCTACCTACAGCTTATCTAACATTAAAGGATAGCGATTCGCTGGACTGTTCGATTGGTAGAGGGAGAGGTACAAATGTAAACAAGTTTCACACCTCCTGTTTATAAAAGCAGAATAATTACATGTATTATCCTTTGAATTACAGATCTAACCTCCATAATAAAAAAAAAAAGAATAAACACCCGTTGTTTTGAAAAATTTTGGTTTCTGGAAAAAAAACAGAGATAGAAATATAAATCCAGCTCTAA
>NC_079167.1:6035029-6277529 GCF_947568905.1 Ostrea edulis | reverse complement strand
AATAGAAGTTTTATTGTTCACTCTCAATAACCAAAGAAATTATGCATTGAACACTTAAATACACAAGAAATATTATTATGTTTAACAATAATAATAATAATAATATTTTCATGAAATTTCCAAAGCTTACCTAATTGAGTCTTTTTCTCTATGTAGGTTGTGACTTCTTTCATGTATTTGGACCAAGCTTTAGCTCTCTGCATGGCCAGGTCCACACCAGCTTGTAATCGCAGAAGAACAGAATCAATTTCCTCAGGATTCATCACTACAAAACCAAAAGTCCATCCAATATCAAAGAACAGCTTTCAAAGTGCGAGCATCAATGCATATTTTACATCAGTCAAATACTTTTTTCCTGTCACCAACAATGGCCTTTTAAAGTTTCTCAGATGAAGAGTGTAACAGCCTCTCATGATGGGAGAACTTCCATGTTAAATGGCTTTGCAGCATCCAGCACCGAGTGTAATGACAGGCCACACAGACAACAGATTCATTAGCTGGCTTGCCACAATCACAATTAGATACAATGCAAACTACCTTATTATTACATCTCACTTAATGAAAAGGTCAATGTTACCTTGTGGGACTAATTTGATATATCCTTTGAGGATGCTGCCTAGTCTCTAAATAAAACATTCAATGACACCCTACTGCTTGTGCAATTCTTCAGAAGACATGGCTTTTGTCTTGCTGTCAGAATGCTTGACAGTGTTTCATTGTTCAGGGTATAACAGTAACTCACCATCTTGAATGGCTTGCTCTGCAGCAAACAATCCTGCATTTTTTTCCATTTTTAGAAGGTCTCCATATGACTACAAAACAAAACAACACACAACCAAAATTAATAGCTATCAAAAAGGTCTTTGTCATTTGATCTTGTTTGGAAATTGACAAAACTTATCATTCGATCTACAGAGAAGTAATTAAATATTTATTGAAAGCAAATTGATGAAATGTAAATAATCTGTTGATGAGTTTGTGGAGATGATAGCAATAATTATGATTAACAGCACTTAATAACTATACATCTATTTACACTGACCTTTGTTTTGTCCGCTCTCCCCTCCTTCTCTAGTGATATGTTTCCTAGGTCCCCCATCAAATACTCCGACACACTAGAACAATTACAGGATGCAAATGACATATTGACGAGATATATTCATACACAATATAAGATCAATATCTTGCTGTAACTATACAATGTATCTAAAATACTTTACAATGTTTTATAACTTTTATATCAACCCACCTGCTGCTAAATGCCAGCGCCAGTTGGTCAATTGATTCACAAAAATTATGCTCAGCTAACGAGGACGGTGATTCATTGTAATCATGAGCTGCAAAGATTACATGTAATGTAACTATCTCAAAATCCAGCATCGACAAAAATCCAAGAATATCACTTTAGGTGATTATATTTGAAACAAGTTCCAAGGTAAGAAAACTTGAATAGAAACACAGTACGTACTTTTAATTTTGCTGATTAGAGCCGCTGAGGAGGAAAACAAATCTGTAGATTGCAAAGCAGGGTATTTATGCAAAATATTTTTCAAGATGGCCAAAACTTCTCCCAGACGAGAATGGGACATTATCCTTAGATCCTCCCCAGACCCTGCAATGAAATCAACATGAATCACAGTCAAGGTGAGAAACTGAAATGGGTGTCATTTAGAGCTTGCAAAACATGATTTTAGATAACATACATCGAGGTTTTCTCCCACTCATAATATTGTATTTGTTCAATGTAATATGCATGCTTTCTTTCCAGAAATTTGATACAGCTAAATCTTTCACCTTATAACACCATACAGATGGTTTGCAGATAAAAGTATTTTATCTGTTGCTTTCATCTATGAACATTTTTTTCACCTGTACTTGTTGAATGCTGTGCTCTACCCAACCAAATACCGTGACCTATTCAATTATTGCCATTTTATGTCAACGAAAAATCTGCTTTAGGAAACAACCAGACTATCAAAATGTAGAATTTACAAAGAAATGCCCAATTTTTTAATATCAACAACAAGAAGCTATAAAAGGACTTTAAGATTCAGTTTGCATTGTGACCTTGAATTAAAATAAAATTCTACACTTCCTATTAACAAAGGATGTGAACAATAAAAGGCAACCCTTACATCTTACCTTAAACAATTTTCGTATTCAACATAAACTTATTAAAGCACAGGTTAACATTTAGTGACAATCTGAATTTTAAATCAGATCTTTCAAATTATATATGAGCATTAGTTTTGCAGGTCAAGTTTAAACCCTTTTAGACACGGAAAATAGGAAGGAAACTGATGCTTTACCTTTATCTATATTCTACCAACTTTTGAAAATTTATCTTATATTACCTGAGAGGTCTGTGAAGACTGTTTTGAGGTGGGACAAGCCATCTGAGAACAATTTGACTTGCTGAGTAAGGGCCAATATATCATCTTGGTCCACAGGGCCAGAGTTGGCTTTCTGATTATTGTTGAGATTTGTCAAGGACATGCTCTTGGTCATCTTCTGTCCAGGTGAGCTCTGAGGTGTTGGACAATCTCTGGGTCCTCTTGGTGAGCTCTGAGGGGTCAGACAATCTCTGGGTCCTCTTGGTGAGCTCTGAGGTGTCAGACAATCTTTGGGTCCCCGAGGTATGGCACACTTCTCTGGTCCCTGGTAATCCAATACTATGTAATCACATATTGTGCAAAAGTTTCCCATACATATATTTCTAGATACAAAAGTAGTTTTTTCTCATCATGCTCATTTGCTCAATCAATGTTATATATATAACTTTCATCGTTTGTATCCTTCTTAAAAGGGATGGATTCATCACAAAAATATGATTTGAATTAGTGTATAAACAGCACAAATTGATAATTTACTACACTTTCAAATTTGAAAAGAGATGAAATTTAAACCTTGAATTGTAATGCTAGAAAATGACTTTTAATCCCAATTACATGAAGAGTGCCTTAGAGAAAAACATGCTAGATAACTTCATACATCTACCTGTGTCATTTCAAATCCCTATTTTATCATTTTAACCAGATAAAACACTTAAACCATTACCCTTAAGGTCCATTTAAAGATTTAAACAAGTACAGATCGTAAACTAATGATTTATCTAACAACTTCACAAATCACTGTTAGATATGAGGCTGTATAGCAATGTTTGAACTTCACACAGATTGGCCTTTGGTGAAAGCTGGGCTTTTTACAACTTTATCACCTAGTCACACTAATGTGTCTGCCCCACCTTCACCTGTTCTGCGCTCATTAAAATCACATGGAACATCCATATCCCACTCTACTTTGAAGTATAAACATCAAATTAACCCAGCATTTCCTACGAACATCATTTTGAAAGTTAAAGATCTGTAAACCTGTCAAGTAATCAATACTTTGTGTGTTTATTGAACCATTATCAGCAGATAGGTCAAATTGGACTAGCCACATTTGCATGTTTATGTATTCTGTTAAAGCTGTTCAATTGTCTACAAACAGAAAACTGTTATAAATAACTCTTCCAATTCATTTGTGAGTAATTTGAAAGGTAGTTTGTTTACAAAGGTAACATATTGAACTATCTTACAACATAACGGAAACAAATTTCATTTTCAACTTTCCACAGTACTGTCCAGCAAAAATGAATCACATTCATATGGGGGAACTGGGGTATGGGAGAAAATTCACTTTACCATTTAAATATTAATACGGTATATGTATTCATTCATTATACATATTTCATTAAATAATGAATCAAGATAAAAATTGAGGACTTACAGGTATTTCATTCATGTAACTTTTCCTTCAACTTTAAAATTATCTTATCTCCATGCACACATACAAAATACCTGTGTGAGGATTATGTTGCTAGTATTTTACATTGATATGATCAGTTAAAATTGAAAATCAATAAGTTGATAACACCTAAGTGACAGTCTAGATTTACTTTAAGTTAGTTTCATAATTTATCAATTAATGCCCATCAGTGTAAAATTATATCCTATAATAATTCTAAAATAATTAAAACACTCCTTACTGGTACACATTAATAAAATTGTATCAATGCAGGAATTATTTTACAAACAAAATGATGGGATGGTTATAATCAGAAGCTTATCAAACTACCATTTTAATGATCAATTACAACCTTTTCATAACTGATCTACATAAAACCTTCTGTTCGTTCAAATACACACAAAACCATAATAATTGTTCAAAAGTTATTGAAAATCTGACAATCAAAACACGCAACATTTATAATAGCTAGTATATACTAATAAATCCAGGTCCAGTACAATATCTCTATCAACATTTATAATAGCTAGTATATACTAATAAATCCAGGTCCAGTACAATATCTCTATCAACATTTATAATAGCTAGTATATACTAATAAATCCAGGTCCAGTACAATATCTCTATCAACATTTATAATAGCTAGTATATACTAATAAATCCAGGTCCAGTACAATATCTCTATCAACATTTATAATAGCTAGTATATACTAATAAATCCAGGTCCAGTACAATATCTCTATCAACATTTATAATAGCTAGTATATACTAATAAATCCAGGTCCAGTACAATATCTCTATCAACATTTATAATAGCTAGTATATACTAATAAATCCAGGTCCAGTACAATATCTCTATCAACATTTATAATAGCTAGTATATACTAATAAATCCAGGTCCAGTACAATATCTCTATCAACATTTATAATAGCTAGTATATACTAATAAATCCAGGTCCAGTATAATATCTCTATCAACATTTATAATAGCTAGTATATACTAATAAATCCAGGTCCAGCACAATATCTCTATCAACATTTATAATAGCTAGTATATACTAATAAATCCAGGTCCAGCACAATATCTCTATCAAGCTATATAGCTTTCTAAACTTATATAGCTTTATCAAACTATTTGAAATAGCTCAATGTTGCTATTTTGAAAGAAGAAAACAGTGGGGTGGGGGGGGGGGGGGATAAAAACTATATAGCTTAATAGGTAGAGATTGTACTGGACGATGACCTAATGTTCTTAAATGCGACTGTCAGCAGCATAACTTCTCAAAGACCTTAAGAGGTATTAGCAATAATTTTGTATATATACGACATGCTTGTTAAACTGATAGAACATGACAAAGCAGTGTAATGAGTGAGCCCCTCCCCAAATGAAATCACACTTGCTACATGATTGCAGGTACTCCTAATAGATGAAGCTTACAAACTATATTCTTAAGTATATTTGAACGGAGAAATTTTGAAGTTTTATTTAATATGATGCTTAGCCATAAATATGTCTAACATACGCCCCTCCCTATGCATCAGCTTCGCGATCCGCCACCAAAGCATAATATTCAACTGTTTCTTACTAGAGCTTTTCCATACATTTTTCAGCATGGGAATTCCCTGTAAATTTTACTAAGAGTACAGTACTTTGCTACAAGCTGTACAATGACATTTCATACCTTCTGTTCCAGTGTTTCGGGATTTGGTATTTTCCTGGCTGATGCTAATTCCTGGCGTTCCTGAGCGGACATCACGAAAACGCCTTGATAATATCAGCACAAGCACCATAATTAACGAGTAATTCCATGTCAATGAAATCAACACTGGGTAGAAATGATGCTCAGAACTACCCTATACAGAGTTCATAACTTTTGACAGAACTTCCAAAAGTTAAAGAAGTCGGCCATCATTCGACCGGAAATGAATTAGTCACGTGACCTCTGTAATACCTTTTTGAAAGGTAAAGGCCTTATTAGCTTACCTATAGATTAGAGGAGTTAAATAAAATTGACGTACGTTCAGATTTAAACTTTTTATGTAGTTGTCCTGTGTAACATTACCTTACTATGTAACATTACCTGGCTCTCCTTATTTATTAAAAATTCAAGATTAAATTACGCTATCCGCGCTAAGATAGATTCATATATGAATAGGCCTACATCACATATATCATATATAACCTTTAAGGATCTTAGTAAATTTTTGAATACTTGTAGCTAGATTTAGTTTCTCAAAAATTTGGAATAGATTAAATAAGAACTCTAGCTTCGTGGATAAGGCTTTTAATCGGGTGGATTTATAATTATTTCTTCTTTTTTTCTTCTTCTTTGTCTTTTTTTTCCTTTAAACCAAATACGATGCAACACTGCGTACATACATGAATTGTAACTATTTTGTTAACCAACATATATCTATAATAAAAATGCTAAGATAAAGCTATGCTTTTGAAAATAAAATAATGGGCTTTTTTTTTCAAGATATAGTTTTGGTTTTCCCTTTGATTTTAGTAAAAGAATTTGAGGGGTGGGGTGGGGGCCGGTGGGGTTAGGTTCGATAAATTTAGTGATCATTTATACCGTTGGAAACCAGGATGTTGGTTGTTTTTTTTTTAGCTCACCTGAGCCGAAGTGAGCTTTTCTGATCGAAATTTTTCAGTTGTCCGTCATCGTTCTTGTTGTCATCGTAAACTTTTCGTGAACATTTTAATCTTCTTCTCCAGAACCACTGAGCCAATTTCAACCAAAATTGGCACAAAGCAACTTTTAATGAAGGGGATTCGAGTTTGTTCAAATGAAGGGTCTTGCCCCCTTCAAAAAGGAGATAATCACACAAAATGCAAAAATAGGGTTGGGTCATTTTAAAAAATCTTCTCCAGAACCACTGGGCCAGAAGAGCTGAAATTCATATGAAAGTTTCCTGACATAATGCAGATTCAAGTTTGTTAAAACCATGGTCACTGGGGGTAGGATGGGCTACAATAGATTCAAGTTTGTTAACATCACAATCTAATCAAAATTAGATTCTATGATCCGCTCATCTACTATCGCTAAACTATGCGATAGTAGATGAGCGGACCATAGGATCTAATTAAAATTGGATTGGTTAATATCATGGCCCCCAGGGGTAGGATGGGGCCGTAATAGGGATGGAAGTTTTACATACAAATATATAGGGAAAATCTTTTAAAATCTTCTCAAGATCAACTGGACCAGAAAAATTTATATTTACATGAAAGCACCCTGACATAGTGCAGATTCAAGTTTGTTAACACCCCCCCCCACCCCCCACCCCCACCCCCTCGAGAGTAGGGTGGGGCCACAATAGAGGATTCAAGATTTACATGGAAAGAACCATTGGACCAGAGAAGTTTACATTTACATCAAAGAAAGCTTCCTGACATAGTGCAGATTCAAGTTTGTATAAATCACGGCCCCGGGGGGTAGATGGGGCCACAATAGGGGATCAAGGTTTTACATACAAATATACAGTGAAAATCTTTAAAAATCTTGTCAAGAACCACTGGGTCAGAAAAGTTTACATTTGCATGAAAGCTTTCTGACATAGTACAGATTCAAATTTGTAAAAATCATTCCCCCAGGGTGTGTTGGGGCCACAATAGGGATCAACGTTTTACAAGCGAATATGTAAGGAAAATCTTGAAATATTGGCCAAGGTGACTTAGGTTAGCGATATGGCACATGAGCCTCTTGTTTAACCCTTTCTCTACCGGCACATTTTAGAGGTTTTCAAAGACTAAATGACAATATTTTTAAATCGAGTTACATCTGCATGTATCACCATTTAAGGTAGGCATGTGACATATATAATTTTGTTAAGAATTGGACAGGGAACATTTTTTCTATAAAGTTTGTCATGTTATCCCATGACCCCAAAGAGTTATACGGGGTCAAGGTTCATTTAAGTGCACAATTTTGCAGTCTTTTTTTTCTCTCTGGAATATATATATATTGCTACCCCTCTCACTAGATTCGAGTCAAAAATAGGAAATTCTCAATGTATGAGCTGATGTGTCTTTTAAAGGGACCGACTCACGATTTTACCCAAAAGTTTGTTTTTCACTTTTAATGATCAAAATCTACTGTCTAATGTGTTTGAAAGATTTCACATGAAAATTAAGGTGATACATCATCACAGAATCTCATTTTAGAGAGTTTATTATTTGATTTGTAAACAAAGATTGCGGTATGCTATTGTTTACGAAATTTTCAAAAGAACTGGATATCGATCTAAGTATTATTATATCTTTCACATTTCAAGCAATTTTGGGGTGAAATGTGTCATCTAAAAGTTAAAATTTGTTACTATGCAAAATTGAGATGTATTATATTGCAAAATCAATATTTCACTTGTTTGTTTGTTTGCATAAAAAGACTCGAGTCTTTGTTTACATAACACATATTTAAGGCTAAAATATTACTTTTAATCCTGCATTCAGAAGGTCAAAATTTTGACTGTCAACATTAAATGAGCTATATTTCTAATGTTTAACATCAATAATGAAAACTATTTTTATCAAAAATCGTGAACCAGTCCCTTTAAAATATTACAAAAACATCACAATCAAATTAATCAATTTTATTGACAAACAAATATTTTTGGCTGCTAAGTAACAACACTCGTGGTATAATTTTGACCATAATTTGCCTTTCTACATCCATTCGACACAATTTAAACATAATTACATTGCATGATGATTAGTAAATGTCACATTATTTGAAAAATATAATCTTTGACTAGATCTCACTCATTTTAAAGGTTTTTAACAAAAATATAATGAAGAGAATTAAGGTCAAAGGTTATAAAATGGAAATTTCGTACTTTATATACATATTCATAATTTTCTAATAATATGACGTTTTGTCATTATGTTTCACTAAATAGTATAAATATTGCAACATCAAAACAAAGATCTTTACTGTTAAAATCTAAAATAATCTATCTTTTGTATTCAAATATATTTGGTTGCTAAGCAACAACGCCATTATTATATCAAATGTTATGAAAAAGTACTGCCCGTTTTTCCTCTCCAAGTTCAATGTATACGAATGAATTTAAATGTACTTGCATTATATTTAACAAAAATGTTCTTCTTATATTCAACCTCTTAAAACCTATTTCTAGACATAATTCTTGATACTGGGTTGTTTCGATAGGGGCATGCGTTGACCAATATCTGTCTATCGACTGGAACTTCTCAGCAGACATGCATAAGATAATGCCCAAAAATCTGGAAAAAAGATATTTCTTTATACTTAGCCTCAAATACTGATGTATTCTCAGAGCTTTTGAATATTCAATTGGCTCTGTAAATGTTTTCTATAATCAAGGACCTCTGAAAGTTATGCGTTTAATTACTTATGAAATTTTATCAGGGGTAATTGTAGTACACATTTAATAAATGTGTTAGATGCACAGCCAGATTAATTTTAACAAAGGTAATTTCTCTTCAGTGACAGGCTGCGAACTTCCTTGGGAAACATGACAATCCTTCCCCCTAGATGTGAACATCTCAGCATTTTCGTGCAAGATCAAGGCAATATCTGAATCGATCATGGCATATACAGTGCATAAGTATAATGAAAGGGGATTGCACAGCTGAATTATGAATAAATGTTTTTGTTAATTGAATAATAGTGATTTCAAGTGAAATAGATCAAATTCAAGTGACTGGTAAATGGATATTAGAATATAGAGGCCAATCTTTGTGCATTAGAAACTTTTTGGAAGAGTTATACATGTACTTCCTTGTTATCAATAAGAAAAATCTGATTTCCTTAATTCATTTATTTCTTATTATTAATCAATGATTAATTTTATTTGATATATTTATAAAGAAAGAGTGTATGTATCAAACTTTTTAACCAAGAGAATTGTATTTTAAAAAATCATTTTGAACATATTATAATAAAATATACTCTTCCTATGGACTTCAATGTAAAAGAATTAAAGATGAAATAAATCAAGCAGTATAATAATTTTTTTGTAAATTCCTTTGCTAAGTCTATGTGTTGCATAATCTGTGTATTGTATATTAGTTGTGAGTCTGTGTATAGTGTTTTAAAAATAAAAATAAATTTAAAAAACACGACCTTTCGTTTTTTTTCTTCTTAGGTAGTTACTAGTTATTTTGTAAATTATAATGTGTTAAATTATCAGAATTGCTATAGAAAAATTATTTTTTAGTTGCTCAATAACTTTTATATTCATCTTCTATTTCTGTCCATGAACATAATTTAAAAGAAAAATTTACTTCTTGAGAAATCAGAAAATCGACCTAGTTCAGCTTCCAATTCATGTGAGAAGCGTGCGAATTAGAACTCAGCTCAGTTGAATTGAACTGAATTCAACTGAAGAGAGCAATAACTTAATTAATGCGCGTAATAATTGAATTATTGCCTACTTCGATTGAATTAATGATATAATTAATTCAATTGATGCGCGCAATAACTGTATGGGATGCTTACTCCTCCTAGGCACCTGATCCCACCTCTGGTGTGTCCAGGGGTCCGTGTTTGCCCAACTATCTATTTTGTATTGCTTATGGGATGTATGAGATTGATCACTGTTCGTTATCTTCACCCTTCATGCAGTTCTTTTAGGGAGAGAGAAAGAGAGAGCTATTACCACCTATTCACTATATCCACAACTGAATTTATGATCTTTTTCGTAGAATTGTTGCTCTCTTTCAGAGAAATGATATGCGCATTAGTTCCTTATATAAAATCGTTGTAAATAATAGAAGATATCTTAAATTAAGTTAAAGAGATCATCAGATCATTTATACCGAGCTCCGGATAAAATTTTGCGAGCAATAATTCCACCACATAGACGCAAACATCACTTTAATCATTGTCGCAAACCACGGTTTTGAATCCATACACGCTCCGTCAGTGATGGAGAAAGATCGACGAGAAGCACCCGTGGGTAACCGATTATGCAATTTAACTGACGAGAGCAATAATTGAATTAATGCACGCATCGATTCCACTAATTACATCAATAATTAATTTGATGCGCGCATTAGACCAATTATTGGGATATCTCAACTAATAAAAACATTTATTTTGTACAAAAACAAGAGAAACCTATAATAAAATTAGATTGGAATGACCCTGTATTTGAACAAACTTTAATTGCCTTTACCCAAGGATAATTTGTACCAAGTTTGGTTGAAATTGGTCCACCAGTATGTAAAACTTTGATCCCCTATTGTAGCCCCACCCTACCCCGGAGACCATGATCGGAACAAACTTGAACCTTCTTTATACTACCGGTAGGAATTAAGCTTTCAGATAAATCTCCACTCTTATGGCCCAGTGGTTTTTGAGAAGAAGACTTTTAAAGATTAAAAAAAAATTGGATCCCCTAATGTCGCACCACCCAATCCCCGAAGGTCATGCATGATTTGAATAAACTTGAATCTTCACTATGTCAAAAAGCTTTCTTGTAAATTTCAGGTTTTCTGGCTCAGTGGTCCTTGAGAAGATTTTTAAATGACCCCGTCATATTTTTGCATTTTTGTGATTATCTCCCCTTTGAAGGGGACATGGTCCTTTATTTGAACAAACTTGAAACCCCTTCACACAATGATGATTTGTACCAAGTTTGGTTAATATTGACCCAATGGTTCTGGAGAAAAAGTCGAAAGTATGAAAAGTTTACAGACAGACGACATTTACTCAAATAATTGAAGATATCTTCAATTGATGCGCGCAACAATTTAATTAAAGATATCTTCAAATAATTAATAATATCTTCAATTCTGAATTATTGCGCGCATTAAATGAATTGATGATAGCATATTAATTCTTCAGCTGAATTAATGCGCTCTTTAATTGAATTAATGATCTCTTCAAATGAATTAATGATATCAACAATTGAATATAATGCGCGCATTAAATCAATTGATGAGAGCAATAATTGAATTGATGCGCGCATTAATTAATTTGATGAGAGCAATAATGGATTTAATGCGCGCATTAATTCATTTGATGAGAGCAATAATGGATTTAATGCGCGCATTAATTCAATTATTGCTTTCTTCAATTGAATTAATGATATCTTTAATTCATTTGAAGAGAGCAATAATTCTTTTAGAGAGAGCAATTATATAATTAAAGATATCTTCAATTCAACATATCCACAATTGAATTAATGATCTCTTTAATTGAATTGTTGCTCTCTTTAAAGGAATTGATGCGCGCATTATATCCTTATACAAAAGCATTGTAAATAATTAAAGATATCTTCAATTGAATTAAAGAGATCATCAAATTATTTATACCGAGCTCTAAATCAATTATTGCGAGCATTATTTCTACGAAATTGATGCTCTCATTAATTGAATGGAAGAGAGCAATAATTGAATTAATGCGCCCATTAAATCAATTATTGCTCTCATTAATTCAATTGATGCGCGCATTAATTCAATTGATGAGAGCAATAATTAAATTGAAGCGCGCATTAATTCATTTGATGAGAGCAATAATTGATTTTATCGCACATTAATTCAATTAAAGAGATATTTGAGTTTATGTTAATTTGGCGCTCCATAGTATTCACATACGAGTATATGCAGATATTTAAATGTGTTAGGAAGGGGGTTTGAAAATTGGATATATCAGCGGGAAATCTACATTTCTCTGAAAATAAATATGTCATAATCTCGTCTCTCTCTCCGAAGGTAAAGCTCAAGTGAGCTCTTTTCTATTTAAAAAAAAACCAACAACCCAAAAACCTACAAATATATATATTAAAAAAACCAACCCAGACTAAGTAGAATGAAAACCTACAATACCAACATATCGTCACTGAGGTGTGTGCATGTATATATCTAAATGCATAAAAATCAAGAAATTTTCAGGTGAGCGATGTGGCCCGTGGATATTTTGTGGATTGTTTTCATCTATTACGTCATGCGCATTTGTTTTGTATTTTGTTTTTCTTTTCTTTTTTTTCTTCTACGCACTATATTACGCTCTCTTGCGCATTAATGTAAACCCCTTTTGCTTATAAAAGCAAGAAAAACCGAGATTCTCGCATTTTGTTCGGACTCGTTATCCACAAAACATCGCACCCATAAAAACGATTGGATGAAGACGAACACACCTACAACCTCAGGTCAAGGAGAAAGGATGTCTGTAAGTATAGTGGCGTGTTTACTTAGTTACTTTACATTGCTTTATGTTTTGTTTGAATAAACTTGGTGGGTTTTTTTTGTTGCTAGATACCAATGTCTTTAAAACACATAATTATGATATTATACAAAACACAATCATTGCAACAGGTTTGCTCCAGTACGATTCAGATTGGTGGCTCTATGTTGGCGGATCTAACTGAAGTATAGAAAACAATCTAGTCACTTTATTGAATATATAGTATCTAGCTCAATTACGTTTTGTCTTAAGTAGGTCTAAATACAAACCTTATTTCCTGATAGATCTATGTCAAATTTTAATTTCATCTATGCATGTACTGTACAACAGCAAAACAAACACGCAAATTTGTTGTTCTATTACAAGGCCAGGCAAGCACTCCTCATCTCAGCAAATAAACAACTTCACTATTCTTAAAAGTTTTTCATTATATAAAAATCTAGAGTTTTAAGTACTTCAACTAACTCCATTTATTTATTATTTTGCGAAGCATGTGTTTGAATTTAAGAGAATATATGAAATTTAAATGTTATATTCCATATAAAACTTTGACCTTTGACTTATTCACATGGTATTTGAAAACAAAAACAAGTGTTTGCTCCTTGCTCTCTCTCTCTCTCTCTCTCTCTCTCTCTCTCTCTCTCTGTAATTAAGAAGTTCATCATATTACAATTTTAGTTGTAATAATTAATGTTATGAACTTATGATTCTGTCTTATTTGTATAATAATAAACTTAATTAAGATCCAGGATGCTATGTGTGAGACAAAGGCACATTGTTGAGTGAACCTAACATGATATAATAGTAATATTGTGGTTTTATATATTATATGTATTAGTATATGCATAGTCTGCATCCCTCTGTTTATCAAATTTATTGTCATATCCATATTGGAGATACATGTATTTTAATTAAATCTTAAATCAGTATTTGGTTTTTTTCATTTTCAATATAAAATTATTGATAATCTATGAATTATAATTACATAATTTTCCTCTCTGAATTTCTTTTAAATAAAACTTTAATAGAAACGAAAATCAGAGGAGAACGGGGCTGCTGCAAAGGGTAAAAAGTTGAGAGATGGACCGACCCCCAGAGCAAGTACCACCATATGTAATGGCACCAACACAGAGGATATAACAGACCCATTTTGTGACCCAGAGAATCCAAAGAAAATTTTGTTTCAGGATGTCAGTGCTGCTGCATACAAAATAAAAGATGGCATTCATAGGAGTCCATGTATTGTAAGTAGATGAACTTTATCATAATAATTTGATATATATGCAGTTCATATGTTGGTATTTACGGCTATTAAGTGATATCATCTATTCAAATAGAACCATTTAGATAGGTTATATCACTTAATCAAATAGGTGAATCACCAATCTGAATGGATGATATTTCATATAGATAATGTTACATTTTAAGTATACTTAGTATGTGAAAATAGTAGTAAGGGTTTTGAAAATAAAGCACGTCAACCAGAAGGGAAGTGCATTATTTGCAAAATCCTGACTACTCTTTGGCATAATATTGGCATACTCTAAGTGAATTAACTATATATTAAACTTATTATACCATCTGTCAATATTTTTTCAATTAAATATAATGCACATGTTTCAGTGGAGCGAAATGCAATCAAAGGGCAATCACTCTGAATGTGCAGATACTACCGGTATTTTAAATGTGATATTCATTAGTTTATTTTCTTGGAGCATAATTATCAAAATGGATTAAAACTCATATTATTTCATATATTTGGACAAATTTTCTTTTTAATGGTTATAATACATGTAGTTAGTGGTAAACTTTAGTTAAATACTATGTATAATATACATGTAATTGGTTACTAGTCTAGAGCCTTTAAAACGATACCTGCATGTTTATCCATCTTTGTGTACAACTAGAATGCAACACTTGTCAAAAGTGATTAGAAATGTGGGTTTTGTTTATTATATGACTAAAATAATTCAAAACATTGAAACCAGCTTTAAATACCCGATTGCTCATCTTTAGATCAGGTTCAATGTCACTAAAGTTACCTCAGTTAGTGACAAAAGTCGCCTTTTTCTTCACAATTAGTGTAAGATAATCAAAAGCAATCTCTATCCATTTCCTTACACTCACATATACATATCTCAGTCATTCAGAAAGCACAGAATTCAATCATAAAATAAATCAAATTATAATAGGATATATGATTTTCATTAACTTTTTATTTTGTACAATTTTCAATGATTGTGAATTGCCTTATCAGGGCCCCGCCATATGGTGCATGTCCTATAGTAATCACTCTGTCCAACTGTCTGTCAGCACCTTCTATGACACACAATAACTTAAATTCCCTTGGAAAGATTTTCATGAATTTTATACATAATAATTTATTGGGCAGAAAAGATCCCTTTATATTTTCAGATTAATCAGGTTTGTCATGAAGTGATGGGACTTGATTTTTTTTTTATAATGATAAGATAATGGCACTTTCTATGTCATGCAATAACTTAAGACAATTTTCATAGAATATAATGGTAATGCTCTAGACCGGGATTTGAACCCAGGCCCCTTGAAAATCTAGTCAGGTACTTTACCATCTGAGCTATCTGGCACCAGCAATTGAACTAGGCTGACTGTCATTTTTCTCCCTTACTGTCACATTTGGTGCCTTTATGAACCCCTGGAACTGATAGGTGAAAATGTCTGCCAGGGAATAATGGTCTTGGGTTGTACATCTTTGAGGGCAAAGCCATTTAAGGAGGGGAGACTGAGTCAGTCAGGTTTGATCACCAGCTAGTAGCTAGATAGCTGTTGGTAAAGCACTTAATTAGAGATTCAGGGTGCCCATGTATGTTATTGTTTATTAGTCAAAAGCAAATATAGCTTATAGACAAAGTATACAATGTAATAAATCGAAAATCATATAAAGGTCAAGAAAGAATAGAAATTGTGCTTATAAATTTACATTGGTATTTCTAATTTCAAAGGAATTCTTAATAAATTTACCCAAGTTACATGTTGTATGAATTACTGTTTAGCTAGTCCATCCCATATTTTTTGTTCCCGATACATTTAGTACTGTAGACTAGCACCTGCAACTGACAGGTGGAATCCTGCAAAGGGGAAAGATCTCAAGCTGTTGTCTTTGAGGGCAAAGACCTTTAATTAAGGAGGGAGGAATGTTGTGGTCAGATGGGTTCAATCAGCAAACAGTGACAGATATAGCTCAGTTGACAGATATAGCTCAGTTGACAGATATAGCTCAGTTGGTATGGCACCTGACTAGAGTTTCAGAGTGGCAGGTTTGAATCCTGATCTTGTCCATCCTATTTTATCTGCCCGTTACACATTATATTAAGTCAAAGATTACCTTTCTTAAACCCGTAAGGGTGGGTGGGTCTAAATGTTTTTGAAAAGTAAACAAACACAAAACAGATACTATATATGTCCAAAAGAATTCTCATTTGAAAAAGGTCCATCTTATAAATATTTAGGTCTAAGTGTTCTGACTTTCATATTTCAGAAATCAAGAATGTCCTCCATGTTGGACATGGATATTTATTTCAAAAAGGAGTTTTTGCAGTTTACAGGAAGGTAACCAGGATGATGATTTATTTAGAGCAGTTAAACTGTACAGCATCATGTTAACAATAACTCCAAAATGTTTACATGCTTTATACATCTATGTGAACTTCCTATTCTGTTTCCTTTAATGACTCTGTTGTGATTCACTGATGATGCTTCAGTGTCATTCAATCAACCAGCTGTTAATGTATATATAATTTGACATTATATTCTTTTCTGTATAGCTTCAAAGAGAGAGGGGCAAGATATGCCTTGATGCAGCTGTCAAAAGTAAGAGGAAAACTTGTGAATGATCAAAGAAAATGAATTGTCTCCCTTTTGAAACAAGTACATGTAGATAAATTCACATTCATCTAATAAGTTGAAATTGTATACCTTGATACATGATTACTCACCAAGTAAAAGTTGGAATAATGATGAGAGATTTTAAAACTCTTCATAAACTTGTGCACAGTAAATGACCATATTTTGGTTACTATATTTTGATAAACCAAGATGATTCTTATAATTTTCACCACAGGAAGAGAAGGCAGTAGGAGTTATAGCAGCTAGTGCAGGTAACCATGCCTTAGCCCTATCCTACCATGGACAAAGTCTGGGCGTCCCTGTGACTGTAGTCATGCCAATTGTAGCACCAATGATGAAAGTACAGGCATGCATAAGTCATGGAGCCACTGTCATTATCAAAGGCAATGATATTTCAGAGGTCAGTTAACACCTGTTTGTGTACATTTGTATATGTCAGTGTAATGTACATGTAAATCACTCATTTTTCTCAAGGTTTTAATTTTGGATGTTGTGATATGGACACACCCATCAGATCATAAAATTTGTCATCCCACAAAATTTTACACCATGAATCATGAGCTAGTGCATGGTTTTACAGACAGTGTATGCATGTATTGTACTCAATCTAATTAAAATTAGATGTTAGATCCGCTCACATACTCGCTACACAAACATCTAACAACATCCCATAGAGGGTCACGTCAGAGGTCAAATGTGCAACAGCCAATCAAATTTCTCGCTTCATATCAATAGGGTATTATCCCACAAGTCCATGCATTGTTTACGTAAGGAAGAGAAAAAATGGCGTCACCCACGATCATGACTTGTTATCGCGTGTTTTTATTTGAATTTAAACTATGGCAACATCAGGGGATCTTTTCATGTATACTTCAACAAAGAAAATTTTTTTAAATATCTGTTCTTGTTCATTTTTCAAAGCCTCGAGATCAAATATCTTCAAAGCGGTTTTAATTGCTTCCATTTCTTCTTCGGTCGCCATTTTTAATAAGTAACTAAATACAGTATACAATGATGAATCTCATTGGATGCCAAGGACACTTTCGCCTTTGTAGCGATTGGTTACTTTTTCATGCAAATTTGACCTCTGACATGACCCTCTATGGGATGTTGTTAGATGTTTGTGTTGCGAGTATGTGAGCGGATCTAACGTCTAATTTTAATTAGATTGGTATTGTACTGTAACATACAGCACATCTTATCAACATGTACCTTCATTCAAGAAAACTTTGTAGAAAAAGAGTAATGGATAATATGGTCAATCTGATTAAAATCAGATCCTTAAATTGTCATCTGCATGCAGCTTCAATGATCGTCATCTGCATGCAGCTTCAATGATCATCCTTTGAGTGACAACAGATTACATGATCTGACTTATTTTAAAATGAATTTCTTTTCATAGTCAAAAGATCATGCACAGATACTTGGTAAAGAGAAGGGATATATTTATATAAATGGGTATGATTTATGGGATTATTACATTATCTGAAAATTCTTTTAATCAAGAAGTAACTCATTTTTGATAATAAGAAGAAATAAAAATGTACAGAAAATTTCAAAGTAGATTTTTAAAATTTTCAACATCTGATAGATAAAAATATTTTTTATGAATCACAAGATCTCTCTGTTTAGTTATGACCACCCTCACATCTTGGCAGGACAGGGAACCATGGGATTGGAGATTGTAGAACAGGTGCCTGATGTGGATGCTGTGGTTATTCCTGTTGGAGGGGGAGGTCTTATTGCAGGGTCAGCACTGGCCATCAAAAACCTCAAACCATCTGTACAGATCATTGTAAGTGTTATCAGAAAACCATACCTGTTGATATATTATTATAGTAAAATATTGACTTCATTTACTTTGACATTTTCTTTAGTGATTAATGCTATGCTGTTTCACTGTTTTACATTTGTTCATAAAAGCACTGATGGTTCAGTTCGACATAATCAAGTCAAATTACAAAATGAAAATAAATAATATTAAATGCACAAGTTGTTTGTGTTTATGGGGGAATATAAAAACAATGAAAAGAGATAGTAATTCCTGCATGATCAGCTTTGCTTGATTATACAAATCACCTCCGTGCCCCCATTGTTTTTATCCTACCATAATACAGATAACCTGGACAGTTATTCCTTAAATGCATGACAAGTTATGGATATATAATGGCAAGATTAGGAGGAAATAAAAAAAAATTCTTTAGATTAAGTATCATGTAACGTATATAGATTTTAAACTCATTCCAACAACAAAATATTTCTTATGGTTGTGATATAATATGTCCCTGAACATGGCCAAGTTTGACCCATCACTGTGACTCATAATAATGATAGGTGCAGGGGCAAGAATAGGAAGAAATAAAAATCTAATTTTTTTTGAGAATAAGTATTGTGCAAAGTAAACATTTTAATTGGTCGAACAGCTTCTAGAAAATGTGTACAGGTGCCAACATCACAATCAGCTAGCTCTAAATTTCTTTTCTCGATACTTTTTGGTTCAGTAAAGGGAATGTTGATGGACTGACATCATACATATTTGTATACTATTTACACTGTTTTCAGGGTGTGGAGTCAGAGAGATGTGCTAGTTTCTCTGAAGCCCTAAAGGCTGGAAAACCAGTGCATACTGAAGCATCGTCCACACTTGCTGATGGTAAGTGTTTTACAGAGTTTTATCCTTGATACATACCACCTACCACTGAGCATCAACAACTCTTTACTGAGATACATTTTGTTTACAGGTCTAGCAGTGCCAACAGTGGGGGTGAATGCATTTGTAACAGCCAAAGATGTAGTTGATAGAATGGTTATTGTAAAGTAAGTAGAAAAAATCTCTTGTGCAGAATTATGATTTCTCAAATTATAAATTACACTTATGAAGAGTTCAATTATTCTAACTTTTAGGGAGGAATATATAGCTTTAGCCATCTTGCGTCTGGTTGAACTAGAAAAAGCTATTGTGGAAGGGGCTGGGGCAACAGGGCTGGCAGCCATATTGGAAGGATTGCTTCCAGAGCTGAAAAAGAAAAAGTAATATTGTTAAGTTTAGTACATTTAGTTAAGTCATCAACATAATATATGTTATGGCTTGTTTGGGGTTATTCTTAGTACACCTGTACATTTAGTTAAGTCATAAACATAGATGTTGATGGATTGTTCATGGTTATCATAGGACATTTTTCTCAAAGGCTGATTAATGTATAATTTGAAATTAAAAAGTTGTTTATGTTAAAATACAAAACTATTGTAACCTCTTAAATTAAGGAGCCCTGTTGAAGTAAATGGCTGTATAATTGTTGAAGCAAGTTTGTTAGTGGCCTGCTGCAACAAAGTAAACTCTCTTACCCTAGATATCGTTATGCCCTTATGTCTCTCTGTCTGTCTGTCCATTACTTTGCCTTTGGTCATAACATTTGTGATATTCAAGATCAAGACTTCATATTTGGTCAAATAAGTTATTGTTCATTCTTAATTAACAATTGGGCCATGATAATGAAAGTATGCAAACTTCCAATTTTTAGTTTGTCCTACAGTGATATTCTGGTGTTTAATTAGGGTGGTTGTGGCACTCTGTGGTGGAAACATCGACACTACAGCTCTGGGTCGTGTGATAGAACGAGGTCTGGCTGCAGATGGCCGACTCATTAGATTTGTGGTGACAGTGTCAGACAGACCTGGGGGTATTGCGGAGCTTACCAAGCTAATGGCTGAGGTGGGAGTCAGGTAAATGTGGAAGATAGGACTGTGTAATGTGTTTGTATGAACAGAAAATTTAATCAAAGTACTGTTAAATTGAGAAGGCAGAAAATCTTAAGGTTTATTAGGCCGCTTGTTCATAAGGAAGTCTGTTCACAATGTGTCAGTAAAAGACTGAAGCACAATACACATATTCTCTTGCATTTTTATAACATCATCTTGATATGCTAATTGTATGTTACTCGATGTTGATTGAACATGTTTTTTATTCAGTATAAAAGACATATTCCATGAAAGAGCATGGCTGAAATCAGATATATTCTCAGTACAGGTAAGATTTTGGTGTCCCGATTTGAATGTGCACTGTGCATTGGATCATGGTAGAACAATACTTTGTGTTGATAATCATTTTCTTTGGTGAACTTGATTTTTTTGGTCGTAGGAATTCTGATTTTAATTGTAGATGTACTCAAGAAACCTTTTTAACATTCATTAGGATTTTAATGATGGACAGTATTAAAATGTTGATTACTGAAGAATTAATGAAACCACTTTAGAGGGGCAGGGAATATTTAATTTTGGAAGATTAAAAAGTCATTTCAATTATTCAATGGTAATTCAATTTAAAGATTTCTTTCATCTGCAGACTATAGAAGATAAATGCACAAATCAGAGTGCTTTAAATTTATAGTAACCATTAAAGAACTACAGACATTTACTCTGTAAATGCATCAAAAGTTTACATTTTAACAATTTTATGACATTGTCCTCCAAATGTTGTTTGGTTTTACAGGCACCCATTGCACAAATGTTAAATAAAAGCTTTAGAATGGATAGTGGGTGACTTTTTAATTTGTTGGTAATCATTGTCGACATGACACATACACCTTTGCTTTTTATACCAGTGTCAAGTGATCTGAACACTTTGTTAGCCATTGAAGAAAATACCTTCATACATTTTGATTATAATTCAAATAGATATCGTTTTGGTGTGATTAGGGAGAGTGTTATTTTTAAAGATTATGAAATACATCAGAATTATATCTGTTTGAAAATCTACAAATGTGTGCATCAAAAGTGGCCCATTTTACAATGAAGTCAAAATAACATGTTTCATTTTTATCATAACGATAATTATAAACATTATTTATTAATAATCCACAAATTTTTAAAAGAAACAAATTTCATTTGTAAACAACTGAAATTTGTTTCTTATAAAAGTGTAATTGAAATAAATCAAACTGAATGACTATTAGAATGAACATCTAGGCAGTGTGTATGATGGGGATCTAGGCTGTGTGTATTATGGGGATGTATAAATGATGAAAGCATGTATAATCAGCAAATACTGATTATACAGAAATTACTTCGTGCTTCCATTGTTTATGTACCCAACAATAAACAACTTAGACATTTATTTGTAAAATGAAAGAAATATATGGATTTTTATGCTCCAAATAACCCAGCAAGACTCTTTGTGATGTAAGTATGAGTTGCTGTATGAGCCAGAGGAATAATATAGTCCAGTCATAATACTAATTGACCCAGAACAAATTGCAACAGAAAAAATAAATGCGTAAAAACTTTGAACTATATCCCTAGAACACCCCATCAAAAATCGCCACATAAATATTATGTCTAAGTAAAATTATAACAATTTTTAAATGTTGCTAATTTTGTTAAATGAAAATAACGCCATTGGGCCGCCATAACCAGTTCCGAATTTTATAATTTTTTTCTGGAGATAGCAAGACAATGGAAATCATGGTTTAAAAACAGTCGAAAATGAATTTTTTGGTAAGTTTTATATACAAATAGTTCATATCTTAGTTGAAATACCTCATAATTCAGCACCGATAAACTTTTATTTACATAAAATAAACACGAAATCCATACATAACAGACGCTACTTACCCATAATGCACTAAAGTAATATAAAACCGTTATTCATCCGTCTTTAACCAATATTGGGCGTATTTCAAATGATATTTATTCAAGGATATTCTAGTTTAACTTCAACGATCATAATCAAAAGTATTCCGTACCAAAATAGTTCGAAATCCGACAGAAGGGGGATGCAGACGAAAAATAAATCTATGGAACGCGTGTTTAACAAAAAGGTACTGAGAAATTTCGTTATTTATGTTTTTTCCATTTTATTCGAGAAAATACTTCTTGATGAATGTCAAAACATATATATATTATTTTGTTTGATATTCAATAAATTATTTGTTGCAATTTTTAGAGAGAAAATCTACCGAACGCTTGTTTAACTAGAAAGTAAAACTTAGAAATTCTGTTAAGCGATTTTAAACTCGGGCGTTGTTCACTTTATATACATATTTTGACAACAGAAAATGCTAAACCCCAATAACTTCTGGAACTTTACACCTGTGCTCCTACTATGGTTTCGTCCAGGGCCCACGAGAGGCAGGGGGTTAAGATGACCCTCCAGACTTCCTGCCTCCTTTGGCACGCACATCATTTCGTTCTAGCTACGCCCCTGCATTCACATTGTCGGATACCCACGGCTGATCTCGTCTTCTACTCATCAGATGAGTAAAAGACGAGATCAGCCGTGGGTATCCGACAAGAATTGCAGGACATTATACAAATTACAATTTATATTCTGTAACAAAAGGTATGTGTACTATACACATGAATAAATAAAAATTATCATATATGTTGTGGTGCTTCTCTTTGTTGAGAATTTAGCTTTACAGGTAATACCTTAAGGCGGATCACCACACCAAAATTTTATCTGACTCGTTAAAGTATCTCATATGATGTATAATTTCATAACAAAAATATCATATAAGATAATTTAGAGATTGTATCACTCTTTTCATGGCGAGAGATCATACTTTATAATGATATGAGATGCTTTAATGCGCCATTAAATAAACTTTTAGAGTAGCAATCCGCATAACAATAACTTTTTCAGAGAGAGAGAGAGAGATATATATGAGAGAATTTTGATTGATTGTTTCTTGTTTAACGTCTCTCGGGAGAATTTTTCACCCATATGGAGACGTCACCAAGATCGGTGAAGGGCTTCAACTTTAGACCTTTGCTCGGTAATTACGACCATTGAGCAGTGAGGGTTGTTTAGCGTGCCACACCTACTGTGACACGGGGCATCTGTTTTAAAGGTCATCTCCGAGTACCCGTGACATTCACACCTGATGCCGAGCGTTTGGCATTGGAACTGTCACTACCTATTTTAGCGACTTAGTTCTGTCACGCCCGGGATTCGAACGCTCTAACCTATAGATCAGTGCGACGGAGAGGAAAATTTTAGTGTATATTCAATTTAAAGTAACATTTCAAGGATAAATAGCCCTAGGAATTACATGTACAACATCGGTTGAAGTGCACACTCTTCCACCAACGTCAAATGCAACAAAATATCAATCTCTTAGAGCATTCTATCAAGTAAAACAATGGACTGGTAATGACGAAAACATGAATTTGACGGACTTTGGGTGGACCATTGAAGGGAATACGTGCTTACCTGTAAGATCAACCATGCTTCCTGCACCTGACGAACTCTTAAAAACTATTTATTGTAGATGCAAAATCAGTTTTGATACCAAACGTTGCAACTGCAGAAAACATGGACTAGAATGCTTAATAGCATGTACCGAGTGTCGAGGCACAACTTGAGTGAACGGTTTTAGCCTAAATGAAGATTCCGATGATTCATAATATTAAAAACAGTAAGATATAGGAATAAAGACGAAATGTAAAAGATAGCTATGAATCAAAACATTATGATAATTTTGTTAAACGTTATCTAAGAGGCTTACAAATTAGAACTTGCTTTGTAATGTTTATGAGAGTTAATTATCAATCTTAGCTGTTGGAAATCACATTTTTGTCTAATTTTCACCAAAAATGATGGTTTTTGTCCCATAAAATACGTATGTATGGTACTAGAAATTAAATTATTGTTCCTTATGATGCAGTATTTAGTTTTCAAATCATTTCAAATAACTAAAATGGCCTATTTTTCAGACTAAAGCTTTGTATCTATGATTTCCAGTTTTTCGTGATTTTTCTTTAAAATCCGTGATTTTTACCCCAAAAATCTATATAATGCAAATTTCAATTGATGGCGATTTTTAATATAGCATTAAGGACACTGTAAGCTATCCAAAGAACATAAAAACATTTCTGTTGCAATTAGTTCTAGGTTCAACACAATCTGGCGTAGAATGACTGGACTAATAGACATTGAAGTAGCAAAGAGCTACCATTGATAAACATACATGTAAATGTATGGAATTATGATATATTTATCGAATTTTAAAGAGATAGCAGGAGAGACAGTAGGCAGGGAGAGGGTCTTATTGAGTGCATTCCTATGATTTTCAGGTGAAATGTGTCATTGAAGCCCGGGACAAAGCCCATTCTGAGGAATTGGAGGCCGCTCTCAGGAAACGATACAAACAGGTGGCTTGGTTACCAATGTACTTCTGAGTCCTGACAACGGTGGTAAAAGATCAGAATCTCTTGTGTTAAAATGACAAATACTCATGTAATCATGTTTTTAGCTCATCAAAGAAAAAGAAAAACCCAGGAAACTTACATTGGTGAACAGGTGTTTGTCATGATGTGTTGTATGAAATTTTCTATTATTAACACTTATTAGGTCACAGAATACACATTGTCATCCTGTCTTATACACAGAAACATTGTGTCTGTTACTGGTAGATATCAAGAGTTTGTGAGTTAGTTACATGTGTATTTTGCTGTGTTGTTTTAACAATATAATTGTAACATCGTTGCTAGCCATGCTTACCGAGTCAGGGAGTACCTACCCTACCTCAAATAAGGTAGTGTGAATGGATACTATAGATGTGGTTTGAGATGATGAATTGTAGTATGCCATTACATGTATTGATATCTTGTTACACAATGATCACAGATTATTCACTTATGCTGTGTTGCTTGCCAAAAGTTGTATACCTCAACTGGGTGTACTAAAACCATAGATTTAGAAATTGCTAAAGAGTTGGCATATGTTGAACAATTTCAAGAATTTTGGAATTATGATACAGTTTATGACATCATACTTATACAAGAACTAATATGAGTATGATGTCTGACCATATGTGAAAGCGAAAATACTCAGTCATTTTGGGTGCCAAATCTGGAGTTTGTCTTTTAAATTTGGAGTGAAAATGAAGGGGGGGGGGGGGGGGGGGGGGGGCTCCTCTAAAATCAGTGAAAAGTGACAAGCCAGCACAAAGTACAAATACTTCCAGATTTCACTCTGATATGACATCATGTACTTACTGTATACATATATTGCATACTGGTACAATGTATATGATATATTTTGCAATGTTAAATATTGTTTTATCATGTGTTTTTGTTGACAATTTTATAGGTTATGTTTTAGTAGTAAAACCTGTTTATAACAAAAGATTTAAAATAAATTGACTGCTATAGGAAATTAAGTGTATTAGAAGTATTTTATACATGACATTTAAGGTGCAACATACTATTTTTGTATACCGGTATGTTAAAAAGTTCATTTTTTTGTTTTATTGATACTTTTTTTTCTTCTTTAACAATACAGGGTAGTAGTATATATACGATGTGGCTTTCGTAAATTTGACTTTTAAGTACCTCTTGAACCCGTGAAGAACCGGTGTATAAAAATGTAATTAATTCTTTGACTTGAATATTTGTATTATTTGTATAAAAGCAGGTATTTTCAGGTATTGCAGCTGGTGTTAGTAGCTATAGTGTTGTGGCACTACCTGTAGGGTATTGTGTAAACATCTTATGTATTAAAAGTGAAGATGTAGAATTCATTTGTCAGATCAACACTATAAATATCTATTTTGTATCTTAACAGGTACCTATACCACAATAACAGTCATGTTGTTATCATGCTTAAGTTCATTTACATGTTTATTGCTAATTGAGGTAATTCCACCTTCAGTGACATCATAGGGTTTGCAAAATCTTTAATTAAATTTTGTGCATCGTAGAAGCATGTTTTTTGTAGGAATTTAATTCACTGGGTACAATAAATAATTTGGTAAAATATTTGATGCTGTAAAAGTTTATGTTTTCTATGAATTTGATATCTGATATCTTGCTTTTTTTTTTTTTTTTTCCAATACTTTATTTTCATATTTATACAAATTTACATGCAACAGTTCTCTACATTAACTCTCATTTGCACCTGCAATTACTATGTGTACCTTTTGCATCTACAACAACAATGATAAGGGTAATTTTTAGGAAATAAATAATGTGATAATTTTTTCACATATATGTATCAGCTTTTTAAACAGACTGCTTGTCAATTATATTATTATATAATGCCCATTTTCCAAGAATTTTGGATTTGCTTTGAAATGCATTTTCACAATATTTTTATAGTATTTAAACAAATCAATTGCATCAGACAATATGGGTTTTGAGTCTTGAGTTCTGGTGAAATATATCTGCATTTTTGCTAACAAGAAAATTTTCCAAATAACTTTCGTCAATATTGCCTTGTAATCAATAGTCAATTATCTAGATTAAAATTAGACATATTGGGATGAGACAAATGCCATAACTCTGCCAAATGTTATCCTACCAGACCCTCACAAGGAATTTGCCTGCAGACCTAAATTCATTTCAAACTGTTCAGGTATTAAATACTGAGATAATGAGTGGAAATTGAATTGTTCAAAATTTTTCAAAAGTTCAAGTGGCTCAACTCTTTCAAAAATTATTGGACCAGAACCAAATTAATACAAAATTTACTTGAATATTTTCAGGATTTATTTATATCTCGCATTTCAATTGAAATGTCCACTGTAACTGAAATAATGATTGGAAATTATAAATTGTTTGAAAATTTTCAAAGTCCAAGGGGCATAACTCTGCCAAAAATGATCTGTCCAGATTCAGAAAGTAATCTAACTAGTGTATTCTCATGATATATCTATATTCAAAATGATCATGTAGGACTGAAACATTTTCTAAGTCCAAGTGGCATATCTCTGTCAAAAATTATTCAACCAGAACCAAACAAGAATCTCATGATGTAGATCTATCTATATACTAATTTTCAGTTGAATTTGCACATCCATAGCAGAGATGATGAATAGAAACTGAATTATGACAGAAGGATGGAAAAGGATAAAACTATAGTTAGCCATTTTAAGATGGGGGGCATAAAAGTGTTGCCTGTAGTGGTCATTTCTCTGGTATGTTTATTATACAGTGATTTCCTCGATATCCACAATTAATTATAAACATTTAAAATTAAAACTTTACCATTACTAGTTTTTGGGGCTCACGTGAGCCAAAAGCTCCAGTGTACTTTTCTGATCAAAATTTGTCTGTTGTCTGCCAGCATTGTAAACTTTCCACAGTTTCATATTCTTCTACAGAATCACTGGGTCAACTTCAAGCAAACTTATGTTTTTGGGTAAAGGGGATTCAAATTTGTTCAATTGAAGGGCCAACAAGTTAATTAAGAGTGGGTTTAGAGACGAAAATCAAATTTTACTTACCCTAGTACATAATTAAAAACTAACAAATTTTTCAGAAAAATCTTCTCCACAAAACAACATGAAGACCATGTTGTAATATTGTTATAAATGCATCCCTATGTTGTATGGATTGAAATTCAGTTAAGTCATGACCTTGTGTTGCTAGGGTAGGGTTATAATATGGGGTCAAAATATGGAAATAAAGATGGTTCGAAAAACAGAAGGAACAATGTGACTCGGGCGAGCATTGTGGCCCATTGACCTCTTGCTCAGTATTTGTATTTTGCTGTTTAACAAATATCGTAGTAGCACGCCATGGCTCAAACATTCACTCCTTTTCACATGAAAGGGGAGAGGAGAGTACGTTTCAGCTGTGGCTTGTGGCAATGAACGAAAATGAGTGATTTTCTGATATTGAGATATACTTCTGATTTTGTATGTACGACATCTTTAAAAAAGATGGCAACACATACATTTTCTTTGTTGATGGATTAAATTAAACTATATTAATTGGAAATTAATAGTTTTTCTACTTTGAATCCATGGAGTTACCTTAATTAAGGTTTGTGATATTTCTGTGCCAATATTCTTTAATCTGTTCAGCAATTAAGGACTTATAGTACATTTTGTTGTTGTTGACATTATGGCATAGTTCCTTAATCAATTATTGTTTTAAATTAAAAAGAAAAAGGAACAGTTGTAAAGATGGAATATAACAATACAATACTATGATGTTGCATGAAAAATAATTTTATTTAGTGATGTTTGATGTCATAATAAAGTATCATTTGTGCATAAGTACAGAATTTGGTGCACCATATTTTTGTTGTTGTTCTATTTTTAGCTCACCTGAACTAGCTTTTCTGATTACCCGTCGTGCGTCTGTTTATCCGTCTGTCTGTAAACTTTTCACATTTTTTACTTCTCCAGAACCACTGGACCAGTTTCAGCTAAATTTTACAAAAAGCATCCTTGGGTGAGGGGGATTCAAGTTTGTTCAAATGAAGGGCCATGTCCCCTTCAAAGGGGGAGATAATCACAAAAAATGCGAAAATAAGTTGGGGTCATTTTAAAATCCATCCCAAGAACCACTGGGCTAGAAAAGCTAAAATTTACATGAAAGCTTCCTGACACAGTGCAGATTCAAGTTTGTTAAATTAATGACCACTGGGGGGTAGGATGGGGCCACAATAGAGGATCAAAGTTTTGCATGTGAATATATAGAGAAAATCTTTGAAAATCTGTTCAAGAACGACTGGACCAGAAGAATGGATATTTACATGAAAGCTTCCTGACATAGAGTGGATTCAAGTTAGTTCAGATCATGGCCCCTGGGGGTAGGCAGTGTTCGAAATTGGTTTAAAACTTGGTATAGACCTCTGGTCTATGCGAAAACAAGATGACATAGACCTCATCGAATTGACATAGACCGCAACATTGAAAAAAAATTAACAAAAATTTATGACATTTTCATTTACGTCTAATGTACTTAGAAAGCTTGTTTTCTTTCCATTTCAATAACCTCTTTTCCTCATAGTATTTATCAGACATCGACTGACCATGCAGAGTCCTTTGAGATAACTTTATTGCTTTAAATCTAGAAAATTGGCATAGACAATTTGGTCTATCTCAATTACAATTGGCATAGACCAGTGTCATTTGACATAGACTCGGTCTATGGTTAATTTCAAACACTGGGTAGGATGGGGCCACAATAGGGGACTCCTTTGAAGGAATTGTTTATCTCCTGATATTGAAGAGTTCCTATAGTCTGTTTTCCTTCATTAGTGATACATAAGTAACATATCACCCATGAAGGAAAACAGACTATACTTCTCAATATAAGGAGATACACAATTACACCATGGAAGTCTTCATCTGAACGGGAAATTCAGTGGCTGTTTTTATTTTGGATTTTCATACCTAGACGGTAAACAAAGCTGCACTAATATTAAAAGATAGTTAGTTTAACATTCAAATCATTTATTTGAACGTCAGTGTCACCCTAGTGCGCATTCATTGATAGAACCGGCTGAAGCTGAATGTAAATTTACAGACATGGATTATGAAATTCGGTGAAGTCATCAGTCCAAATATCCAGCCAAGCCGAATTTCAGCCGAGATTAGCTCTATATACTAATATTGTGACCCCTTGGTTTTTTTTATTGAAGTTATTTGTACTTTTTGGGGGAAGCCTAATTAGCCAGCGTTATTTGTACAGTCAAACTCCCTTCAACTTAGAAATTCAGTCGTACTCAGATTACTTAAAACAGGTTTATGTTTATACATCGGTGCATAGCTCTCAATTTTTGTGAGCAGATTAAAAAAACCCGAGCTTGTTATTAAATGGAATGTGTGCAAGCGCGGGAAAACATCACGGGAGTTGAGGATTTCGTTTACAGTTTTGACTCGTATTTTATTTTATATGTTAAACATGAACGTTAACTATCCTTCCATTGTTCACAATGATGTCCTCTATCACGTTCCTCATTGACTGTCTTCTATAGCTGAATGTGTCCCGCTAACAGCCTGCAGACCGTCAATGCTTTCGCGACGCCTGTGAATTCGACTCGGATAATGAAAATTCAAATAGGGAATTAGCTGAAGTTAAATTGCATAAAAAGTATAACATATGTAGTTTGAAAAAAAAAATTGTCGGTAATTTTGTCGCAGAAGTTATGTGTCGTCTTTGGTGGAATCGGCACATATTGTCGTCGGCGACAAAAATTGTCCAAGGACGACAATGTGTACTTGGTGGAGGTTGTATGTACATATCGTCGCCGACGACAATATGTACCAAATGACAACATGATAAATCACACATGTTAAAGAACCCCTTCTGCTACGGTCATGTGCACCATGTATAGGATAAAATTTGTGGCACTTCACCTAAAGCTGATGTATGGAGCACCAAATTAACATAAACTCATATAAATGAAGATATCTTTAATTATTTGAAGATTTCATCAATTCAGTTGATGAGAGCAATAATTGAATTGCTACGCACATTAAATCAATTATTGCTCTCATCAATACAATCATTGCGCGCAATAATTGAATTAATGCACTCATCCATTCAATTGATGAGAGCATTAATTGATTTGATGCACGCTTTAATTCAATTGATGAGAGCAATAATTGATTTGATACGCACATCAATTCAAACTGAAAATAACGAAGTGATCAATCTCATAACTCCTATAAGCAATACAAAATAGAGAGTTGGGCAAACACGACTCCCTGGATATTATATACCAGAGGTGAGATCAGGTGCCTAGGAGGAGTATGCATCCCCTATCTACCGGTCACACCCGCCGTAAGCCCTATATCTTGATCAGGTAAACGGAGTTATCCGTAGTCAAAATCAGTGAACCAAGAACGGCCTAACAATCGGTATGAAACACGTCAGACAGCATTTAACCCAATGATAGGTTTATTGGCAAACTAGATCGTTTTAACGACCATAGAATTTGCAAAAAGCTTACTTAATGGCCCTGTCACACTACATCACGACCTCACTACGTTCTATAATTTTTTTAGATCGTGGTGAGATCGTAGTGCGAACGGCATGAATTTGTAATTTTGTCCGGCTTCACGATGTTACGGCGTCCTCACTACGCTCTTATCACGACTCCACTACGATTAAACTACGGCCTTGTTACGATTTCACCACGTTCTCACTACGTTCATCAAGTTCTTACTACGCTCCCACTACGTCCATCACGTTCTAACTACGCTCTCACCACGACTGTAACACGAGTTTCCTACGCTTCTGCCACGATTGTACCACGATCTTACTACGATTCTACCACGATCTTACTACGGTTCTACCACGTTTCCGCGCCGATGTCGCCACGCTTTGCAGCAGCTGAATCAGATCCAGATTCAGTATAAATACAGCTCAGAACCTTCAGGACTGTTGATCCTCCATCCTCAATTCATTCATCAGTTGATCATAATGGCCAAACTGAAGTCTTTTTCAACAGAAAGCCAAGGTCGTACCCAGCAAGATCTACGCTGCCTTACGATTCTCCTCCTCCTTCGCCTAAGTAACAATATAGCAGCTTGGTCGTTAAGTGCCATATACTGAATATGCATCAACATCTCCATCAATATTTCTTGGTCTGGCCTTTCCATGATTCCAAAGAAGCAATGGTCATATGCAACTTTTGTTCAGTTTTTATACCAGTGTGTGGGGGAGAACAGAACGTGATTCGGTCGTGGCTTGCGCGCAGTGAAATCGTAGTGAGGACGTATTAAGGACGGGATGATCTTGGTAGAAACTTACTACAGTCTTCAACAACATAGTATGGACGTGCCGTGATCGTAGCGGAAGCGTGAAGAAAACGTAGTGTAAACGGGATGATCGTAATGAGAACGTAGTGAAAACAGGATGGTCGTATAGAGAGCGTAGTGGAATCGCAGTGCAGTCGGTTTCTTCTGCATCACGATCCCATTACGATGCTACTACGACCATGCCGATCTAAATTCGACCTTAGTACGTCCTTACTACGCTTCCACTACGATCAAATTTGACCACGACCGCACTACGTTTGTTTTGAGCATGTTCAAAGTTGTTCCACGACCATCACGACCATAAAGACCTTACTACGTTCTTACTACGACCTTACTACGACGTACCCGATCGCACTACGATCATCAATTTTTACATGGTCGTAGTGCGAACGTGGCCTAGTGTGATGGGGGTATTAATCGAGACTGTTGGAACCCCTGCACCATCAACTTGTTTGTCAGTAGCCTGCTTCGATTTATAAACTTACCATACGCAGAACAAGCTCTTGCATATCGAATCAGTTGAGAGATATAAATACCATATGTAGGTGATAATAAAATATTGCAACATAAATATGGGAAGTTGACGATGGAGAAGCTGAAATCATCCCGTTTGTCATAATGTTGAATTGTTAGTTTGCCTTTGATATCTACTTTCAATAAAATATCTAAATATGAAGCAGAAGTGGACGACTCTGTGGTGGCTTTTATTTCGAGTTCACTGGGATATGTCGAATTGACATATGAAAGAAAGTTATTATTGTTAATAGACAAAACGTCGTCGATATATCTAAATGTCGAATTGAAGGCCACAGCAAGAGATATTTTCCTCTCACGTAGATGTTTTTGAATAAATTCTGCTTCATAGGAATATAAAAACAGGCCAGCTAACAAAGGAGCACAAATCGCGCCCGTGGGGATCACTAGATAGGAATATTTCCGTTTTTGTTGAAGAAGCAGCTATCTATGGTGTCAAAATGTCTAGTCTTTAATTTATCGTGAGGAATGGTCGTGCAAAGAGTTGAAAAGTCATACGTTTTGATGTTGTTGATTTGAGAAAAGTTTTGCGATTTCAAGTTAACTAAAAGTTCTTTAGAATTTTTTAGAATCTATATTTGATTTACACTACTTCTGGTATATGTAGTCGCACAGTCCGTTTGAAGTTTCTCCTTCACAGCTGTTAATATTTTCGTGAGGAGCAAAGTTAGGGACTTGGTAGAACATTAACTACATCCAGCAATGTATCTTTGTTTGTAAGGGTTTAATATAGTGGAATTATTGCTCGCAAGATTGCATTTGGAACTCGGTAAAAATGATTTGATGATCTCTTTCATTGAATTGCAGATATCTTTAATCATTTACAACGCTTTTGTGTAAGGAATTAATGTGCGTATCAATTCTTTTAAAGAGAGCAACAATTCAATTATCTCTAATCATATAGTTGCTCTAATTCAATTATTGTGCGCATTAATTGAAATGATGGGCGCTACAATTCAGTTGAAGAGAGCAATAATTCAATTTTTCCAAACATTAATGGAATTGTAGCTCGCATCAATTCAGTTGTTGATATCATCAATGCATTTCAAGAGAGCAAAAATTCAATTAGCGCTCATCAATTCAGCAGAATGATTAATTCTATCAACAATTATTTTAAAAGATCTTTAAGTGAGTTGTTGTGCACATAAAATGAAGTGATGATATCTTCAAAGTAATTAATTTTAAAAGATATCATCATATCAATTATTTGAGTTTCTGTTCATTTGGCGCTCCATACTGATGACGTCTATATATGACTAAAAATTCTTGAATGGTACGTAAAACAATATAGAACCATAACTATCGCATGTCAAACGTTGCAATGTTTGATCTTTTTCCTTTGTATCGCGTAATTTTTTATTCATTTTGAATTTTTTTTCATTTGTTTTGTATATTTGAAGTGTTGAAGTTCATGTCATGTGTAATTTCAAAACAAAGAATTTATTGCTTTTATTTCCGTGCAGGACTGCTTCTGGTCAGTTCTACTTAAAACTAGATTCTTCTGGACTGAAGCAGTCCTGCACGGAAATAGGGGACCGGTTAATATCGCAATATTTGATCTTTTCCATTTGTATGAAACAAATAATACATAATTTTTCATTTGTAATTTTAAAAAAAATCACTTATATCGTATATTTTCCATTTGTATTACACGTAGGCCTATATTTTTTTCATTTGTATTTTATCATATTTGTCCGAGGGATTGTTTATTCATTTATTCATCTATTTTTTTAATTTTCATCATTTATTTGAAATTCTACCACGGTTATTGCAAAGATCAAAGAAATGCCGCGGTAATTATCTTACAATATACATTCATACGTAATACTGATTATGAGAAAATTGATACTCATCTCACTTGTACTTCGTCTTTTGCTAATGCAATGTAAAGTCTTGTTTCTGATCCTTTTGTATATCATGTATGTACATAAAATATGTTCAAAACAAAAAACAATGTAAAGTCGATGACTGATAATTCACATGTAAAACAATTTCATAAATGACTGAAGAGCATTTAGTATCCCACCTCTGGTGTGTCCGGGGATCCATGTTTGCCCAACTATCTATTTTATATTGTTTATAGGAGTTATAAGATTGATCACTGTTCGTTATCTTCACCTTTCATAAACCAATCGTCTGCATTCCGAGAGCGATATACATGTAAACATGGCGATGCGCAGACAAGTTTTTCTTGAACTGTATAATCAAAGCATTTGATATAATCCGTTAACATCAAGCTAAATACTTGAAATATTTAAAAAAAAAAATTAGAATACCCCTATCATTTCACCCATTTTTGGTCAGCAAAAAACAAATGTAGGCCGTTTCGAAAACTCTCATGACGTCACAGTGACCTAATTCGTAGCTGCATAGGAAAACTACAGGGGCTAAGCCCATTTTGGGCCCGAACTCTGTGATACCATAAATTTCTCACATTATCACCAGTGTGAGATAGACTTTACCCATGTGAGACAGCCATGTGAGATTTTTCTGTCTCACACTGCTGCGACGTCATTTGATTGTGACGTCATATATTTTCTATGATTTACGTGACACGGTGAAGATTTACGTTACACGGTGAAGCAAAAATATTTTGTATTGTTATCTTTAAATTTTAATGTATATAGCTTTCTGTTGGACAACCTTGGGTTTTTTAGTTTACACTTACAGTGTAAACCATTTTCGGGTATGCTCTTTCTGCCTATCTAATTAGTTTTTGCATCGAAGTTCAAATGAGGATTTTGATAATTTAGAATTTTCTCAAAGCTCCTAAATTTATGCACTAAACTGTAGGTAAAATGTGAGAAAAATAATCCTTCATTATTTACTCGTGTGGGATAGGGAAATTCCACCTCTGGAACAAGATTCGCTGTCTAGGACTCGGCAAAGCCTCGTCCTCGACTGCGAATCTTGTCCCCTCGGTGGAATTTCCCTATCCCACACTCGTACTAATGAAGGATTCTATTAATATCACATATTTATGTATATTTATTTACATGTATTTACATATTTATGGTATCATAGAGTTCGGGCCCAAAACGGGCTTAGCCCCTGTGAGGAAAACGGTCTGCTGTATATTTCTGAGCCGTAGCAGAATAGAAGTAAAGTTCTTGTTTTCGTGTATGTTACAGGATAACTTTCTTGGTCTCGAAATGTTGTCCTCGGCTATCGCCTCGACTTTTATATTTCAAAACAACACTTCTCGACCTCGAAGATTATCCTGCAACATACACGAAACCACGATCATTATTTGTTAAGCATACAATGTTAGTTGGGATAAAACATCCTCGGAAACTTCAGCATAATTCTCACCAATGGTGGAAGGGGCCCATTGGATTGAATATACTTTTATTATATTTTGTTTTTTACAATATAGATGGAAGTAATACAATATAAATGAAAAACATACAACTCAAATGGAAAAGAACGGATATTACAATGTTTGATATGCCACACATAACAAAAAAGTGGTTGCCATTGGTTAACTTTGATTGCTGTTGACATTAGAAGGCAGTCGATATTTCTATCAATTGATCTGTGTCCCGGATAAAAATAGCATGTGATTTTTTTTTTTTTGTTTGTAAATGTACTTACTGATTTGGTATGTTTCTGAACAAATGATATTGATCATAATTGATCACAAATATTTGTTGGGACAGGGACTTTTTGACCAAGGTCATTTTGTAAAGATCAAGGTCATTCTGTAACAGGCAAATGACTTTCAGACAAAGTTCTACACACAACGACATTTTGTAAATGTCAAGGTCACTCAGAACATATACCTTTAACTTATATATGAAAAAACCCTTTATTTCAACGATATTTCAACAGTTATTGATCTTTTGGACCAAGGTCTCTCTTGGTCATTTTGGAAAGGTCAAAATCACTGGAAACATCAACCTTATATGAGGAAAAGTTTCTTTGTTTCAACAGTATTTGAACAGGTATTGATCACATCTCATACAAAATAAGTAATAGGCAATTGGCTTTTTAAACAAAGGTCACTCAAGGTTATTTTGTAAAGGTCAAGGTCACCTAAGGAGAAAAAACTTCAATTCAATATTTCAACAGTTATTGATCATTGAGGGAGTCGTTCGTCATATGAAGAGAAGTACATGTAGTTCATTGATTAGATCAGTTCGGGGAGGATCCATCAGTTTTACTGACATTCTGGTGATAAGGAGGAAACTGTTTATTTCGGAACGGTTAAATCGGTCGAATTTACCCTTTAAGATTAGAAAAATGCACTACTTAAAAAAGTACACTTATATGATTTTAATATTTACTTTTTAATCTTATTTTTCAGTTAATCTTTTAGACGGATTAACTTATGGAATTTCCACATGGAAAAGAGATACAGCACACAAGTATGTGAAATCTTTAACTAACCCTAAGTCTTTTGTTATTCTTTAAGGTCAAACATGTATACATATGAACTATAAATAAATACACAAGACTAATTCATGGTAAGCCTGTTTTAATCTATAGTTATTACGCAAGTGTTATCATAAGTGCCTGATTAACATATCTATATGTTGGTATGATAAATCCTAAACGTAGAAGTACCTGTATCTCACACGTAAATGACTTACCCAAACACTCTACTTGTTTCTGTCTCCGTTCAAACAAGTCTTCTTAAGTGTATGTCCAGTTCATTTTTTATTTTCGCTCGCCATACCAATATGCCTGGCTTACTTGGAAAAAGTAAGTGTTTGGCCAAAATTAATTCCTTATTAATGAAGTGCTCGTATTTCTAATGACACTTAATCAGTTCAATTTAATACTTGTAACCTTATAAATTCTAGACAGTAAATACTGGTCCAATGAACCACTCGGTCCTCCATCCAGCTAGCATTACAGTGTCCTCGGAATGATAAGAAAAGTTCAAATATGGAAACCCTCTCGAACTCGCATGTTAATAAAACATCTAAAATGCGGCGTGAAATTGATTTTCGGACTATTATGCGTCTTGTAGGACCTATTGACAAAAAAGCGACAGTTTTGTCCTGATCCGAGAAAACACATCTTGTTTTCGAATTCAGTGAAAAATAATTATGCCTCAATTCTCAGCTAACTTCTAGTAATTTATCATTTAAGTGATATTCTGTCAATACCATTTCAATTATTGGTATTTTATTAGTTTGGTTCGTAACAGGGAGGTCGTGAAGCCCCGCCTATGCCATTGCCGCGTCAAACAGAGGCAGTGATTGCTCCTTTGTTAAACGTTCGGCATTTAGAAGTGGGAATCACGGGTCTTTCGGATATGACCTTAAAAATGGAGGTCCCGTGTCAAGGCAGATGTTCGCAAGTTAAAGAAGCCAATAAGCACTAACCATAGATCTAAATTTGTGGTACTTCACCTACAACTGGTGACGTCTCCATATGAGTGAAAAATTCTCGACGGGACGTAAAACAAACAAACAAAAACGTGGTATTTTATTGTTTTGAGATACAATTTAATTTCGAACTCAATGAAAACTATCGATTTGGCTTTAAAATTTGAAAATGTGATTTCCATTTTACAGTATACATAAGAAAATCGTATATCTTTGCACAATATTATCATTATGATTATTCAAATCCCCATTACCTGTAGTTTTCAAAGACACCGATTTACTTTTATTTTCATTTATATGTAATTTTCATATTGATGCACCTTATTTCCATTAGACTAACGTCGATATGGTCCTTTCATCAATGTCATATTTATAAAATGCAGTAACTAATTTTATTTCATTTTAATGTAATAGATGCCAGGGTCGCATTTTACAAAGGCTCTTACGACTTAAGATCAAGTTTACTTAATTTCATATTGTGTTTTTTCCAAGTGTACTGTTTTATTTTTTCCATTTATGGGTTTCTAAAGAGATGAAGAAGTTAATACATAAACATTATTTTCCCAAATTTTACACACGGATGGCAATTTTAACGAATAAAAAATACCAGTCGTAGTTGTATTATATTTCATAAAACGGACCTCGGGTATCCAGTGCCTTCAACTTGAAAGTATTTTCAAAAAGTTGAAGACTTGATACAAGCAATGCGATAATGGAGATTCATCTTTAGTGGAAACAGTGACAGTAGAGTTGGTTTCAAATTATTTCATAAGTAACATCTTTGGGGGTAATCATAGTGCACTGAATTGAAAAGAAATACAGTAAATTCAATTTACTCCGATCATTAGAACATTTGAAACTTCATTGCTGAGTTTAACCCGTATTCATGAATTACTTGTAATTTGTCTGTCCTATCCAATGTGCACACTAATCATCCTCTGACGGAATTCTAAGGTACCGACAAGCCGACATTTCTCTATAAAGACCCTGCTTATCATCAGACGCTTTTGGATCGTCGTCGGACAACTCTTCCTTGAGTTCTCTAATGCTATGGGTCATTAATTTTGCAAAGTACTTGAACTTTAACATTCCCGTATTAGCTTGGGACATGCGACGAAGAGTCTTCTTTTCAAAATCATTTCCATCCATTTTCTGAAGAAGGCCTATAGTGTGAAAACTGTTGCTTCTTGTTCGTAAATATGGTTGTGGTTCTTCCTTAATTTTTGGAAATTGCGTTTGAGAGCGTGTCAATCCAGCTAAGCTTTGACTTCTGTCTCTAAATGGTGGTACATGTATGTCCCTAGGATTTACCTGGTGGTCGCTTCCTTGAAGTGGTCTCGCCAGGGCACCTAAGCTGCCGCTCCGTTCGCGAGGGGTTGGTGTGCGTTCATTTCCAGAGATTCCACTTTCAACAGAACTACTACTCCACGTAAAAGCTGCGTTTTCGTTAATATCCGGTAAAGAAAGCGACATCGGTCTTACCGTCATCACTTTGGTCTTTCTCTGCCTCCTTTCTGTTGATCGCTGCTTTGACACTACGTCACTGCCATCGTCATCAGTCTCACTTTCACTTAAAACAATGTCATCTGAAGAGAAAAAAGTGTTCTCCCGCTCCAGTCGCACAGTTGGAAGATGTACTTCTATTTTTATTTTTCCTTTGACATCATCTTTATTTGTAGCCGAACCTTTCCTGTCTTCATTTTTATTTCGAAACAAATATTTATGATATTTCCTAACAAATTTACGTTTGCTAAGTTGAATTTCTTGAATACGCCTTTCTCTTTGGTAATCTAATTCCGCTTTGTCTTTTTGTAAATGGTTTTGTCTGTGCACATCCAAGTTGTGTATTCTTTTATAATCTGTCACTGTCTCAAGGCGTCTCAGCATCTCTGCTGAATTTAGATTTTCTGAAAACAAAGCTATTTTCTTCATGATCCAGAATTTTACACCACACAGTTGTTGAAGGAGCAAGTCAGAATGAACTTTGAGGAATTGAAATACGATTATATTAAAGTGGATTATAAAGCCCGTGCTATAGTTAAGCGCTAAGTCTTATGCTTAAATCCGTAGTCTTAATAGTGTTACAAGGTTCCTTGTTAGTACAATTTGATCTTGTTTTTCACATTTGAAGCTTAATTCTCATGCTCTATGATGTTTTGATGTTTGTGTGAATATCAAAGTCAAAATGAGCAAAAGGAAAAGTACGAACTATTCTAAATCTTATTAGAATTAGTTTTCCAGATTGGAAATAATATAAGTGCATGCTTTTCTGATTTTGAAATTAACCATACGTAATTTAGTATCGACACGATAATTTTTTTTTTTTTTTTTTTTTTTTTTTTTTATACAATCGGAGCTGCTGTTGCAAAATTAGACGTTACGGAGACCTTGGTAAGCGCACATTGGGTGGGATGTCAAACAATATTTGCTGTAACCAGACAATTTGGCGAAAAGCAAACCTTCCTGTCCTGGCGCACATTAAATTAATTACAGTTTGATTATACATCCGACTTCCATTACTAATGCATGGATACCGGGAGAAGACTTACCGGTAGAGTCGGGCGTCGACCTATCCGACATCAAGGACGGTCAAAAGTGCGAATTCTCTTTAATAGACGTATCGAATTAGGGTTTTGGAAGGGGTGTTGGGATTAAGTCAGTCATGGAAACTGACAGGAGCCTACTTTTAATCTCGAATTGTTAAATATCGCGATTAATTAAAAAAAATCTTCGATTTGATTACAAGGATGTTGAACAGAGAGCTTGGTTAGATAGGTACCCGTAATCTGAAATATGCGAATAGCTGGTCTATATCATAACGAAGGGGTTATGATAAACAAAATACTGAACATGCATTAATCCGAATGTAAAGAAAAGGAAATTTAACCGTACAAGAATGTTTTGTTGTTGAATGAAAACAGATAGGCCTACATGATAAAACAGCAGTGCACTTTCAGTAAACAAGCTTCGAGATGTTTACAAATTGCCATAGAAATCGGAAATCAATAACGACTGGCCACAAGAGATCACATTTGCGATTGCAATTCATTACAACAAAACAAAAAATATCAGTAATTACGCTAAAATTTATGTGTGTGAAGCAATTACACGGCAAGAAATTCTAAGGTGATATAATGATTGCAATCCCCCACAGCAATATCGTCATGTATAAAGTCAATTCACAGAAAACTGGCATCGCAACTCATAACTGTATCCAAGAAATGTACACAACTATGTAAAAACAGTGGTCTTTTCACATCTGGATTAATTTGAGTAGCATGCTACAATCCCATGAGCTCAAAGAAGTAAACTGCTATTTCATTCTAATTTTGGTAGTCTTAAATAACGGCATGATCGTAGAGAATTAAAGTCGTCATCAAGATGAGCTTCCTGTGTCTTCTTTAGACTCCTGGTTCCATGGTACAACCGTTCAAACACATTTCTCACTAAATAATCCAACTTCTCTTCGGACGAAACTCGTTTGGTCAAATCTAGATCAAGAGAAGTCTTTGTTGTGCTTTGTTTCAAACTTTCCCAAGGTGTTGGTTTGTTTCCTCCTCTGTGTTCTTGGTCTGCTGCTTCGTTGTCAACGTCTGGCACTGGAGTTTCGGCTTGGGAATGTTCGAGCTGCTGTCCCCTTAATTTCTGCATCCGTTGGTTATACGAAGGAAGCGTGGGTATACAGGGAAGACAACTCTCGGTCCGACTTCTGCGTAGTGAACCTTGTAGGTGACGCACCGAGTGGCACGTGCCGCGCTCTATGGTTTGCTTCACGTTTTCTACGTCATGACCTTTACTCTCCTCCTTTTCTCCACTCTTACAATTGTCTCTCCTTATTCGAAAACTCCTTCTTTTTGTTAGAATTGACTTCTCCTTTCTCCTTATGTCAAACAGAGTTTCTTCTCGCTCCCCATCAAGTCTTGAGAGTTTCATACGTAAACCATTCCTCTCCATATTATTTCTTATCAAAGCTTGCCTCCCAGTGTCTGCATTCATGTTTTACAAATAACTCATAGAATCACTGGATTTTTCTTTTTTTGGGTTTTACAAGACATTCCCGGATATTCGGCGCTTGCCTCCCATCATTGTTATATATCCATAAAATTGTGATAGAAAGTGAATGTTTCAGCGAAGGAAATCTGCGCCGCCAGTCTTGACTTTGTTCTTACTTTAATACTACAGAGCACGCATCACGTTTCGTTTTTCCCCGTCGGAAGAAATAAAAATAGCGATATCTGGGTACAATCAATTTCATTAAGAGTAATTGTACTTTATAGAGGTCTGGAGAGAAATCATGTGACCTAGCTATCAGATTATTTGAGCAATGATCACAATTACTTCACAGGATAAACAAGACCATATAATTCATAAAAATCGCCTTCATTATAAAATGTACTAATCAACATTTTTGAGGTCTGGTCGACCTTTATCATAAAATATCAATGTTACAAAGGAAAACTATGATTTGGAACTATTTAGTACCATCTGAGTGCCATTTTACGGTACAGTTGTTTTTGGGTTTTTTTTTTTTTTTTTTTTTTTTTTACATCACATGCAGAAAATTCGAAACATTGTGATTACAGAAAAACAAGTGACGTGACATTTGAAAATTAACCAAAGCACGGGAAGCTCTGGGAATCAAAGCTAAAATCTCCAAGATCAATAGGTGATTGCATTAACAAATGTTCATTGATTTTTACATGAAAACAACCTGTTGCACAGCCAGGCTTACTTACCAGGTACTAGTGCATCAAAGGAGTGAACGATGTCCCTAACAGCAGGTTTGGCTTGGATACCTGTTATTGGATGAATCTACATACAAAATTACAAGATGGCAATTAGTTGTCATGTTGAATTTTTCGCGTTTACATTGAGCAAATCTAAAAAAAAAAAAAAAAAAATTACAACAAAACATATATATGTATCATAGGAGATTGTCCAGTAGCAACAAACAGATGCGTTGCCCAATTGCTAGGATAGTCTGCGAATTCAAACTGGTCTAATTTACAAAAGCTATAAATTATCAAAATAGTTATGCTCTCATTCAAAACAGGCGGAGTGGTTTTTCAGTGCTTTAACGCAACGATTATATTGGTCGAAAACTTAATTTAAAAATCAGATACAAGCTTTTTTTTTTAGTTTTCCCCTCGCTACAGGATTGCAGAAGAATCCAGCAACTTATCCATTCGTTAGTTCATGTGTGTTCGTGCTTCGCGCGTGCTCTTGTGAACAAGATTAAAATTACGTACAATTCTGATCAAACTTGCCAAAATAGTTTTCAGATGTAAAGGTCACAGGAAAATTACATGTACTTGTGTTTGCATTGCCATAGAAGAAATTTCCATAATCTATAACTTTGATGAGTGTATGCATGGTAGAAATTCCATGAACTTTGACCTATTCACTTGGGCCCCAGGGCTTTGCTTTGAACCCAATGACTGCCACCTTTGTGATGTTAAGAGTACACCACCTGAACATTGTGTCACGCTTACAATACTTGGCTGAATTAAGTGCAAATGTAGCGGTCAACTTCATCAGAGACATATATACAACGTCTCCGACTTGATTAAAATTCACTTACAACAAAATGTCCTGTTTTGATGTGAACCATCCAATCAAAAGCCATGGCAGCAATAATCTCGGCTGAGATTCAGCTTGGCTGAATATTTGGACTGACGCCTTCACAGAATCTCGGAGCAGTACTTCATAATTCATGTCTGGAAATTTACTTTCAGCTTCGGCCCATTCTAGAAATTAATAAGCACTTGGATCACACTGCTGTTCGCTTCAAATAAGTTACTTGACTATTAAACCAAATCTATGTCACTATCAAAGCTCCAAGTATGTAAATTCCAAAAAATAAACTATTACTAAATGTTCCGTTCTATTTTCAAATTATGACTTCCATGGCGCAATATTTTATCTCCCGAAATTGAAGATTTCCAATAGTTTATTTTTTTTTTAGATTAGTGATATACAAGACGGTATGTTGAGATACAATGTATCAGTAACTAGATAATACAGACTATAGGAACTCTTCAAGTTCAGTAGATAAAATATTGTGCTATGGATGTCATCGTTTAATTGAACGGAAAATTTAGGGACTCTTTTCATTTTAGGATTACCTAGACGGTAAGCAATGCAAAATTAATAGTAATAGAGAGTTGATTTAACAGTCAAATCACTTATTTGAAGCTAACAGCAGTGTCAACTAAGTGCACATTAATTGCTAGAACCGGCCGATTTCCAACATGAATTATGAAGGATTGCTCCGAGATTCGGTGAAGGCGTCAGTCAAAATATTCAGCCAAGCCGAATCTCAGTCGAGATTATGGCAGCAATACCACGGTTACGAATTACGATGATCTATTACCCGGGGAAAAAAATGGCGACGAAAGTCAACACAAGAGAAAATTCAAACGAGTAAGTAACACCTTTATCAATAACAAATTGCCTCATAGCTTATATCAAAATTTGTAGGATTTTCTCAGGAACAAACCTATACTAAAATGGTAGTTCTACGTGCAATAGAAGCAGAGAACATTGACAGGGTGGGGTTTTTTTCAGTCAAAAACTTCCGACTGTCAAAAAACTGTGTCAATGTTCTCCCCTTCTATCGTACATAGAACTACCATGTACAAATGTTGGTCTAAATTATGTGACAATTCGTTATTGATAACGGTGTTACTTATTCGTTTGAATTTTCCCTTGTGTTGGCTTTTGTCATTTTTTCCGGGTAATGGGTCGTGCCAAAGTCACGTGATTCGCCACCGTGAATTAGCAAACTACTTCTTCGATACTGAAAAACACCTATACTAAACACATAGTGACTTGACATGCACAGCCGTTTCGGAGACGTCGATTTTGTCTCAACCAATCAGAAACTACGTTAGCCATGTTGAAATTCGGATTGCTCAGGAAAGTAATTTCATATCTGCGGGACCATTGAATTTCCGAAGCGAGCACAGTGATTTGACATTTTGCAATTTTGAAAAAAAAAATGTAACAACAAATCGGTTGGATAGTTGAGGAATAGTTGTATGTGAATACGTGAATGGTGACTGGGGTTGTAATCCTTATGAAATGAGAAAAAGTGACGGAACACCAAGTAATGACAGATGATGCTATTTGGGGATCAATTTATAGTGAATGGTATTTTTTTTTTTTTTTTTGGTTGTTGCAAAAATTGACAACACAAAGTTGAAAATGTTCATTTTGTTTATCAAAAAGGATAAAAGATTTTTTTTAAATAATGATGAATTTGAATATTACCGAGGTATCTCTTTGATACATATTGGTATTGGCTCTGTATTTATGCACATAACCCCAGATCGTGACGTTGCAAAGGTTCACAATTTTTTTTTTCATTGAAAAGAATCTTCGCAAGAAAATCGATTAGTAACAGTAAAACATATTTTGAAGTTGGGATATTCCAATAACTGTGAGACGTAGTCCCCTGTGCACGGATTTCATAGACTGAAATCTTATTCTTGGAGATCACTACGTCGTTTTGTAACACTTCCGAACTAAAATTGATTTCTTCAACGCAAATAAAGTGAAATCAGCGTAAAATAAATGTCTTTAATAACAACACAAAGTTGGTAACAACAAACAACCAAAAAATATATTATTTAAAACGCATGGAAATTCATTAAAAAAAAAAGAAGGAAAAAAAGATTAAATGTGGTAAATATTGAGATTCATTTGCGTTGAAGAGATTCGTTTCTGTAAGAAGGACTTGATTAGTAAGTGTTGTCAGTCGATGGAAAGTTCACGATTTTATCCTCTGCTGTTTTTGATGAGATGGCGCCAGGAATTCAAACATAGCCTTGCACATCCCAGAAAGATCCAAAGTATGTTTCCACCCCCAGTCAGCTCGTGCGTTGCTGTCATCAAAACGTTTTGGCCAAGTATCAGCTGTAATGAGGAGAGTGACTAACAATTTAATGGAGTTTTGAAACGAAAGTGGACACCAATATATGAAAAGCGATTTCAATCATATAAAGTCAGAAACAGTCGTATGTTGTGACATTTCCATACTTGGAGAACAAGTGATGGATCCGTTTTATCTGTTTGTCAGTTACTGTTAACAGGTTGGAAGACGTCGAGAACGTGTTCTCGATTACCGTTATCGTGTTCGCGAACCCCGAGAACATTGAACGAGAAAATAACCCACGTAACTCTTTATAAAGAACAAAATGTTTGCTACAGTAGGAATATAGACATTTAAATGTATATATCACATGTCTGTCATCGGCAATGGTGACGTCTCCATATGAGTGAAAAATTCTCTCTAATTATGCCATGGAAATACCTAAAACTTGACTGAGACTTTCGTTTTTATCAATCTTAGAGCTGGTTTGGAATTTTCGCTTTCTGCGCATGTCGATTTCAAACGATGAGAACTCGCATCTTTGATGTCATATTTCTTAAGGTTATAAATCAATACAAGCTGTAACTGACGGTATTTTTCAACAAGTATGCACTAATTAACACCTATCAGTATAACTAATACAATCCTCAAGATCTGATGAAAAATTCAGCAAAATAAACAAGGGAATATTGCTTGAGAGCCTCAGACGCAACTGTCATATACATGTAATCGGACACGAGAACGATGATTGCCGGATATAATCGGGTTGTTGAGATCGAGGTCATACAAAGATGGAAACAAATGTGAATTACTACACATTTCTTTTGTTTTAAAATATTACAATCGCTAAGCAATAAAAACGTAAATGTGCCACTCATATGAAATTTTGAGAAAATTGTTATGTTAAATTGTATACAAATCTGACACGTGCGCAATGCCTCTCTTCTGGGATATTACTGTCTGGAAGAATCGACATTTTCTGCTGATTTGGCGGTTTTATTGCTTCAGATCCACTCTGATTCCATTCTAACCCAAATATGTCATTCTATTTGTTCTTTTATTTTTCATTTTTATTTATTGTCAGTTACAGCTTGTATTGCTTTAACACGCAAGATAAGTTTGTCAATTAGCAACATATTTTTGTTAACATGCAAGATACAGAAGTCTTTTAAAAAATTCGTTTCAATGAGCAAATTGTGAGTATTTTCACCTAAATGTGTCATTTTCCTTGAGAACTGCTACTTATTTATTTATCTCAACATGCAACTTAAATATGATCCGCGTCAGAATAGTAGTGCTTAAGAGCCTACTAAGTGGGACAGTCCTTCTGATGAGACCACAAAAAACGAGGTCCCTTGTCACAGCAGGTGTGGCGCGACAAAGATTCCTCCCTGCTGAAAGACCGTAAGCGCCAAACATAGGTCTAAATTTTGCAGCCCTTCACCGACAATGGTGACGACTTATGTCGTTGGCATATAAACAAATTGCATGTCAACATGTGAGCATATTCATCTCGAACGTTAGCATTGATAAGTTGGCTACGAAAGTTTCAGACGTGTTTTACGTATTTTACAGAGTTAAGTGTCTTCATAGATGTGATGCGTTTCTATATAAACTACATCACATGAAATGGCATGAGAACAAGCTTTAATATACATGTACCACGTTTCTAAACATTGAAAAACCCACCATTCGTAAACTATAGGTCTACTCAATAATTTTTTATACAATGCTTTATACTGGTGCATACCATACGGGTACTATATTTTTCTGTTCGTTCTAAAGCAAAACGAAAACGCTCGTGTAAAAAACTGTTAACGCTCATGCATGCACATGTTCTGTTCTTGATGTTCATGAATCTGTCGACAGTGTTCTAGATTAGAAAATGGGTTTAGCATGCACTAAAAACGGTTAAAATCCACTTTCTTTTAAGGAAGAAAACCAGGCTATTAGTTTCCGACGATGGTGTTGAACTTACCTATGGCTTGTCGACCATCAATGTCATACGTCACTTTCAATTCCGGTACATAATTCCGGACTTCCTCCACAATCTCTTTCGGTGTAAAACTCATTGCCGTTACATTGTACGTTCTCATTTTGAGTTTCGATTCAGGGGTTTCCATAAACTCCACAACCGAGCGCAGACAGTCGTCAATAAACATCATAGGAAGCATGGTGTCATCGCGCAGGTAACACTTAAAGTGACCAGACTTCAGAGCGTCGTGGAAAATTTTCACCGCGTAGTCTACAAGTATAGAAAATTATGTTATTTTAATTAACATTTTTAATGTTTAGAATGCTTCAATAAGGTGTTTCTAATGGTCAGCAAAAAATTGAATGTCATTTGTCGAGGTACATGGGAGATACAGAGCTCGCAATTCTCTGTTATGTAAATAAGGCTTGTGCCAAGTATTTGTTAACATAGGTTAAATATCCTAGTAAAAGTTTCGTTTCAAGCAGAGTTTTTCAAATTACCAGTTAATTCTGAACACAATTAAATAGTTTCTAGTGTTTGACATATCTCATTTTGTTTTAATCATGAAATTTTCGATTAAGCAATCTATATATGCACAGCCTTGTTTACATAACAAGGAATTGTAAGTGCTGTATCTCACCTGTAACTGAACAATTGATATTCAAAGTTTGGTTAACGATTCGAAATACAATAAAAATGGAAAAATAAAATTTGAAAATTTTCAGCTCAAATCGTGTCCATGCCCCATTAAAGGACATACGCGACGTTTCTCAATAATATAAATTTTTTCGTGACATTTCACTTGCATTCGATCTCGTTTCTACAAAAAATCTTGGGGTGTATTATCATGTCTGTTTTAGAGTTGCATATGTAGCATACCGGTATTGTGATTTCATAGTTCCTGATTGTTGCAAGTAAAAATGTAAAGTCAGCTCATATGCATTACAGAAGGTTATATATAATTATGGACATTACAAAGTTTGCGAAGAAGAGAGAAAAATCTTCTGGAACAATCGGGGATCAAACCCGAGACCCATGTATTACTTCATGTGTAGTTAGGTGATCTAACTACTGAGCTACCCAAGCCAATATACAGAGTATGGCAGTATTTCGGAAATCACACAAGAACTCTTCTTTTCGAGGAGATTAAAAAATACTTTTCGAGAAAATGTCAGAAACATCGAGTAATTGAATGTCCATAAGTCTATAATTGACAAAAAGAGAGCATTGAACTTTTCAAAGAAGACACCCAACGAAGTTATATTGACGCGTACCTGTGGTGCCACCGCCCGGGTTTGTGTCTGCTGATATGATACCTGGAAATCGTAAACTCCGGAAGTCTAGACCAAACTTGTGATAGTAGTACTGTAAATATGAACGTTCCGAAACATGATACAAGAATTTATCAATCATTTTCAAACAACATGCTTATAGAATGAATAAAAGCGTACCTCGCCCATTAGTTCTGCGTGAACCTTGGACACTCCATAAATCGTCCTTGGGCGCTGTATACACATGTCGGGAGTGGGGTCTCGTGGCGAGTCTGGACCAAACGCTCCTAATAATATGGTCAACATACAATAAATCATTGCAGTGAAATACTGAGGAATTCTATATTACATCAGAATAGCAAAACTGACACTTGGTATACACGGTACCTATGGTACTTGGTACAAACAGTTTTAGTCTGTATTGCTTGGCCAACTCCAACACGTTATGGAGACCTTCGATGTTGACACGCATGGCCAGTGGAACATTGTTTTCTCCTATGGCACTGAGCAGCGCGCTGAAGTGGATTATCCAGTCTATGTTGTGGTTCACTATCAGTTCCTGAAGCTTCTTAAAGTCCAAAATATCGGCAAAGACATAGGGACCTGATCATAAGGAAAATCTATATACTTAAACTGAAAAATGGACTTCATCACCAGCAACTATTGTAGCAGAAAATACTTGACTTTCTACATACCACCTTTATATTATTTGAAAATCTACACATATATGTACTACAGATGTTGAGACTTGTATCGCCTATTGAAAATGAATTACAATGTAATTAAAACGACGACAAATGCAACAGACCAACACCATTATATCACACTTCATGGGGCAAGTCACTTACCACTTTCCAGAATCTGTTTGGATGGTTTCAGGATGTCGGACATGATAACATTATTTTGTCCATAACGCTGTCTGTAAAATATCGAACACATTACATTTAAAACAGATCTACAAAGGCATTTTGAATTGTGTCCAAAACCGGAAGTCGAAAAGGAAAGCAAGATGAGTTTGAAAACCTGTGGCCAAGTCCTTTTGTAGTGAGGCTAGCCTTAACAATACCTTAGTCCTGACATATGAGCTTTACCCGACAATGTTTGATCTCGATTTTTCACTTAACTCAATACATGAAACAAGTCTATATCATGTATACTTCAGAAGAAATGACCAATGTATTAGAATTGTAAATCACAGTTTTGTTTGGATTCATCGACCAGAATAGTAATAGATAATAATACTTTGTGTCACGAATCATAAGATTTCTAAGACTTATTTTCTAGATTGATTATATAAAATTGCACAACGACGAAAACACTGAAAGCATAATTATTGGGTGGATTTTGTCCTTGAAATCTATCACATCAATACTAATGTAATGGCCCCACCTCAATCCCTGCAATCATTTTCTTTCAATTTAACAATTTTGTTCCAAACTTTTTTTTCCCTTTCATCTTCTTATCCTGTTTGAGAGGTATCTCTACAAACTATCATATTGCAATTTTACGCTCAACAGAGAGGACGAAGCCTGAACTATCCAATATCGATAAAATCTCACTTCTGTTTCATCATCAGTTATACCATCAGGAACAAGTACGATATCCAGAATCCTGAGGAATGAGACAGGGATCAAAAGCCAACATAATGTTTGACAAAAAGAAATACTTGTGCCTTCTTTGGTTCTATTCAAGGTATGAAAAAAATGGATCCCTTAGATAGGTCAGACTCTTCTAAGGAAAATTGTTACAGTAGAACCCCCCCCCCCCTTCCCCGGTCAGAGATTTTTCTAGATCCGTGCATGGTGGCAGTGAATACTGAGACCACAGCCATACAATTATAAACATAATAATAATAGTATTAGTATTATGTATGCTTTGTAGACAGAGCATTACCTCATTACTTTAGCAAGTCCAGTCCCCAGCTGTCCAAGACTTCCTGTGAAATATACGATGCCATGAATATATATTATCATTATTTGACACAAAATTTACTGGATTGTATTTTCAAGATACAATAAAAACAAATGTGTTTGTGAAACACAATATCCCTGATGACCAAAAAAAGAAAAAAAAGAAAGGTCTTCTCATGTTCAAAATAGTTCAGAATATATTGCCTATGTTAATTTTTCTTAAAAGTAGGTCAATCGTTAAGGTCACAAGGTCATAAACTTTGATACCAAAAGAAAGGCCTTGTCACAAGGAATAAACATATATGAAATACAGTATGAGAACGCTATCAAAAGGTGTGAGCAAAGTTAAAGATTTGAAATTTGGGTCAGACTCCAAGGTTAAAAATACCATGGCATCAAATGAGAGGTCTTGTCATAAGAAACCTATATAAGATATGGATGTCGTACTTTATACATCCTCACAATGTCAAGGTTTCGTGATTACATACCCTCCACAGAAAGGGAAATCACAAAACCTTAACATTGTGAGAATGTACTAACTCTAAATAGTTAAGGAGATGTTATCTAATAACTTTTTTTAAAGTAGGACAAACTAAAAGGTCAGTGTCACTAGGTCAAAAACCTTGGTACCAAAAGAAATGTCTTTTCACTAGAATTACACATCTGATATGTAAGAGCCCTATCACTCATCATTCGAAAGTTATGAGCAAAGTTTTGTTAAAATGTTTTGAAATTTGGGCAAGTTAGGTCAACAATGCAGTGTCCATGATGATTTAATTGGGGGGGGGGGCAGAAAGAGACAGCAACAAAATCTTGGAAAGGGGGGGGGTAACTTTATTCAAATGTCAAAGCATCATCGCACGCCACGGCTTTCAAAGGGAAGATGAGCGTGTGTTATGTTCTTTGTGATCTTGTAACAGGGAGAGCTATGGTTGGAACTACCTGTGATCAGAACTCTGGGATGTTCATTTTTGTCTGTCGCCTCTGGTCCTACACCGCTGACACCGTTGTACTGGCGTGCTAGACATACCCGGGGGACACAGCTTCGCAACAAATTCCTAACAGGCAGTCCACTCATTCCAATGTCCCTCCAGAGTCTGTTAACGATCGAAATAAAATCTTGAATATAAAACCAAACAATGAAAAATATAATTTGTTTTTGTTAAAAACAAATGCAATGTCCCCCAAGCTCCCCAAATTGAAAGTGCTCCAAATTACACCCATCCCCCTTTCATTCCCGTTGCAATAAAAATGTAGTTTGTTTTTGCTAAAAACAAATGTCTCTCCAGCTCCCTATACTAAAAGAGCTTCAAATTACACCCCCCCCCCCACCCACCCCCCCCCCCTTAATGTACTGCATGGCATGGAGGAGAAAGCATGAGCAGGGACATAGACATTATGAACTGCACTTTGAGCATTCAGGAAAAAGACAGAGAAAAGATTCAATATAGATGTGATCAATGTACATGGAAAAAACAACCTATAAAACACCCCTCTATGATCCACTGTAAATTGTAGGAAAATATTAGATCCCTGGGTCAGAACAATGTGAACATCATGAAATGATAATGAAGTATTGTATAAAATCAAGATTATCCGATAAGCCAAGTATTCACAAGCTACATGTATATGTATTTACTCCCTCCACCCCTCTTAGATCCACTATGACTTTAAGAATAACAAATGGATCCTCCTGTCCCGACAATCTGCACATCTGCAAATGGTTATGAAGTATTGTACAAAGTTTCAAATCTATCGGATAAGCCATAAAGGGTAAGTGTTCATAAGCTATTTCACATCCCCACCCATCTTAGATCAACTATACCATTTAGGAAAATAATTGGATCCTTACGTCCCGACCAGACAATATGCAATCTACAAATGGCAATGAAGCATTGAACAAAGTTTCAAGTCTATCTGATAAGCCATACAGGGGAAGAAGTGTTCACAAGATTGTGTGACAGACAGACGGACAGACAAACAGAAGTACAAAAATAATATGTCTCCCCCTGGAAGAGGATGGAGAAAAGGTTCAACATCGAAGTGACCAATGTCATTGTTGTATCTGATACAAAATTGAATGACTGTTATGTTGTTCAAAATACCAGTAGGAAAGTGAACATATCCTTGCACATGAAAAAAAGCTATAAAACACTCCTCTTTGATCCACTGTAAATTGTAGGAAAATATTAGATCCCTTAAGCTTGAATGTTAATACACAATTTCAGTATTTATAAACCATTTTGCCCCCGTCAACATACATTATTTAACGACATTTTTAATTCAATCTAGTCATAAGATTATAAAATTTGATACAAGTCCCCTATACAATAACGTGAGAGATTAGCATCCTGTTTACAATATGACCAATTTCAGTTGCTATGTCAATATGTTACAATTCTTTTTAGTACCACACTGTCCTCATTTATGAACTTTAATATAACTGCAGCATAATTTCTACCAACATATCTAAATTGTCATTAATTGTCAACTTTGAATAATGATTACCGGTTCTGAATTTTCATAAGCGCGATTGATATCTCTCCAAATCTTCTTTGACTCCAAACAAGAAGGAAATTAACTCGCTAAATATATCACACATATAGAACATTATTGCAAATGTTATTTTGGTTACTATAGCAACATTGTTCCAGAAAATATACATGTAACTAAACTTATATTGCCTTTAAAAAAGTGAAAATCGTTCCTTTCATTTTCCATGCATACATTGTCACATCACTATATTTATGAATTTCCTGGATCGATAAAAAAAAATATTTATGCTTGAATGACTATTGATTTTTTTTTCCTGCAGTAATATGTGAAAACTAGAGCACATTGGTTTCTGGTATCCTACATGAATTATTTTTACCGTGTTACCAGTTTAGACATGTAGTTCTTTGTCATACAACCAAACGGATACAAAATATGCGATTTATACGTACTACGAACATGTACATATTGTCAAATGGTTGGAAATTAAAAGCCCATGACCATCTAGAAGAGATGTTTATATACCATGTCCAATATAATGACACGACCCTGCGATCTTTTGACATAGTGTGGTATATATATATGTGCTGAAACGCTTCAATATGTTGATTCTGAAAATCAACTCGTACTCTGCGTTTCTACTAGGTTAGATCCTCGTAAAATCAATTACTCACAGATCAAACGAAACCGCATAGAAACTTTCTCGAAGCTAAGAACTGATAAAACTTACCTGGGTATTCTTTATTTGGGTATATTTCCTTATTTGCCAAACCTCGTGGACTGGGGGCTTGTCCTCTCTAACCAATCGCCTTGTTCGGAGAGCTTGTATTGTACACATCCGGTTTTTATTGCGCTGTGACGTATGTCAGAAGAGCATTGATCCATGAATGAAAGGTCTGTTTAAACAACTGAGGTTCACTTGTAACGTAAAATCGCAGTCAATACCTTAAAATACAGATGTATCTTGTGATTAAATTAATAGAATATTATTTTGACAGCGGCATGTACAAAGTTTAGTCAAGAATACGTCCATAATTACTTCATCATAACCCCCCTCCCCAATTTATAGAACAGTAATTGATTAGAATAGAATACTTTATTCAGCCAATATGGGGGGCCCACAACGGAACATAATTTATTATACATTTACAGTCCGAAATTGTAAACAAACACAGAAAACATTTACAAAGTGACGTAAAACAGAACACTATGCACATGTACAATGTAAGATGATACCGAGACAAACCCTACCTATGGACTTAGTTATACGTAAAGTATAGTTGCGGGTAATGAAGGAACATTTAAGAATTCACGAAAAAAAAAATGCAATTGAGGATTTACAACTGAAGAAAAAAATACCCCAGGTTAATTCGCACAACGTAGCATACTTCTGTTTAGGGCGTAAAGTTCTGCAAAATCGTAGCCCTTGGGGGTGAGGATAAACCCCCTTCCCTTCCTCCCGAGATCTGTTCAGTTCTGTGGCTATTCAATAAACCGTTATAAAGTGATGAAGATTAAATGTGTTGAATATTTAAAAAAACAACAACTAAAATACATTTATTTGTCAAGGGAAAGCTCCTTGTATTGTTTATATGACTCCATACGCATTTCAGCGTATATTATATTACGAACTCCGGATATAACCAGCTAAGCGGAGAACGGGGAAACAATAGGCACACTAAGGAGGGTATTTTCGCAAAATCTCCACGTATCAATAGCTCTTTAAAATATATTTTACAACACGTCTGCAAATGCATTAGAAGAAGAACTATTGGAATTCCTTGGTTCTTTTACAAATAGAAAGTTATGTAAGAGTTTTATTTATGAATCAAAATAAGCGACTTGGTACCGAGGAGGAGAAAAAAACAAGGAAGAAAAAAATGACGAAAAAGAATCTGCCGATATGCAAGTTTATAATTATATCCATCATTGTATTTTTAATCTCATTGAATTTATCTGTTAATTTGGAAGGATTCTTACATTTTTCAGCTTCCAACCTAGTATGTCCTATATTCATTATAGAAATTGAAGACTTTTTAGCTCACCTGAGCCGAAGGCTCAAGTGAGTTTTTCTGATCAAACTTTTCGTTGTCCGTGGTTGTCGTCGTAAACTTTTCACATTTTCATCTTCTTCTCCAGAATCATTGGGTTAATTTCAATCAAACTTGGCACCAAGCATTCTCAGGGGAAGGAGGGGATTCAAGTCTGTTCAAATGAAGGGGAGATAATCACAAAATGCAAAAAAAAAAAAAAAGAAAAAAAAAAAAAGAAAGACATTTAATGAATTTGTTGTAAAGTTTAATAATTAAGTTTGATAATTAATGAATTTTTAGTCGTTACCTTTGAAAAGATTTTTTTCTGAACCATGCTGCTTGTATAATGATAGCTTTGCTCAAGCTTGTTTATCGCTATGAACTGCTGCTCAGGTGAGCGATGTGGCCCATGGGCTTCTTGTTATGCTTTGCTGTGCGGTGGATAGTGTATAGATGAAAGACATAATTAAAATGTATGCAACGTAATGTGTACAACATGTCTCAACATACTCTGTTATAATGTGACACATGATCAGGGCCACATCCAGGATTTGCATTAATGGGGGAGGGGTTTATATGAAGCCAAAGGCTTCACTGAGGCGCGATGCAGCAAAAAAAAGGGGTAGGCTGATTTAGCCACCCACTCACAAACATTATCGACGTTAATGGAGTCAACAATATCTTACTAAAGTTAAACCTAGCTAAAGCCTATGGACCGGATTTGATCCCGAATAAAATCTGGCTGCGCCGACGAACTCTCGCCCGGCATCAGTGCAGTTTCCCAGATATCGCTCGATACTGACCGGCTTAACGTGAACATCTCCAGTGTATACAAGAAGGGAGACAAACACCTTTCAGAGAATGCAGAGAACACTAACCTGAGCACATCATATGTCACCACCTTATGACACACCTAGAGGACAACGCCATACTCACCAACCTAAACGATGGACTCAGGTCCGGTTGCTCATGTGAATCCCAACTCATAGTCACCATGGAAGACCTCCTACGTGCATACGATAGCAACACCCAAAATACTGTGACATATTAGATTTTTCCAAGGCATTTGACACCGTGCCGCACAAACATTCATTACACAAACTGACATAATATGGTATAGACGGTCAGATATATGTACATGCATGGCTGACACGTTTCCTCACAAACAGGGCATTGCAGTTTGATTTAGAAGGCCAGAGAACAAAACAAGTTACCGTGGACTCTGGGGTCCCGCATGGGGCCCTCCTCCGCCCTATCTTATTCTTATGCCATATTAATGATCTTCCAACGCATATACGCCCCCAGACAAGACAGTTGGCAGATGACTGTTTGCTCTACCGCTAAATTAGTCTCAGGAAGATCCCGCCATAATACAACAGGACTTACAAAACCTGGAAAAAAGGGCCAAGTCGTGGGGCATGAAGTTTAATGCTAAAAACGCTATATCCCCAGTAACGGGGGAAAAGCCAACTTTTATAATCTGGACAATATCATCCTTCAGCAGGTTTCCTCTGACCCATACATCGGTATTACAATCTCAGAGGACCTCAAGCGGGGAACCCATATCGATAACATCACCAAGAAAGCCAATTCAACCCTAGGCTTTTCGCGTCGGAACTTGCGCAGTTTCCCCAAATCAAACAGACGCACCGCATATTTGTCGCTCATCAGACCAATCCTAGAATATGACTCAGTTGTATGGGACTCGTACTACATCAAGGACATAAACACCATTGAGGGAGTACAACACGTTGTTAGATTCATATCTGGAGACTATACCACCAAGGACCCGGGCTGTATCACAACAATGCTAAACGACCTTGAACTACCACCTCTTCAAGACAGGCGCCACAACACCAGGCTCGCGTATCATTATGGAGATGTTGAAGGGTTGCTGCCATTATTATTCTGTGATTTACAATTTTAACATTGGGCATTTCTTCTGAAGTATACGTGATATAGACTTGTTTCGTGTATGAAGTCAAGTAAAAAGTCGAGATCAAACATTGTCGGGTAAAGCTCATATGTCAGGACTAAGGTTATATTGTTAAGGCTAGCCTTGCTACAAAAGGACTTGGCCACAAGTTTTTCAAACTCATCTTGCTTTCCTTTTCCACTCCCGATTTTCAGACACAATTCAAAATGCTTCTGTAGATTTGTGTTAAATGTAATAAGTTCGATATTTTATAGATATATTACAGACAGTGTTATGGACAGAACACTCTTATCATGTCCGACATCCTGAAACCATCTAAACAGATTCTGGAAAGTGGTAAGTGACTTGCCCTATGAAGTGTGATATAATGGTGTTGGTCTGTTGCATTTGTCGTCGTTTTAATTACATTGTAATTTATTTTCAATAGGCGATACAAGTCTCAACATCTGCAGTACATATATGTGTAGATTTTCAAATAATATAAAGGTGGTATGTAGAAAGTCAAGTATTTTCTGCTACAATAGTTGCTGGTGATGAAGTCCATTTTTCAGTTTAAGTATATAGATTTTCCTTATGACCAGGTCCCTATGTCTTTGCCGATATTTTGGACTTTAAGAAGCTTCAGGAACTGATAGTGATACCACAACATAGACTGGATAATCCACTTCAGCGCGCTGTTCAGTGCCATAGGAGAAAACAATGTTCCACTGGCCATGCGTGTCAACATCGAAGGTCTCCATAACGTGTTGGAGTTGGCCAAGCAATACAGACTAAAACTGTTTGTACCAAGTACCATAGGTACCGTGTATACCAAGTGTCAGTTTTGCTATTCTGGTGTAATATAGAATTCAGAATAAATAGTTTTTGATATCGTCTCATTTAATGAAGTCGGGTTTGAATGTTGTGATTTTATTTTCGGCGTAATCAAAATCGCTTTCATTCAATCGTTTGGTTTCGAGTGATACGAAATCTTAAATATAAAGAGGTATTTTGGTGTTATATACACACACACATATATATATGGTGGGTGGGTTGGGTGTTTTTTTCATCTTTGGGGACAAAAATTTTATTTCCAGAAAACTGTATATTCATGATTGTTGAAAGATGATATCGGTTACATCAAGAAATATGTGAAAAATTTGTTTTAGCATGAATTTACTAATTTACTAAAACCCATGTATGGAAATGTTTCATTGCAACTTGTTTCATTCCATAGTGTGTACATGTATTTGGCTGTATCACAACAATGCTAAAGGTATTACAACAGAGTTGTTTTATTTCATGGTGTGTAGTCCTACATGTATTAAACTTCCATAATCTCGAATCGGATCTAAGCATTTGTAACTCAGGGCGACTTCGGTTCGTACCCGAGTATGAACTCGGGCTACTCGAGTTGCAATCGAACGGAGGGAGTTTCAACTCTTCTGTGATATTTGAACTCTACCCAACTAACCCCGCCGTCTACGAGGGATAGTGTGTTTTTGCAATATGTCGATAATGTAATGATATTGCGCATGTGTCAGCTTTCAAACGATGGATGTAATTGGTTGTGGCATTATACATGTTGGTTGTATATTGCTTAACGTCCTGCTCGAGAATTTTTCACTCATAAGGAGTAAGAAAGAACATAGGAATATTTACCCTGCAAACTCGATTACAAAACCGAAGTCGCTCTTATTGGTAGTTGAGTGTCTTAAATCATAAGCGACCCAAAGGAAATATTTTATGATTTAATCCAGTCACCAATGTGCCTACCTCTTGTCGCTAATAAAAAAAAATCTTGAAGGTGCTTGAAAGCTTGCTTTTTGTAGACATACGATATATGTTTGATAAATAGCAGTACAATCAATTTGCAATAAGGAAGGAGGATTGGAAATGCTGGTCGGTTGGTACTGAGATGTGGACGCAAATCATGTATGGTCTCTGCTAGGATTGGTATGCATTTCCTATATCCTGTAAGGCATTGGTCCACTAGCTAGTATACACAAACGTCGGGATGATCAAGGCTAGCTTTACACGTCACGTTTCGAAAATGTATTATGACGTTCGTTCAACCAGACGCTCGGCTAATTCTGTAAATTGCTTGTCGCATTTAAACGTCGGGAAGACCCAGACTAGTGGTTTGACAAGATTGCAACTCTCGGGCCTCAAATGTATCACAATAATTTCCATTTTTATATCTATGGTCTTTTTTTTTTTTTTTTTTTTACAATGAATGATGAAATTTCCCCATGGTACAATAACAAATATTAATGATTAATAATTAGTGACTTACACGGTGGTTGCAGTTGCACCAGGCTACCCAAGAAGGTGCGATTGCCCAAAGAAACCCCGAAAAGTTGCGATCGGATTTAACAAGGAGTGTCTGGTTGAAAGAGACTAAATTTGATATCAGATCAACTCTTTACTGCCTCTTCTCCGCGCAAGCGCAGCGAGATCACGTGTCGTTTTCATTGATGATGTACGTGGTCGACTATAAGACAACGTATCGTCTGCACAGTCCTCACAGTTCTGAAGTAGAGTGGCACTAGTCGCCGTCCTAACACCGTAATTCTCCATTGTTATGTCCACACTACTGGCAGTAGACTGTAGGCTTGAGTTAGAGGACATACTCTCATGACGTGGAGTTCGTGTTTTCTTTATTGAACGTATTGTGTCTTGTATGTCGCAAAACTGTCTCTTCAAAAGAATGTCATGTTGTCGCAACTGTATCTATAACATAACAAAACACAAATCATTCATTGCTTTTGTGATTAAAATTTCTGATCCATTATGTACGTGAATTTGTTACACTGCAAGCAAACCGAGGCTTATTTTGGATGGAGGTGTAAGTTAATTTTATGTATCATGACAAGAAATATCGAAGTCTGAAGTATAAGTTACGGTAAACTAATGACGTAGTGGTCACTGACTGAGAGATAAATTGATGTAAGTGAATCAAATGATTTTAACATATCTAGGAATTTAAAATTAGCTGTCAACTAAGAGTAAAAACTCTTTTTGTGAACCATGGTTAAAATGCTGAAGTAAAAAACAACCAGATACTAGGTAGTTTAATTTCATTATCTACAACTTATATTAATGCTTCTCGTCGGCTCGGGTCAGTGATGAGGAAGAAAACCGGAATTCCTGGAGGAAACTCGCGTGTCCGATCGCGAGTTGGCGTCCAGAAACTAGTGTACAACACTCAATAAATTTTAAAAATCACAACTAGATAAAGATGATGTCTCCATAGAAGTCGAGAAAAGGTGCGACCTTTGATATAATTTTGTGAAAATAGTGTAAAAAATATATATTCTCCGCCATGAATTGTACATTATAGCTTAACACGCGTAGTGACTGGGCGAAGGCCACTGGTCTTATGCCTAGTGTCACAGTTGGCGTCGATACGTTAAAGAGTCCTCACTGCTACAACCATGAGCGCCAGGCATTTCACATAAAGTTTGGGAATTTCTCTATATTCGTGAAAAACACAGAGATGATTTACTTTCAGACAATATTGTTTAGGCAGTTTATATAAAAATTACAACAAAATATTTCAGAATATACCATTATTCATTCCATGTCAGTTGTGATTTTTAACGTAATGCATTTTAACAAACTTGGTACCAACCATCAAATATGATTTTGGGCAGCTAATGTCTCTTTAATACACATATCGTCTTCCAACTTTTCAAGTAACTTTTACTAAAAAGGATTTTAAAAATATAAACGTATCTTTCAATTATTTTTCGCATGTCGGTAATTGGTTTTCAGAGATACCTAGAAAATATGACGGTGCTGATGCTAATTATTGGACGTGACTACAGTCTAGCAGATGGGCAGACTGAAACATTGCAGATATTCGGTGTCTTGTGCGAAGATGCATCATTAAGTGACCACGCTGATATTCGTCATACAAAGCTTTCGGTTAACGATTCATTCATCCACAAGGCATAACTTACCAGTTCTTGTCGTACCCAAGTCATCGCTCGGGCTAAATCCTCCAGACGGTCCACCGAATCGTCACAACTTCCAGGCACCGCAAATCTCCTAGGCAACTTGACGTTCCCATGGAAGTCTGTGTCACGGAGAGGAACGGTGCTAGTATCCATTCCTTCAGAACGTGTCCGTGCACTTTACTTTAAATATAGAATCAAGGAAGTGAAATGAAAACCAGATTGTTAAACAGCATGATTGTACACATCGAACTCTGCACACAATGTATCTAATGATAGAAGTTGTCAATCGTGCTACATTATACAGTGCTGCACTACGATGACATCTCTCTAAACTACACTTAGTGATCTCCATTCATAAACTGTGTCTACCTTTTACGATCCATTTATGTATACGCTATTTTTGTTCTTAGTATGGCAAAAAAAAAACCCACCTCTATCTCTCCCTTACTCTCTCCCTCCCCTCTCTCTCTCCCCTCCCCCCTCTCCCCCTCTCTCTCTCCCCTCTCCTCTCTATCTCATTCTCTCTAAAATACCAACCTTATGCAATATGCGACAAAATATCCAGGAGTAAGGAGTAACTCCTTGATTTTGGCAACATACGTATGAATGGTACACCCTTACTTTTTCTGACAATTGTAAGTAGCATTACATCACTTTCAGCTATCTATTACCTGCTGTTCCGACATGATTTCCCGTCGCTTTCTAGCGGAAAATGGCAGTCACCTCTTTCGGCCTTGTGTTGATAAATAGCGGCTTGGGGTTCGGTTGTCGAGCATATGGGGTCTGATAATGCCCATTTACACCGTGAGCTGACAAACAGTTTGTTAAAATCAATTGAATTATCATGCCTAGTAAATATATAATTGGTGGGACGAGTCCCCGTGGACTATTCTACCGACAATTAACGAATATTTTAAACCTGATGAAAGCCCCAAGTTTTATTCGCCGAAAATGTAATAGAAAAACTCAAATTAATTCAGTTTCGTGATGTTTTATCGTCTGATTGTGATCGGTGAACAAACAATAGATATAGTTTATCACCTGAAGAGAATGTACATGTAAATACCCCTTTCTCTAATACCGTGCTCCTACAAACCAGCATGCTCTTAATTATAAATCAATTACAAATCTTTTACTGTATTAAAGTGTCCGATACATGATTAATTTAATAAACAACAACATATTTTTCATCAAAGGAAAATCGGATATCTAAAACCATGGTTTTACATTAAAGGGCATGTACACATCGAACTCTGCACACAATGTATCTAATGATAGAAGTTGTCAATCGCGCTACATTATACAGTGCTGCACTACGATGACATCTTTCTTAACTACACTTAGTGATCTGCATTCATAAACTCGTGTAAAATTTAGTCCCAGAGAAATATGTAACAAGAGTACCGCAAACGGTACAACATACGCCCGTTAGACGTTCAGTGCAATATATCTGTATCCATGTGAGAAAAAGTCCAGAAAACTATTTTACCTACTTTTAGCCGTAAAGTAGGTCACAGTTCATCAATCAAGTTGAAATGTGAACTAATTATTTATTTCTCTTAGAGGGAGGTTGTGATAAAATTTCAGGGCGATATCTGTATTCGGGACAAAAGGACATGAAGAGGCTATACGAGATCACCAGAATACTCTCGGGTAAGACAAGTAACCCAAGCTACCCTGTCAAGGACAAGAATAGAAGTGCCATCTCAGGCGAAGAAGACCAGAGAGCAAGAAGGCTGAACACTTCAAAGAATTACTCAACAGACCCGTGGGGATCCGGGTTAGAATAGGTCCTCAGTACCCCTTGCTTGTTGTAAGAAGCGACTAAATGGGGCGGTCCTTCGGATGAGACCGCAAAAACCGAGGTCCCGTGTCACAGCAGTTGTGCCACAATAAAGATCCCTCCCTGCTCAAAGGCCTTAAGCGCCGAGCATAGGCCTGAATTTTGCAGCCCTTCACTGGCAATGGTGAAGTCTCCATATGGGTGAAAGATTCTCGAGAGGAACGTTAAACAATATACAATAATGACTACCCTTTACAAACAGCCAGATGTGTTAGTTCAGCCTATCTAATAAGAAAAACATATATCCATTAGTAACAAAATACATCTGAATATAAATCAAAAATATAATTTATACCATTTAATTATCCTTACTGACTACTGAGATATCCCATTACATGTATAGATATTTTAAATATGCAAAGTGACATATAGATCCCATGGGCCGGGTGCAAATTGTATGTATAAATATAATTCATTGTATATGTGTGAACTTATAATAATGCACATGCCACTAATAAATAATTACGTACTAACTTATAATCAATCAATCTTAACAGACCGGCACCATCAGATATCCCACCACCAACCCAGCTCCCTGACATCAGCACCAATCCCCCAACCAAGGCAGATATCACTAAAGCCATCAAATCGCTAAAGTCGGGTAACACAGCAGGTCCCGATGGAATACCACCAGAAGCACTAACGGCAGACATCCAGATTTTAACCGAGGTACTATACCCACTCCTACGCAAGATCTGGGAGCAGGAGAGAGTACCGAAAGACTGGAAGAAAGGACACAATGTGAAGCTGCTAAAGAAAGGCTATATATCACCCTGCAACAACTGGAGGGGAATTATGCTGCTATCTGTTCCAGGGAAAGTTTTGACAATTATCATCCTCGAGAGGCTGAAGACCGCTCTTGACGAAACACTTGATGAACAAGCAGACTTCTGTCAAGACCGGTCATGCATGGACCACATTGCAACACTGCTGATCATAATCAAGCAGTCCCGAGAGTGGCACCCCCCCCCCCCCCCCCCCATCTACACAATCTTCGTCGACTTCCAAAGGGCTTTTGACAGCGTCAACAAAGATGTCATCTGGAGACTGATGTATTTAATACGGCTTTCCACCTAAGTTCGTCACCATCATTAAACAACTGTATGAAGATACCACCTGTCAAGTCATCCGTGAAGGGAACCTAACAGAACCCTTCACTGTACAGCAGGTAGGGCAGGTATCCAGTGGACCTTCACAAAGTAGCTGGAGGTCCTGGACTTCGCAGACAACGTCGGCCTTCCCTCCCACAAACAGCAATATGCACAAGAGAAGCTGTGTCGGTTGCAGAAGAAGCAGGGAAAACTTGGCTCCAAATTAATATCGGGAAGACAGAGGTCATGAGAGTGAACAACAAACAGCAGGCTCCAGTGCGACAACACCAAGAAGAGATAAAGGAAGTAGACAAGTTCGTTTACCTGGGCAGTATGGTCAGTAAAGACATAAAATGTCGCATCAACAAAACAAGACATGCTTTCAACACCTTGCGACAAATCTGGATATCATTCGCTTTCTCCCTCCACCACAAGATCCGGATATTCAACACAAATGTGAAGTCTGCCCTACTATATAGTTCAGAGAAACTTGGTGAGTTATAAAGACCAATACCAACAGACTACAGACATTTGTGAACGGATGTCTCAGAAACATCCTCAGCATCTGGTGGCTGGAAGGCATTGCCAATGAACAATTGTGGGATAGGATGAAACAAGTCATAATTAAAACTGAGATCAAGAAGCGGAAATGGGGATGGATTGGCCACACACTACGAAAGACTGCATCAAACGTCACCAGACAGACCCTGGATTGGAACCCACAAAGGAAACGGAAAGTGGGTCGACCAAGACAGACATGGTGCAGAAGCGTTGACACTGAGGTGAATGCCGATGGAATGACAGCCGAGCTGAAGAGGATCAGCCAGAACCGTGTGCGTTGGAAGAGTGTTGCTGCAGTTCTATATTCCTCGAGGAATACTTGTCAAAAGGCATAAGACAAGTAAGTGCGTCACCTGTATTCATACCAAAAAGGTCTGGAAAACAAGGTTTTCTACTTAGTGATACTACAACTTTTACCTCGAGAGACAACAGGCATCCTCCGCTTGGCATAAGGTGTATGTGTACAACGATTAACGGTCCTTGCCCCAACGGTTCGATCTGTATCCTGCATACAAGGATTTACCAATAAGTGATACTACAACCTTGACCTTTGACCCTGAAGAACAAAAGACGTTCCCCACTTGGTATGAGGAATATGTGTACCAAGTTTGACTGTCCAAGCCCCAATAGTTCGATCTGTAATCTGCTTAAAAATCTTTTATATTAACTAATACTACAACCTTGACATTGAAAAAGAATAGGCATCTTCCTCTCATCATGGTGATCAACTGTACCAAGTTGTACGATTCTGGAGCTTACGGTTCATTTTGCATGTTGCCTACAAGGTCCGGACAGACGGACGACGCTACACCATAATATGTCCCGTTATACTGAAGCTCGGCTGGCTGCCAAGAAAGGCTATAAAGGTCACTCACTGCTCACTGATCCCTTAAACCTCTAGGGTCGATGCGGCACTGCATCACTGAACGCTGCACCAACTGTTTCCAGCGGTGACAGTCATGGGCGAAGAATTGGGTCGTGGTAAAATTATCCCCTGTCCACTCCACAATGTTGTCTGTCCATCTCTTTTTCTGTCTCCCTCGTCGTCTTTTTCCCTGCACAGTTCCCTGGAGGATGGTCTTTGACAGTCCACTACCTCTAGTGACATGGCCGTACCAGTTCATTTTTTTTTCTTTACAGTGGCCAGTGGGTCTTCATAGTAACTCACATGCTGGTTGAAGGTCTTCCGGACTTCCTTGTTTGTGACTTGTTCTGTGTACGAGATGCCAAGTAGTCTTCCGTAACATCTCATTTACACTGCTTGGATCTTCCTCTGCAGTTCTGCTTTCAATGTCCATGTTTCGCATTCATACAGAAAGACTGAAATGACCAGTGCATGTAGTAATTTCAGTTTGGATGTAAGACTGATGTTTTTGTCTCTCATGTAAAACTTATACGGTACCAATTTTGATGCACCAGATGCGCATTTCGACAAATAATGTCTCTTCAGTGATGCTCAACCGAAATGTTTGAAATCCGAAATAACTATGAAGTTTTAGATCTAAATATAGTCAAAAACAGCGTGCCAAACAAGTGGAGCCAAATTCGTCCAAGGATAAGAGCTATGCATGAGGGAGATAATCCTTAATTTTGAAATTAATTTCTAAATTTTATAACAGCAATTAAATATACATCCGTATAGATTTCAGTCTTGCCACTGCTGCTGTTGTTTGAGCAGTTCTAGCGAGGATTTCCGTCTTGGAGCCCTGATTGCCAAGGAATTTGAGCTGCTTTACAGTCTCTAACTCTTGTCCACTGACAGTAATTTTTCTTTCAATTGGCTTTGTGCTGTTTGTCATCATTTTTGTCTTCTCGGTACTGATCTTCAAATCTGGAAGATGCTTTGTCCAGGTGGTTCACAAAACTGGCCAGCTCTTCTTCATCTCCACCCAACCCATCGATATCATCAGCGAATCGTAGGTTTGTGATAACCTTTCCTCCTATGCTGACTGTGCCATGGGGATTTTTGAGGGCCTCTCTCATTATGCGCTCCAAGAAGACATTGAACAGGGTTGGTGAGAGGAGACAGCCCTGACAGACCCCAACAGATGTGTGGAACCAGTCTCCAACTGAGCCTTGAATAAGTACTGCATACGGCTACTTGTAAGCTTTTGATCCATGTTGTATTTATTCATAGTGGCTCACAGCGCTTCATGCCACACCCTATCAAACACCTTCTTGAAATCAACAAAGATTTCTTATGAAATATTTTATTTAAAGTGGGTTTTTTTTTAAATTGGCAAATTTTTTTTCTTTGGGTTTTTCTTCTTCATAAAATCAGATATGTGTCTAGAACAATAGTGTAAACTGCTTTTTCTGTATTATTGGCTATATTTTTGTCCAAACCACTAAATCTGAAAAAAGGGTATTGGAAGGATATACATTCTCTAATGTCTGTATTAATTTCAAACGGAAATTAATTTCACGGAAAGTGTAACCTTAATCAGTTTTCGCATATTTTGAGGGGAGGTAAATCCATGCGCATACAATTAAAGGTTTAACCGTAATATGTCTATGCAAGAACTCTCACATGATTTGGACATGCTTGTATTGAGGGTACTAAAACTTTTCCAGTATGAGAAAAACAGATCATTGACAAATAATTGTTTTGTGGCATCCTTTCCTGTAAAAGACCGCTGCAGTGTCACCTGCCACAATATAATTCAAACGCGATTATCTTCCTCTCGCGAGAGTAAACCGAGAAAAATACCCGAGGAGTACATCTATTTCGTGTTTCACGTGAAAAAGAAGAAAAAGTGCCGAGATGTCCGATACTATTGCAAATATATAAACCAAAACAAAAGTACTCACGATCTGTGTTGGATTTCAGCCCCCTCTCTAATACGCAGTAACGTTCATAAGAAAGAATACTGTGTACATAAGTATCAAATATTTAACGTTGTGTTTCAACATTAAAATAACGATTTCTCAAGGCATTGGATAATTGTAAAAAGTGCTTCACGTCCTTGTTATACAACATGTTTTAGTGTTTGAAAAAAAATCCATCATAGTTAAACAAATTCCTAAATTTACAACTTCAAGGCATTGATAGTATACCTTTTACATCCATTTTCCTGTTTCCAAACCTTTTCCACTATTTTTTTTTTTTTTTTTAAAACCCGACCTTTGTTTTTGACACATTTTGACACATTTACAAATCGTTAGAATTATTATAGAGAGTATCTAACATGCTTTGTAACCTCTGTAGAAGTCTCCGATATAATTACCATTAGCATACAGTGATATAAAAATGTTAATCAATGTGTAATTAAACGGGTGGACAATTGTTATTAATGACATTTATCTCAAACGTATTGACATAAAGAGCAAAAGGTAATGGTGATAACACTTCGCCCTGCATACGACATTTCATTGCTAAAATATTTGCTTAAAACCCCATCGTGTTTTACACATGATTTCATCCTATTGTACAAAGACTTGGGATGACTGGAAGCAGGTTTTTTTTTCGAATACCAACATTAAACAATTTGAACCATAACTTATACCATAATACCAAACGCCTTTTGAAAATCTACAGAACAACATTGTTGTTTTTACTTCCAGAGTTTTGTTAATTCATGATTGTAAAACTAAAATTGCAATAACTATAGATGATTCTGATTGGAACTGTTCATCAGTCAATGTATTGTGCTCATCATTACACTCTAAAATTCTGTTCTATGCAGGTTCCGTAAAGTCACGAGGTAGTTCTTGTTACCGGCTGTCAGGAGGCGATCGGTTGATTTAAGAGGCTATGCGTTTGGGCGGGATTACGTAAGGGTTAATGTACGAGTATCGCTCCATTCCTTAAAATTAAAATCATGTCTTACGTTTTTCATTCTTTTGTTATATGCATTTATATCTACTTGTATAAAGGTTGACCTACTTTCCGAACACTCCATTCCTGAAAAATAATGGAGTGTTCGAACAAAAGAATGACGTCATAGGTGGATTTTAATATGTTATTATAGCTGTTTATATCTGCCATAAGACGTGTTTTAGAGGAGAGCATATTCCTAACCCTAGGGCTGTTTGCAATCCTCCTTAGATAATTAAAGCATTAAATTAAATAAGTATTTTTATAGTATTAATGATTCTTAACAAAAATGTATTTTGTTTGTTTTTGATACTGATCGAAACAATGCTTAAAAAGCATTGTTAGCGGGCTGATTTATGAAAGTGAGTTGAACTTCAAGTGCGCTTGCATGAAATTAGAATTCTGGGAGAAAGTGAGATACAATAAGCAGGGTTTTCGGCTGTAATAAAGTGCTGTTTAGCAGGTTTTTCGTGCTAACCTTTATGGAGCGCCAAATTAACATAAACTCAAATAATTGAAGATATCTTCAATTATTTGAAGATATCATCAATTCAATTATTGCTCTCTTTAATTGAATTAATGCGCGCATCAATTGAATTAATTAGAGCAATAATTGATTTAATGCGCGCATTAATTCAATTATTGCTCTCTTCAATTCAATTTGATGCGCGCATCAATTGAATTAATGAGAGCAATAATAGATTTGATGCGCGCATTAATTCAATTATTGCTCTCTTCAATTCAATTGATGAGAGCATCAATTTCGCAGAAATATTGCTCGCAATAATTAATTTTGAGATCGGTATAAATAATTTAATGATCTCTTTAATTCAATTGAAGATACCTTTGATTATTTACAATGCTTTTGTATAAGGGATTAATGTGCGCATCAATTCTTTTAAAGAGAGAAACAATTCAATTAAAGGGATCATTAATTCAATTGTGGATATGTTGAATTGAAGATATCTTTAATTATATAGATGCTCTCTCTCTAAAAGAATTATTGCTTTTTTCAAATTAATTAAAGATATCATAAATTCAATTGAAGAGAGCAATACTTGAATTAATGCGCGCATTAAATCAATTATTGCCCTCATTAAATGAATTAATGCGCACATTATATCAATTATTGCTCTCTTCAATTGAATTGTAGCGCATTAATTCAATTGTTGATATCATTAATTCATTTGAAGAGATCTTTAGTTGTGGGCATCAAATGAATTGATGATATCTTCAAATAATTGAAAATATTTTCAATTATTTGAGTTTATGTTAATTTGGCGCTCCATAGTGATCGGTCACTGCTACATCATACTTGGGATGAAGATGACGACTATAAGTAGTCAATAAACAAGCTTGTTCTGTTATGATAACCAGTGAGGATTTTTTTTTTTTTTTTTTTTTTTTTGGAAAGCGCTTATTTTGAATTATTTTCAAGTTGGACTTTAGGGGTATATCCTATAAGATATTGTTGAGAGCGTGCGTGCGTGCGTGTGCGTGTGTTAAAGTACAAGAAACTTACTTTGCCAAACCCGATTCTCTTAAATCGAGAAATAGGTGGGGGTTTTCAATTCTCTATACCAAATTTATTAGTTTTTTTTTTTCTACTTCAAATTCCCAATTAGTAAAAGTGGGGAGAGGCCATTTATCTGGTATATTTATTTTACCACATCAAATAATAAGGATATATTGTCTTTGCCAGTAGAAGGGAGATATGTCTAATACTGTACATACAGTCTTACTTAAAAAATGGAGTCCTTATTTCTTGCCATATATAGGGAAGGGGATGGGGGGGGGGGTATATGCACGTTGTCCTTTTAGGTGCCTGTACGTAGCAGCAACTCGCAGATTTCAACCACAAAATCAACGGTATCTGCAAAGTTTGCATGCATCATTATAGTAAATTATCAAATCACGTTGACAAATATATCTAGAAAAATATCTTCTTTAAAACTGAAAGTTATATTCTAAGCAACTTGAACTCACACATACACACTGTCATTTCGGAATTTTCAGATCTGAGCGTGAAAAACTTTCGCCTTAATATTTGATCTGTGTCACCCTAACGTTTGTGTTTACTACAACACGTGAAAGAAAGTTTTGTCCGAATTTGTCACTCTGAAATATTATATGACCTGAGGAAATTGCAATGGATTCAGATGAATCTTTTTCTGGAGTGGAAAGTTCTGATTCAGATGAAGAGGTTTGTAACTGAATACAGTTTTCACAGTCGAATCACGGAACAAGACTTGGACTGGAGAGAAAACCGACACTTCCCTTCTGTTCTTGTGATTTAAATTCAACCAATTTGTTATTATTTATATGCTTTCTGCCTGAGTACGTGCTTACAAATAGAAATATCTTTGTTTGTTATTCAGTTACAAGAGGCATTTGCTGCTGGAAAGTTGAAACCAGGCTTGAACCTTGAATTACCAGCATCATCAAAAACTATAAACAACACGGTAAGTCGTTGGTAAATAGTACATTTCAGTATTGTATTTCACAATGTCTAACTTTAACTGAGGTAACAGAATAATTAGCATTAATATATGATGTAATACTATATGCCTATAAAATTTGTATAGCATCATAGCATGAATACTATAATATTAAATAAGAGTTTATTTCCATGAAAATGTATTCTTTAGCTGTATTTGTAATGATACTGAGAATTTTCTTAAATCAATTTGAGTATTTGCACTGAAAAATGAACAAACTTCTTTTGGTCGAATTGAAATATTTCTGAGAAATAGGGACTGAAATATTTTAATAATATTTTTAAAGCACTTTTTAAGATAGAAAAGAAATGAAATATCAGAGTAGAAAACAAGTGTTGATCATGCCTTATATATAAAATTACAGGCAGGCTTGAAACAAAAGTTATTGGCAATAAAGAAAGATCTTCCATGGGTGGAACATTTAGATGTGACCAGTAAACCAGCAGCAACCCACAAAGACCTCATTAGTCAGGGTGAAATAGATGTCCATGATGACTTCAAACGAGAACTACGATTGTATGTCCTACTTGTCCAAATGGACTGTATTTTTAAAATCTGATTAAGCCTCTTTAAGAATTCTTTATCATTAATTTACACCCCAATATTAAGTGTCTAAGCATCTAGAATTCTTTTATAATCTCTTTACTCTTTAGGTTATTTTTTAGTTGTCAAAATGCAGTGAACCCTCTTGGCATCTGGACATTTCACCTTCTGAACAATTTTTCTTGGGAACAGTTTATTAATTGTTATTTTGTCTCATTTGTCTTGATTTCTGCAATCCAGATATAGACAGCCTTTGTTTTAAAACCACAAAATGCATTTTTCCACTATTATTTTTATTCAGTTATCTGTGTGGTAATATTCAATTGGCCTTTCAACTCTGGTCACTATCCTGAGCTGGGTGTTAATTGTTATAAAAATATTGGACTGGCTATCGGTTTTTAAAGAACAACCACCTGATATTAACTCTATGCAAAGTTGATTAGGGTATATTATCAATATCTGTGCATGAGACTCTCACTTCTCTTGACATATTGAGTTTCTGTTCTGCCAAGAGAAATTATTTTTCTACATTAATAGGTTAATTATTATTGACAAATTTTTTATATATAGTTAAGAGTACTAGGATAATGACATCAATAGTATTGGTTAACATATTGCAATAACTCTGAAGTTTTATAACAATCGTTCTCTATGCATAGTATTTTACACACAAATCAGAATTTTATTTCATGTACATTGAATTTGTAATTTTTGATGACATTATAATACTACATTAATTTAAAAAAAAAAAAGAATTAAAACTTTGGGGCAGTGTTCATCCTACATACATGTAAAATAGATTCAGTTCATAAATTCAAACTTACAGATGTTCCTTAGTTGGGGACCTCTTTTGATGGTCCATGGAGTTAGACGGTTTTTTGTTAACCCCCTAAGACCTTTGCTAGACTTTCCAGGAAAAGTTCACATAAACATTTTTGGGATTTTAAAAACATTTTAGCTCACCTTATGAATTTGTATTATCTGTTGTTGACGTTAATTTTGCACATAATTAGCTTTCCAGAAACTGATGGGTCAATTTCAACAAAACATCCTTCAATGGATAAAGGGGATTCAAGTTTGTTAAAATGAAGGGACACATCCTCTTTAGAGGAGAAATGATTGAGAATTTTGTAAAACTGGATGCTGCATTTTAAAAAATTCTCTCCACAACCATTTATGGGCCAGTTTGAACCAAACTAGGCATAAAGCATCCTTAGGTATATGTATTTGACCGTTTCTCTTTTCAAAGGGAGATAATTAGGAAAAAATTAAAATTAGGCAGAAGCGTCATCATATTGTGTAGATTCAAGTTTGTTCAAATGATAGTTTTGAGATTAGAATGACCACGAAGGGAGTCTGAAACTTTCATAGCAACATTTAGGGAAACCACTCCAAAATCTTCATAGAACAGCGAGACTACAATATATCAATTGAAGATGAAAGAATCCTTACTTTTACTTTTACTTTTGCTTCAAATAGATTGTTTCACGTTTACCATCATAAGTAACCCATAGTTTGTCTTGTGATACTGATCGTGGGTTACAGGTGATGCCCATCTACTTGTGTTGATGAATTTTATATGCAAGTTTGAACCATGACATGATGAATTATTTCTTGAAACTTTATATAAGATGGTAAAAATAATTACATGTACATGTAATTTGAAATAAATTTTTTGTGTGTAAGATGGTAAAAATAATTTTTAGTGTTTGTAAACATCAGGATTGAGCCATACACTTTAAACCTCTCAGTTCACAAAAGATACAGTTTTTTTTACTGTTGCTGAATAAAAACCATATTTATGTTGATCTACTTTGAATGTAGAGTTCATGTCATGTTACCATTACGGATCAAATTTTAGAATTTTATGAAGTTGTAGAGCCTCTTGTTAAAATTGTATTTTGATGTTATATACATTATACAGCTATTGTCAAGCACAGGCGACTGTTCTGGAAGCTATACCCAGACTCCACAGTATGAACTTGCCTACCAAGAGACCGGAAGACTACTTTGCACAGATGGCTAAATCTGATGACCATATGAAACGTGTAAGAAGAATGTAGTGTGCGTCCTTAGCAGTATAACCTCACCATAACTATTAGTTGAACATGTGCTTTATTTGGTTTTTAGAAACTACGCTATGGTTGTAGGTACTGTTGAAGGAAAAGTGTTATCAGAGTATAGATTTGCATTTCATTGTTTAAGATATAGATGATATCAACTGCTGTAAATGAAGGGAATCAATTGCAGAAAGGATTAATGTTCATTCAAATGTAAACATGATTTACCATATAGAAAACTAAGAAAGTAAATAAAACAATCATTTGGAATATAGAGCAGTATATGACTTAGAGTGCATTCATGTATTATGAAGGTTTAAGATATTCATTCCAATATAGGTAAGAGAAAAGTTATTAGAAAAGCAAACAGCCATGGACAGATCTGAAAAAGCAAAGAAACTGAGAGAACTTCGAAAATATGGTAAAAAGGTAAGTTAATCTATAATCCAGTTGTAGAGTTAAATCCATTACAGTGAGCTACTTAGAGAGTGTTTGTGTACAATGTCTCTGAACAACTTGTGTATGATTACTGCTAACTAAGGATTTTACTCTGTAGGTCCAAGTTGAAGTTCTTCAGAAACGACAGAAGGAGAAGAAGGATATGCTTGATGCTGTTAAAAAGTACCGCAAGGGACAGAAAGATAAACTGGATTTCTTAGACGATCTGCCAGGGGAGTCAAAAAATAAGGGAAACAAGAATAGCACAGATAAATTTAGGTATGATGATGAGTCAGTTAAGGAAATTATGAGATTGGTGAAAGTAGGTGAACCGAGTTATCCCATGTCAGTCCACCACGACATACAGTTAACTTTATATAATGACTTTTATATCTTGTATTAGACAAACACATGAATTCATTGAGTTTAAACTGAGGATTCTTGGGTTTTAACACAATGTATTATATATACCAGTTTGCTTAGATTGTGTCAAAACTCTGTGGCTTTTTCTGTCATATTTACTGTGGTGTAGGGACAATTTGGAAAGTTTTGATTAAGTAGATGAAAAGATACTTTTTTGGTGTTTTTGAATATTGAAAATATGACTATTTTCAGATGTGTTTACTAGTGATGTCACTTCCTTGTAAAGATGTTTAGAATTACTTGGCACATATCTTTCACTGTGCTGTAAGGCATACAAGGCCTTTTGTGTAATTGTTTATAAATTTCTTCTTTCTCAAGTTCTAGTCATTGTCAGGTAACATGGTTGGTCTGGTCTTGCTACTCTCTAACAATGACATATACTGTCGTTAACAATCTGAAATTGGGTGATTTTTTTGTTGGTATAGAAGTTTGTAAAGGAATGCATAAGAAAATCACAATATCAAGGGGGAGGGGTGTGTGAAAATAATCAGAAATTGTCAGAACTTGGGAGATGGGATGGAATGTGTGACATACTTTAATGGGAAGTGAATAGGCAACTGTTTCAGGCTGCAATTTAAATATTGTGTATATATCAGTATTTCCATTGATTAGTCTTGCATCAATTTATTTCAGACCAAATAAAAAAAGAGAGTTTAAAAACAAGAAATTTGGATTTGGAGGACAGAAGAAAAGATCAAAACTTAATACAAAGAACAGTGCTGTAGATATGTCTAGCTTCAACCCCAAAATAAACCAGAAGAAACCAGGAAAACCTAAACCAGTAAGTGTGATATCAGTTTTACTGTTAACATATTAACCAGAAGAAACCAGGAAAACCTAAACCAGTAAGTGTGATATCAGTTTTACTGTTAACATATCAAGTTATCAACCATCATAATAGATTGAAACAAATCATCTTCTACATGCAACCTGTCGTGATACAATGTAATTGTTCACACTGACTTCAAATTGACTTGATTAAAGTTAATTTGGTAACAATAATGTTATCCCTAGCAAATGAGTTGCTTAGTATAAATATGGCAGCTCATATGTGCATTTGTGGATGAAAATATTGAAAGAAATTTCAATGATTTTTTATGTTATACTGAATCAGTGGGGCTTGAGTAAAGCTCCTACATGTATCATCTTAACAAAGGGGATACATTTATACACCTCCATAAAAGTGAGGGAATATTATGATTTGATGGGAACTTGTGGTTTAGTCTCCAGTAGGAGTGGGGGTGAGTTCCACATCTCCTCTGTAACCAAACCAGATTCAAATGATCTGATGGTGGCATATAATACAGTACAATTTGTAGTTATTCATAAGCATTTCTAACTTTTTAAAAATATATATCTTTATACACCAATCATAGATTGGTTGTATGGTGCATTGCGTCTGTCCATTAGCCCATCTGCCAGCACCTTGCGAGTTTGATAAAAACCAGTACTTATAAGGCTAGGATAATCAAACTTGGTACACATGTTCTCAATGGTTAGAAGAAAAAGCCAATTGTTTTTCAAGGTCAAACATACATTGTTATAAGGCTTGGGTCATCAAGTATGGTACACATGTTCCCAATGACTAGAGAAAGAAGCCTGTTGTTTTGCAAGGTCAAACTTACATGGATAATTTTGTAGGCAAAAAACAAGATAGAAAAACAGTACTAATAAGACTAGGATAATTGAACTAGATATACATGTACATATTTGACTATCATAGATAGGATGTATTATGGTGCAGTGTTTTTGTGTCTGTCTGTACATCAATCAGCACCTTGTGGGAAAGATGAAAAGAGTACTAGTATGGCTGGAATAATGAAACATTGTTTTTATATTCCCCATGGTGAGAGAAAGATGCCATGGATGACTGAAAAACAGTACTAAATAAGGCAAGAATCATCAAACTTTGTGTACATGTTCCCCATGGTGTTGGTATCAAGTATATTTTGAAAAGTAACAATTTTGCTTTTCAAATTATACTTTATTAGAAAGGAATGTTTCTTCAATTTGATAAGTAACAACATCATTTTTTTAAAAGACTGACATTAGAGAAAGTATTTTTTTTAAAAAACATGCTGTCATGGCCATCTTTTGACCAAATAATGGTTTATTTGGCTATCATTTCTTTGATTACTATTGTATTACTGAATATATGCAACAGTGTATTTAGCAGTGTGAGAGTTGCTCTTATTCTAATACTCATTTATTCAAATTTTACCTCTTGATGTTTTTTCTCAGGGCAACAAAAATAAGAGACCAGGGAAATCACGGAGACAGAAAGCCAGAAGTAAAAAGAAATGAAGGACAATAATTTAGGCATCTGTTACTGTAAATGGAAGTTCGATTTTTGTTTTGGAAAGAAAAAGTTCTGGTGCTGCTTAAAAACCTATTCCAATATCAAAGACCTTGCATATTGTATATATGATGAAAAAGACTGACTTGAAATATTTTTACATCATTTTTTATCAGATTGAACAAGCTGATAGAGATAACTATCAGTTCAATAATGCATTATCTCTGGCAAGATCTTGTTTACAAGTTTACAGTTATCTCAATAAAAATTCAAAAAGTACATATTCTTCTTTTATTTTTAAAAATGATGACATAGGTACATAAAACAGGTCTTGCACATTTTTACATTCCAAAAACCTGCATTAGATATAACAAATAACATCTGTACTTAGACATGGTTCCAAGTCAGCACCTGTGTGACAATGACAGTTTGCAGAATGTCATGCATTTGGATGGATAAAAATTGCCATGCACTTCAAACACACAGTTACAGTGATTAAAATAGATGAATTTAAAGTTATTGATTAAAACACAATTCCCTAGTTCATGTTTTCTGTTTGTTCCTTAACTCTCCAGGCAGCATCCATATATTTAGTGATGGGAGTATTCTGTCTGTAGAAGTTAAGCCTGCGATCTGACCTATCCGAGTCAATCTACAATTACATATTTATTGCAGTTGGAATAAAATTACATTCAACAAAGATTTACCACATTAATTATCTTGGTGAACAAGTTTTAAAAAAGTATCAATTTACATCTTATATTAAGAAGACCCTATTAAGTACTTAATTGGAAAAAAAATATGTTTATGAAGCTGTTTATTATATATTAGAACCTCAAAACATTTTTCAAGGAATATTAAGATACCAAGTAAAACTGTTCTGGGTTTAGTGTCCCTTACCAGAGGCTTGGTAATCCATCCTATTTCCTGGGATTCTGTTTGGGGGTAAACATACTTCTTTACTGGCTCTTGGTTAGCTCTTTTGATCACATTTTTGAAATGACCTGTTGCAAAAGGATATTCAATTATAAATACTTTCAAAAGCATTGGAAACCCTTGACGTTGTGATTCATTTGAGATTTTATATTTTGACGTCGCATGCCATTATGGTTGTACATTTTCTCAAGAACTTTGTATGTGTTACAAACATAAAATAGATATATTTTCTTGACAGATTTGTTGAAGAATAAACCAGTCTTCAGATTAAAAAAAATTAAAATGCTTCTCATTGGCACAAAGTAGTTGGTGTGGGAGGATAGCTTTGTACCTGGAGGAAACCCACATGTCTGAGTGGGCAACCACATGCAACTCTCAAGATATTAATTGTTGAAAATAAACACCTTGCCCTTTGGGCTCTGGGGATTTCTTGAAAAACAAGGACTTCATAACATGGGTATTCTAGCGCTCTTACCAGTGACCTTGACCTTTTACAGTATGATAAAGTCAAATGGGTAGGAAAACATAAAATTTACTCCATTGAATTTGTTTTTAAATATATACCAGTAAATTGTTAAGAATCCAGATAGCACACATACAGTCACTTCCAAAATCTGATATGAAAGACATTCGAAGTCTAGCTTATACACAAGAAATTTGGGAATTTTTTCTCCTGTGACCTTAAAACCTTTCACATATGATATTTATGTAAATATATAGATAGAAAGATAGATACAAGATCCATTTTGCTATGGTGCAGATTGGGTTTTTTTTGGGGGGGGGGGGGGGGGGTGACATTTCTCTAGTTTGAAAAAATTGTAAAATTTGGTGATTGATTTAAAAATTAAAAAACTAACACAAAACCAAAAAATATTGAAGAATGAATGGGCAAACCAATTTTCATTCCTTAATTATTGATGCACAACCTGTTAGATATTTGTACTGCAATAAATGTATACATTAATCACTAAGTCCTCAACCATCTTGATAACCTTCCAGGGACTGTTTGACTTTATTTTTTGTTGAGATGCAACACATTGTAATATTACATATGAAATATTCCCTAAATTAGATAAAGATTTATACAATAATGGCTTGTTTTGGGGGCATTTTGTATGTAATATATTGATAATACTTCTTGGAGAAAATGTGGAAGCTTCCTGACAAAATGAATATTCAAGTTTCTCCAAATCATGGCCCCCAGGGGTATGTTAATGGGACTACAATAGGGGATTAAATTTTTCATTGGGATATATATGAAATGCATAGGGGGAGTGCTTCATGCCAGCATACTGTGTGAAGAGCTGGAATTCGTACCCTTGTATATTTTCTACTGAAATTTCAAGCTGTTAAAATAGACATTACATACTTATCAAGATTCATACACATTATGAAAGTGTAAATACAATTATTAAACATGCAAGTATCATCAGGTAGTAGATTCAAGTTTATTCAAATCATGGTCACAGGGGTTAGGGTGGGGCCACAATAGGTGAACAAAGTTTTATGATATAAAGCATAATCAAAAAATAAAGATTCAAATTTATTCAATTTGAGCCAAGGTGACTCAAGTGAGCGAGGTGGCCCATGGGCCTCTTGTATCTGGTTTGGGGGGGGGGGGGGGGGGGTGTTCAAATAGGGAATCAAAGGTTTACTTTACAATATAATTAGGAGAAAATCTTTTTAAAAAATATTTTTAAGAGAAAGATTGTTTATATTGATATGTAAGCATATTTAGGTATTGCAGATTCGAGACAAGTTTATTACCATGCAAATATATTCTGGGCCATGATTATAAATATGCAAACTTTCCAAAGTAGTGCAGATTCACATTTATAAATCAAATCATTGCCCCTAAGGCTAAGTTGGGGCTAAAATATTGATTTAAAGTTCTACATGAGAATATACGTAGGTTTGAAAATATTCTTTTCATGAGCTGTAGTACCACAATAAATCATATTGATGATAATGCAAACATTCCCCCCCCCCCCTTTTTTTGTTGTTGGTTTTTTGATGTTTTATTTTATTAATTGTTTTTTTATTTATTATTATCATTTATTTTTTGTTGTTTTACTTATTTATTTTGATTATGGATCACCCTGGGCTAGAATGGGGGAGGGGCAAATTTGACATATAAAGTACACAAACACACACAAAAAAATCATCTCCAGGACAAAACAGCAAAATCATGTTGGTAATATTGTTATAAAATTCATTCCTCTGTTGTGTGAATTCAAATTCAGTTAAATCATGACCCTATGGGGTCAAAAATTTGGATGGGAAAATCTTCTGATGAAGAACACCAAGGCCAATGTGAGCATTGTGGCCCATGGACCTCTTGTTCTTTTAAATCTGATTAACAAATGAATGCATATGTTTAATTGATGAATCACAGATAGTCAGCATTACTTACTATCTTCTTCTCCCTCTTCTGTGTCATGTCTGGAGTTTGGTTTTCCTGTGATCACATGAACTGTAAAGAAGTACAAAAACTATTTACAATTGTTTACATGTACTGAATGGATCATCGTCGGAAACCCACGGTTGATTACGCTTCGTTCCTCTCTCGTGAGAGTGAGAGAGGAACGAAGCGTAATCAACCGTGGGTTTCCGACGATGTGAATGGATTATTGTTATGATTTGTGTCAATTACACTGAATCCCTGCAACCAGGGCAATATACAGTACATGCCAATTGTTATCCAAAAAATTACTGTTGTTCTATGTATATACTTGCATGTGGACTATCACTGTGCACAATTACTTAAGTCTATATATCACAGGGAGATAACGCTGTAGGTACAACCCTTTACTTTCATGGAGAAGGAAAAAGTATAAGGTACGTACTACTATTAAAAATATCCGTCTATTATGTAAACTACAGTACATCTCTCCCAAAGTAAGTTACATCCCCAAAAGTGAATGAGTTTATTATTTGGGACCTACATAGGTACACCCTGTATACACATATCTAAAGTACATGACCCCTAACGTAAACTTTACTTCACTTTGCTACATTTTTAAAGGACTGATATCTTATAAAGTATGCAGAGAGAGGTGGCGAAACACACACACCCAATCTCATGTGCAAGAGGGATTTAAAGGGTACATTTCTATTATCATGACTAAATAGATATATACAATCTTACGGTTTTTAGTGGAGCTCTCCGACTACTGGTCGAGCCTCTAAAGCAAGCGAAGGGCTAGATAGAGAACTAAATTTTTAACTTACTTTTCTTAAACGGATTAACACTATAATTTGTGTACATTTTCTGATGCCGTTGTTCTTTTGTGATTGTTTCACATAAAATAGCATTTTGATGCACAAAATTTACAGGATCCTTTTCTTTTGAAGCTGCTTTAGCCATGATTTTTTTCTTGTTTTCCCCGGATGTTACGTAACGTTGTTGAATGGTTGCTAGGACAGTGGAGTCGGAAGTTCGAGCCCGATATAAATGACTACGCCAGAGTAGATATACTAGGTCCGTTTTAGAGAAGACCTCACAACGGTCTGTACGACGAAAAATGTTGTAATACTTGTGTTTTTCTACTCCTATTTTTTCCTCCAATCTGTATATAAAAACGGAAGAGGTCAATCAGATGATCATTAAGAATTAGGCTACAGACTGTAAGGACCAAGTCAAATTCATATAAAGTTAGATCTTTCCAATTTTGATTTTAAAAACATACATATTTTAAGACACTCACTTTTAAATTAAAAAATCCTATCTATATATAAATACATACAGATATAGATCCCCCTTTTTTCTATTTATATCTATTTACTGATTAAAATTCAGATACCTGTGCATACATACATACCCATATGCATACATATACACACATTCTACTAAAGAACCACCTCATTTGATTTGTACACCTTCAAGAAGTTTGTTCGCACTGATACCCTTGGGTCAGGGCTGAGCCGCAAGAGAAGTTTTGATTTTTTGTTTTACACAGGAATATGTAGTAAGAACTTTAACAATTATCAAACTGTTAAATAAATATGCCAACATTCTCGTGTACTGGGCTGACTTTGGGCGATGATTAATGGGTTTATTTATTTATTTTTATTACAAGCAAACAATATCATATTCATCTAATTCTAGAAAATAAATCGCTCTAGCACCACGAAGGAACAATGCTATTTGAACAGCACACGGTTTAATATTTGTAAGTTTATTGCTTATTTTAACGGGATTTAAACTTGGACAACGAGAATATAAATTTTTTTTGGAAAATAAAGTGTATATTATATATTGTCCACGAGCAATTATCATTGTGAATTACTGTAATTTATGTTAGAAGATATACACACACAATTATGATGATAAGTAAAAAAAAAAATCCAATGGAAAATAATTTGTTTATTGGCACAGTTTCTTCCTCTGATACCTGCTCTTTGGGTGATGCAGGGGTTTCGTTTCAGGAACCTATTCTTGGATATTGTTCTTGTTATTTGAAGTGATTTTGTTCTTGTTCCGAGGGTATAGGAGAACGAAGTTCTCAGTTTCGCCCAAGACATGTACAGTTCAAGCTGGAATCTAGGTAGAGGATTCAAAATCTTACATATAGGATAAAGGAATTATTGAACAAAAATATTCTCTCAAACTATATTTATAAGGATGTCATTTGATATGATATGCAGGGGCAGGTCCATGAATTACGGTTAGGGAGGGAAGCCCCCGGAAGCTCCTGGATTTTACATATTTTAAAGGGTTTGAAATATATCTCCTATGTAGTCATTTTTAACTCAACAGAGCTGAAAGCACAAGTGAGCTTTTTTGATCGTCTGTTGTCCGTCGTCCGTCCGTCTGTAAGCTTCTTACATTTTCGACTTCTTCTCCAGAACCACCAGACCAATTTTAACCAAACCTGGCAAAACACATCCTTGGATAAAGGGCTTTCAAGTTTATTCAAATGAAGGGTCACACCCCTTTCAAAGGGGAGATAATTGCAAAAATAGGGTGGGTCATTTAAAAATATCCCTTTCAAGAACCACTGGGTCAGAAAAACTGAAATTTACATGAAAGCTACCGGACATAATGCAGAGATTCAAGTTTGTTAAAACCATGCTACCCAGAGGTACGTTGGGGCCACAATGAGGGATAAAAATTTACATGCAAGTATAAAGGTAAAATCTTTGAAAATCATCTTCTCAAGAGCCACTGGGCCAGGAAAGTACATTTACATGAATGTTTCCTAACATAGTACAGATTCAAGTTTGTTAACATCACAGCCCCCGAGGATAGGGTGTGAAAACAATAGGGGATCAAAGTTTTACATACAAATATATAGGGAAAATCTTTTAAAATCTTCTTCTGAAGAACCACTGGGCAAGGAGAGTTGAAATTTACACGAAAGCTTCCTGACATAGTACAGATTTAAGTTTGTTAAAAAATCGTGGTCCCCGGGGGTAGGGTGGGGCCACAATAGGGGATCACATTTTTACATACAAATATATAGGGAAAATCTATAAAAATCTTCTTGTGAAGAACCACTTGTACAGAAAAGTTTACATTTACAAAAAAACTTCCTGACATTGTGTAGATTCAAGTTTGTTAAAATCATGCCCGCCATGGGTAGAGTGGGGCCATGATAGGGGATGAAAGTTTTACACACAAATATATAGGGGAAATGTTTTTTGATCTTTTTCTAAAGAATCCATTTATTGGGAGAACTTACATTTTTTCCAAAAACCTTAAAAATTGCGACATTTTATTAATTTCCCTTGTTAAAAATGACAGAAAATCATAAGAATTCCTAGAGAGATAGATCTCAAAGTATAAGAGATATCTCTTTAATCGTTGAAAAAGAGATATCTCTCAAAGAGAAAAAGATATCACTTTCCAATATTTTTATTAGTTTGAATACTTAAGGAATTCTCCCTAAACTGGAAGCCCGCCAAAGCAAATCTTAGCATGATGGCTGCAATTTTCGTTTACTGCATGTGAAGTGTATACAGGTAACAAAAAAACACGGACAATAAATTGATAAAATATGTCAGCTAGACTGGTTTTAACCTCTCAAAGTTAGAGAGATATTTTTTTTTACGCTAGGAAGATATCTCTTTAAACAAAAGAGATATCTCTTTACTCTAGGGAGATATCTCTTTCTCTTTGAGATAAAGCTAGAGAGATATCTCTCAAAGAGAAAGAGATATCTCTTTAGCGTAAAGAGATATATCTCTATCAATGTAAAAGAGATATCTCTTGGTTAAAGAGATATCTCCCTAGCGTAAAAAGATATATCTCTAACTTTGAGAGATATCTCTACCACCAATAGAGTTATCTCTCTAGTGTAAAGAGATATCTCTCTTTTTAAAAGAAATATCTCTCTTTTTTAAAGAGATATCTTATTTTATGAATGAATAGTAAAAGGGCTTGCCATAGTGCCGTGTCAAATGTTCAAGAATCCTCATGTAATGTAAATTGAAGGGTATCCTCGCCGTCATCCCCGGGGAATGGGCGAGGCCAGACGAGGGGTTTCAAGATTCACAAAAATATATATGTAAAGGAAATCTTTTTATTGAAAATAAAATAAAAACAATATTTGAAATTGATATGCATTCATCTAATGGTGAGGAATCAAAATACAGATTACTTTATGATGCATACACCCCGGACAGGACGGGTCCATAAAAATCATTTAATATTTTGTGGGAAACCCATCGCCATAGGTGAGTGATACGACTCATAAGGATCTCCCGTTCAAAAAAAAATATTGGGAGGGGGGTATATGTTGTTGTTTGGGTTTTTATTACGGTTTGCATCCGTCGTCGTCCGTCGTGCGATAACAATTGGAACATTTTTAACTTTTTCTAGATGACTACCCTTTTCAAGTTTGGTATCAATCATCTTTGGAACAAGGGGGACATAAATTGTAAATAACAGGATTTTTGTACCCCTTGGCCCTTGGGCCACGACAAATACTGCCAGAAATTGACCACTCAGTCAGAAAAACTACATGCATAGTTACAGTATGTAGAACTGGAAGGCTTCCATCAAAATTGTAAATTTCATGATCCCGGAGTAGAGGGCACAGGCACTTGTTTCTGTAAATGACTTATGACCTCTGTATACTAATAATAACACGTATTATTAGTAGTATATAGAGGTCATAAGTCATTTACGGAAACAAATGCCTGTGGTAGAGGGTCTGATCTCAGAGCAAAGCCACATTTGGTATAAATAGTAAATGTGTAAAACATTTAAATAACATTCTCTTCCGTGTTATTGGCATTAAATTGAAACTAAATGTCCAGTAGATGTTTAGATTAGGAGCAGGTAGCCCTTTACGAAAATTATAAATTTCATGATCCCTGGGTATAGATGTTCTGAGTTCAGGGCAGGGCCAAACTTGGTATTTTGTGTTTAACATGGTCATGGTGATTACTATGTGTGTGTGTTAACAATTGAACATTTTTAAGTTCTTGATGCTTTTCAAATTTGGCATGAAACATCTTTGAGACAAGGGAGATATAAATTGTAAATTTCAGGACTTAGATCTGCACCATTGCAGCCTGAGGGGTGGAGGTAAAAACTGTCATAAATTGACCAGTTTTCAAAAATCCTTTTCTTTACAACCACACAACTGTATGGAGCGCCAAATTAACATAAACTCAAATAATTGAAGATATCTTCAATTATTTAAAGATATCATCAATTCATTTGATGCGCGCAACAACTGAATTAAAGATCTCTTCAAATAATTAATGATACCTTCAATTATGAATTATTGCGCGCATTAATTGAATTGATGATAGCATTAATTCTTCAGCTGAATTGATGCGCGCATTAATTGAATTAATGATCTCTTCAAATGAATTAATGATATCAACAATTATATTGAAGAAAGCAATAATTGATATAATGCACGCATTAAATCAATTGATGAGAGCAATAATTGAATTGATGCGCGCATTAATTCATTTGATGAGAGCAATAATTGATTTAATGCGCGCAATAATTCAATTATTGCTCTCTTCAATTGAATTAATTATATTTTTAATTCATTTGAAGAGAGCAATAGTTCTTTTAGAGAGAGCAACTATATAATTAAAGATATCTTCAATTCAACATATCCACAATTGAATTAAATGATATCTTTAATTGAATTGCTGCTCTCTTTAAAAGAATTGATGCGCGTATTAATTCCTTATACAAAGGCATTGTAAATATTTAAAGATATCTTCAATTGAATTAAAGAGATCATCAAATTATTTATACCGAGCTCTAAATTAATTATTGCGAGCAATATTTCTACTAAATTGATGCTCTCATCAAATGAATTGAAGAGAGCAATAATTGAATTAATGCGCGCATTAAATCAATTATTGCTCTCATTAATTCAATTGATGCGCGCATTAATTCAATTGATGAGAGCAATAATTGAATTGAAGCGCGCATTAATTCATTTGATGAGAGCAATAATTGATTTAATGCGCGCATTAATTCAATTAAAGAGAGCAATAATAGAATTGATGATATCTTCAAATAATTGAAGATATCTTCAATTATTTGAGTTTATGTTAATTTGGCGCTCCATACATCGGGGGGGGGGGGGGGGGAATCATGTAGAACAGGAAGGCCCATACGAAGATTTAAAGTTTCATAATCCCTGGGAATTCGGTACCAGAGTGGGGTCAAAATGGTCATGATGATTTCAAATATCTCTGTGTTAACAGTTGAACATTGGTATGGAGCATCTTTATGACAAGTGGAATATAAATTGAAAAGAGCAGGACACCTGCACCCCTGGGCCCTTAGCCCTAGGGCGGGCAAAAACTGTCTAAATTGACCAATTTTCAAAAATCTTCTCTACGACTGCACATATGTAAGAAAAACTAAATGCACAGTCATGTAGAGCAGGAAGGCCTCTACCAAATTTGTAAATTTTATGATCCCTGGGGGTAGAGGTTCTGACTCCAGAACGGGGCCAAACTTGGCACATAGTATTTATGTGTAAAGCATTTTAATAACATCTTCAGTGCTATCTATACTAAATTGAAACTAAATGGATATTTAGAAAGAGCAAGTTGCCCTCTACCAAAATTGTAAATTTCATAATCCAAGGGGTGGTGGTTTTGATTCCAGTGTGGGTCCATAGTTATCATAATATTTATATTGTCTTATCATTTTCAAAAGACTTCTTTAATTTTCAAATTCAAATGCTTTATTGACGATTACCAAACATGAGGCGTACATCATGAATTAACATCATATACTAGTATGTATAATACAACACACATTTTCAGATTAAGCACAATTGTCCTGATTTCTCAATTCAGTGTACCTTATTGATATAGGCCTACATAAAAACTAAATGCATATTTTAGGAAAAGCAGAAAGAGATGTACCAAAGCTCCGGAGGCAAGAAAATTACTGTAGTTTTCATAGGCCTTAAGGCTAGTGATACTTTTAACCTATACTTAGGTGACCGATAAGGCATGTGGGCCTCTTTTCGTGTTCACATTGAATATATGTTACATAATTTCCCGATCAATTGAAAACTTAAAACTGTAACTACCAGTATTGGTTTTATACATCAAGAAATGTTCATTTTCTTTCTTTCTTTTTATTCACAGTGAGACAGATTTGCGATGAACTTTAAGATATTAAAAAATCACACCATATTTTGTTGAAAGCACAAGCGCTGAACCGTTGGAGTGGAGTAGGTGTTTTGTTGTTGTTGTTGTTTTGTTTGTTGTTGTTTTTTCAAAGTCTTTGACCGGAACGTGTTCTCTATTTCTCTTCAATTTGCAAAGGAGTACACCAAATTATTTCCAAATTAGGGCCCCCTCGGGCATACAGCATACATGATTGTTAACATTTCAATGTGCAATGTTTATTTTAAAAAAATGATGATATAAAGAAAAGAACAAAATAAGGGCAAAATATGCACTATTAGTATGAGCATTGTTCATACATGAGACATTTTGAATATGATAATACTTATTTGTATTACATGTAAGTACCACCGTGTATCCTAATGCAAAACAGTCAGAAATACACACAGAAAATATATATACATGTACATAACAACACTACATGTAATAATAGTAAAGGTACACCATAATACATATCATTATCTTCCAATTTCATTAAATCAAATTAGAAACCAAGCAAATAATTATAATTTTTCCCTGTAATTAGCAAGTCCTGTTCAAAAAGGTATACCTTCCGGTCTTTAGTAAAACCATAACGGGAAGTGACGCCATCTTGCAAGAGAAACTTACTGTGCAGTGCAACGAAAACAAAAGATTTTTTTAGTAAATTTAAGATATATGCAGGTTTGTTATTGATAATTTCTATTTTGTGTAACTAGTTCTTGTTAAATGTTGACGATGCTACCGTTAGTTGAGTGCAAAAAGATGCGTACATTCTTAAACGTCGTACTCCTCTCTTGCTGATGTCCTAGTCATCTTCTGTTTACGTTTATCTGATATATCAACTTGAACATCTGAATTTACAGAACTTAAGGGTTAAGAAAGCGTTGTAGTGGAAATAATGGCAAGCCTTGTTTTTCTTTTATTTGTATTGGATCAGTATACGATGCTGTTTTGGGACGAATATATTGTAACAGGTTGGGAACACTTCTCCTATAGCGAGATATTCTCCAATTTCTCGCTAAAACGCGATTATCCCTCTCTAGCGAGAATAAAGACATCCTGGATCAGTTTGAGTTTGCATCAGCAATAATACAGATTACATTCAGACGTTGTTTTACCGACTATGAAAAGTGACATCACTGTACATATCATATTGTTAGCTGAATATTATAGTTATTTTTGTATCTTATTGGGAATTGTTGCAGTCGTACTGAATATCTCTCATCTCGATACTTTGAAGGTATTAAAGTTTGCAAACCGGTACCAGGGATTTTTTTACTCCTTGAACCAAGGGCCCAGGGCCTTCAAGTTTGGGGAAAATAGCGATATTTGATTGAAATTGGGAAATTTGTTTCATGCAAATAAATAAGAGAAACAAGCAAAAAGTTAAAGGACACATCTCATGTTTTCAAAGTATACAACATTACATGCATTTCGTCTTCTTTATGCTTATAGTAATTCTAATAGTTTGTTCGCCGAAATTTTGCGATAATTAACCACAATACAGACTTAAATCTAAGCCCCGATTTCAAAAAGTCTAGTTAATTAGGTAGGTAGTCACATGGTACAGTGACGTCACATGCGCTCTTTGGATTGTGAAAGTACTGCGAGATATTATTAAAAACTCAACTTTTAGGGGCCTAATTTATTTACCATGGGCAACATTTAAATCGATGTTGACAAATTGTCCGAGTTTTATATGTGTTCGCCACCAGTGCACACATATAACGATATAAATACCCAAATATAGTGAGTAAAGCGTGTATGAAATCGGCAATATTGTGAGTAAATAATGTTCATATGGGTCGCTGTCTACAAACTGTTTGGTGATGTTAGTCCTTTATACATCTGTAATTGGCGCTGTTTTTCTAAAATCAACAGTGCTATTATTATTTATTTTTGGATTAGACAAATTATGATATGTTAAATTGTTGACAAGTAGGGCCTATGCCAAGCTATTGTCACGAGTGCATTTCGGAAAGAAAGAAAGACAGCGCACACACAAATCAATAAAAATATTCAAATTTAAAGTGGTAATCACATTATTTTATTTTGATAAAGCAATCTTATTACTATTTTTGAATTGTGATCTGCAATAATTTTATAATTCGATTTAAAGTTAGGAAATACAATATTCTATTATTTGTATAATTAAAAGTTCAATTATTTTGTATCTTTAATTTTTTTGTTTGTAAATCTACCAGTTGGTAGATGTTACATTGTATTGTCGATATATGTTGCAGAGTTCTTGAAATTTCTTTTGAAGTGTCAGACATTTGGTCCGATACTGTTAGAAATAGTGTCAGCCCAAACAAAAGTTTGTCAGTCCAGAAAAAAATGCATTGCTTTTGAGGTTTTTATAAATTTTATTTATAATCAACTACATGTGTTATTGTATTCAATCTCCATCTCAGCTATACGTTCATAAATTCTCCTTTCATACCCTTTCGCATCTTCCTCACACTCTGAATCTTCTTCAATTCACCGAGTCACTTTTTTGCTCCATTTCTCTCTCGTCCTCCACTTCTGTCCCATCCTCCACTTCTCTTTAACCCTCCACTTCTCTCTCACCCTCCACTTTTCTCTCTGTCCTGTCTATTCCTCTCAACTTCTTTCTCATCTTTCTCTGTCCTCTGCAATCGTTTAAATTACTCTCTCTCACTTTGACCCGGGTGTAATTGGTCTCGCGACTTTGAGCAGATGGTGTCACCTAGTAATAGGTAAAACCGCATCAAACAAAAGTCATTGTCTCCCAGATTCCCGGTTTCTTTTCTCCTTGTAGTTCTCACAACAGATTCCTCACGTTTACGTTTCAATGTCTTGCCGGATTTAGCATCGGTTTGAAAATTTATGGGCCACATGGCCGCCATTTTTCCCGGTAAAAAACGGACTTCGATCTCGATCTTTTATCGGCCATCAGGACCGACAATTAAGTAATTTGTGTCGGACATTTACTACTTTTATCGGATAATCCGACATTACCGACACTTTTCAAGAACTCTGATGTTGTTACAAGGTGAAGGTCAGTTGGTCCGAGTGTGTATTGAATTTGAAGAGCAAAACAGAATGTATGCTATAGGCCTACCAGTGCTTATAGCTTCGATATATCCATTTTCTTGCAGTTTATGAGGGTCTCTGTCCAAGCGGTTTTTGAAAAGGTTACTGGGTGTGTTTTTTAAGGTAAAGTTCTTGCTCCAACAAAAAAATTATCCACATCTTTTTTCTCGTACCTTCCTTGAAAAATTGAAAAATACTCATTCTAAATCCTTTCTACCGACAACTAGTACACCCGAGCATGGCACAAAACATCTTTATGCGTTATTATTTACAAGCCGTTAATGTGATAATTGTTTGTTTTTTTGTCGATTAAATCTAATCTGTTTATGAAATGGCTAATAGATGTTTTCAAACCCGAGGGCGCATATGACATCACAAATAATGGCGCGTAAACTAGTGAAAGAAAATATGCATATCGCAAGATTTGAATTTCATCGCTTTCAAACTCAAAACCTACGCAAAATATTTCATTTAAAACACATTTAAAGTAGTTTTAGGCATAAAAAGAATTAATTTTGCTGAAAAAATGAAAAAGTTTAGAAACATGCGTTGTGTCCTTTAACCATTTGATATTTCATTATCAATGTGGCTTAAACAAGCTTTAATGTTTGGTCTTTGGCAGAGAAAAAACTGTCAAAAATTTTATGCAAGAGTGACACTGAGGTTCGATGGCCCCTCATGGCATATTTTCATCAAAGCATCCATCATTTTGGAATTTTTAGGCATAATTTGGAGGTAAATACCTGCTTTTCAGCATTGGGAATGGACCCTAAAAAAATCCCTGGGTGCTGACACATGTGTTTGTAGAATTATTACCAATGATATACATACATAGATAAATTTCACCTATTATGTGGTTACTCAGTGCATGTAAAAATACAGATCAATATTACGTGTGGAAATATTTTTATTTTTGTTTTTATACATTGTATACAGTCATATATAACTGTATACAAGAAATGGAAAGACTTTCATTGCAGAATTTTTTTTTATTTCTCTTGTTGCAGTAAGTAAACATTGATGGATATTTGGATTGATGGATCCAGAGTATGAGAAGCGCCTACTAAGGCAGCAGAATGGACAAATTTCACCATATGCATCAGTGAGATGATTGATTTGTTTGTTGTGAAAAATCTTTTCAATTTGACAAAAATTTTGTGTTTTCGAATAAATAGTGGCTTATATAAAGATGACTGCATTTCGATGAACTGATAGGGGGGGGGGGGGGGGGGGGGGACACGACATACCTTGTAAGTGGTAGTACTGTGGTTTATAGAACATAGTCTATAAAATACAATAGATATATTTTTGATAAACTGAACTTTTTTTTGACAGCCACTATCTCTCAGTCCCAGGCTGAGCCCTGCCAGTCCAATAGCTTCCCCAAGCAAAGACAAATATGGTGACAGGTTTATCCCTAGCCGAGCAGGTGCTAGCTGGCAAATCAACTTCAACATTTCAAAGGTATATAAACCAAGGTTGTGGTTAACCACTAGCCAGTGCATTTGAAATTTCATGTGGGTGATCAGATACTGAAAACTCGGTTGCCCACACAGCAAACAAAGTTTTTTCCCGAGAACATTCCAGGATTTTAGCTCACCTGAGCTTTTCTGATCACCCGTAGTCCTCCGTACGTCCGTCTGTAAACTTTTAACATTTTTGACTACTTCTCAAAAACCACTGGGCCAATTTTAACCAAACTTGGTACAAAGCATCCTTAGGTAAAGGGAATTTTAAATTGTTAAAATAAAGGGCCAGGCCACGTTCCAATGGGAGATAATCAAGAAAAGGTAAAAATAGAGTAGGGTCATTAAAAAATCTTCTCAAGAACCACTGGGCCAGAAAAGATGAAATTTATAGATAAGCTTTATTAGGTAGTGCAGATTCTAAATTGTTAAAATCATGGCCCCCGGGGATTGGATGCCCCGCCACAATAGTGGATCAAAATTTTACATACAAATATATAGGAAAAATCTTTAAAAATCTTCTTCTCAAGAACCACTGAGCCAGAAAAGCTGAGATTTATATGAAAGCTTTCTGATATAGTGCAGATTCATGGCCCCTTGGTCAGGAGTTCAGGCCCTACCGGCAGGGCCAATATGACCATATATAGTGAACATGTATTAAATCTTAGAAAATCTTCTATTCTACTCCTACATATATTTGACAAAAACTAAATGTATGGGTATGATGTCCATGAAACCTTCTATCAAAATTGTGAAATTCATGGCCCCAGGTCGGGGCCAATATGGCCATTTAGTGAAAATGTATTATATTAGCTGCAATAATGTAGCCCTATCCGATTTTTTTTTATTCTGATGTTTTCAGGATAGGGCTACAATTCCATAAGATCTCTGTAATGGTGCAAAATAATTGTATGAATAATCCATAATAAGTTCCATGTATTACATGTAGTCCCAAATGTTGTTTACACCAAAAGGAGTACCAACTTTGTGCTTGGGCATGTCTAATAAAGGTGTTTTTCATTAAACATTATGTACAGCATGCAAAATTCTTCATCTGCTCCACCATGCTTGTTGTCACGAGATCTCCTAGGTGAATCTACTGAAAAACCTAAACATTGACAATCTGCTCGAAAATGTAGTTACTTGAGCCACTCCGACAAAGAAAGGAAAATCATATGGTTGCAGAAAGAATTTACACTCTGCTGTTTGTTTTTTAACTTGATATTAAATCTAAACCTTTTTAATACTGACGAAATAGCTTCTCCTCCATACTTGTCCATTGATGTAAATACTACCTCATATGGCATATGCAAATAACTTGACAATCAGAAGTTGAAACTTCAGTACATCAAATGTGGCGCACAAATATGAATCGAGAAATTGCCGCTAGTATTATGTCTTTGAAAATCTAATTCTCTACTCTCATATATAAAATGAAGAGTGAATAAACATGTGAATAAACATATATTAATAAATAAAATATATATATATATTTGAGAAAAACTTACTTAATGCACAATCATGATGTTCATGAAGCTCTCTACCTAAATTGTGAAATTCATGGATCTTGGGGTCCTTTACTTTTCAGACCCTTTTTTCTCTACTTTCACAGTCATGGGAGATAAACTGAATGTATGGTTATGATGTCTGTAATGTCCTCTTCTGAAATTGTGAAATTCACGGCCCAGGAGAAAGGCGGGGAGGGGTCAAAATGATTTGTATGCTTCAAACTTTCATTTTTCCTTCCTCTGTAAATAGGAATTGTATGCATATTTTGAAAGATCACAAACATGTGAACAAAGGACTTCATATTGAGGATTAAATGCAAATATGAGACTCCCTGTTTGGGCTATGATACTCAGGTGACTGTAAAGGCCCGTGGGCCTCTTATTTACTTTTGCTTTTCCTAAAGCAGTTATCTATACTAAGATCACATTTGAAAAGAAAATGTGGCAGCTTATCAAACGCTCCCAGGAAAGAGTTGCTGGCTATAATTGAGGGAGAGTATAACAGAGATTGACAGTGTGAAAGCAAGGAAACTGTTTGAAAATTCAAAGAGATACACACACACACTGTCACACAGAGAGAAAGAGAATTAATGCTAAAAGAATACAAAATTAAGATTTCACCATTTTGTCAATTTTTTAAGAAATATGTTGTAGATCTCTGATCATCTCATTATGAGTCAAAAAATTCCAACTCTTTTAACCACAATTCTGTAAAGATTCACACTATTTTTTTTAAAGATATAAAAATGTTTTACAACTTAAGAAGGATGAGGGTAATGCTATTTTTCAGAGCATGTTTGGCTATCTAATATATCTATGTTGAATCTTTGTTCTATACTAAGAAGCATGAACAAGTTCTCAATAATTTCAGGGAAGTCCAAATTCATCACCAACCCCCTCCTCAAAATCGAAAGACTCGGCAAATGACACGGCTAAAGATGGGTTGGCTTACTCCTGCTTACTAAAAAATGAATTGTTATCAGCAGGCATAGAAGATCTCAAGGTATTTATTTTTATAAGCATCTTTGATATCTAACTCGAGGCTTTTCAGATATTACCAATATTGTTTAGGCCAGCATTTGAAATCGTATCGTTTTTCTCTAGGTTTATTAACATTAGTGATTTAGCAATAGTTGCAGACTCAATTGACAGCTGAAAGCTGTCATCAATGTTCATGAAGAAATTTTACTTTTACTTGATTTAGCTTTCAATAAATTGATAATGACTTCATAAAAATGACATAAAATTTACTCTGTTCATATTTTGATTAAAATCAGTAATTTAATGCCATTTTTAAAGATTTTTTGGCTAAATTAAAACAACAAAATTTAACAGGAGATAGTAAATATAAATAGAATTCTGTTTTATTTGATTGTTTGAATTTGTCACTATTACATTTTTGAAAGAGTGTTCCAAAAACAGTGTCTATTGACAATATGGGAAATGGAGCCTATTGTTCCCTATGGAAGATCTAATACGTTTTACTGTTATTTTTTTAAAGCAAGACCATCTGTCTGATGACAGAAAGATACTTGTTCCAAAGGAAAGTCAGAATCTTTTTAGGGTAAGACCTCTCTCTGATTTTAATTGATAAACTAATATTAACTCAATATGATTCATATGGTATTTATTGACATATAGATGTAATACAAAGTATCAAATGAACACAGTGAATTACAAACCAGATTGTTTTTGTCTTCCAGTACCATGTGCCCCGTAGAAGTCTAGATTTCAGTGACTCTTCTCCTTATTCTCTGTCCCCTGTGGGGAGCAAAAGCCAAAAACTTTTGAGATCACCACGCAAAGTAAGTATTTCATCCAACATTTCAGGTAAAGCATTTAAATCATAAATTTAAAAAATCACATTTGTTGTACATGTATCATCCATTTCAATATATTGAAAGTGATTTTGTTAACAATATCTTTACAAAGATTTTTATCCTAGAATTAATTTTGATATGCCTGTCTGTTGATGGGTCGTGTTATGGTATGGACTTTCCTGTCCATCTGTCTGACCGTCTGTTAGCTTTTCTGTGTCCAGGTCATGTCTTTCACACTGTGAGGCGTAGGGCTATCAAACCTGTTCAGCTGTTTTATCTTTGGGAAAGGTGTGTTGTGACCCCAAAATAGATCACTGTGGCCTCTTGTAATTCTATGGCTATACACTACATACTCATACCATTTCCAAATCATACTTTGCACACTGTAAGATCTAGGACTATCAAATTTAGTCAGTTGGTGCATCTTGTGGAGGGAGGGGGATTTCACAACCCAGGACTATGTCACTGTTGCCTCAATTTGGAATTTTATGGCTTTACATATTCAAATTATGTCCAGATCTTATCTTGCACACTGTAGCTGCATTAAACCTAGTCTGCTGATAGAGAACTTCACATATGTTACAGTAATTTTATTCCAATGTACATGTAGTTACAATTGACAGCATCACAGTTTGTAACTTTGAATGTGCAAACATAGATATGCATCCTGTACATGTAGTTCCAGACAGGGTATCATGTACCCAAGCAGTACACTTTATGTCATAAATTAATGAAATACACAAGATATACTCAAAATTAGTTTCTGATGCTAAATTAAGACATGCTGTAAATATTTATTTGGGTTGGGAAATTTTGTTTTTGCACTGAAAGTGATTTTGTATGGATTAATTTCTTTGTTTGTTTTTGATAACATTTAATATCCGTCTATATTAGTATCTAGTGTAAACAATATCACTAATATTAGCTATCAGTAATTCTGTTATGAAACACCTGCCATATATACAGGTATTTCAATGAAGCAATAAGGGAAATATTTAAATTCAATTTCTTTAATCAATTTCTACTAAAACTACAGTTTCTCATGAGGTATTTGTATACAGTTTACATAATTGTAGTTGCTTAAATTCTCCTCAGTTTTTGTCAAATGACATATACACCATTTACATCTGATTTCACGGTGTGGTGCATCATATCTTTTAGAACTCTCAATATGTACTGTTAATTCTATGCTAAGTCAGATAACCCTTACTTTTGTGTTTATGTAACTCTTCAGTTTGGGGAGTTAGTTTTGAGTGTAATATAAAATGGAGGGAACCTCATGGTGTTGTGTAAATTAACAATTGGTAGCATATAGCGTGGTTCCGAGAAGGAAAAGGACACTCCATTAGTGTGAATGAAGGATTAAACTGTGAGTGATAACTTTATCAGTGTTTCAAAGTGAATGCATAAGATTTGAGTAGGAAAAACATGGCAACAAAAATCAACCCACCAAAATACAGTCCATCAAAATCTTATGAGCTATACAAACAGGAGTTGCTTGCATGGAAAGAAATTACAGAATTAGAGAAGAAGAAACAGGGAGTAGCAATGGCCTTAACATTACCTGAAGATGATGAATCAAAAATTCGTGAAAAAGTGTTTGATCAAATTAAACTGGACGACCCAAAGAAGGAGACAGGGCTTGAAACATTAATTGAATTTCTAGATAAACACCTTGCAAAGGATGATCTGGCTGATAGCTTAACAAAGTTTGAAGATTACAGGAGAGCAGAGGGACAGACTATTGTGGAATATATAAGCGTGTTTGATGCAAAGTACAGGGAAATAGAAAAAAAAGGAGATGAAATTGCCACCTGAAATCTTGGCATTCAAGTTACTGCGCAAAGCTAACATTTCAAAAGAAGAGACTATGATTGTGCTAACAGGGATGAACTATGATGAGAAAGCTACTTTACATGAACAAGCAAAATGCTTTTTGAAAAAGTTTAAAGGTGAAGTGTGTGATTCCAGCTCTGCTCATTCAGCTGGACCAAGTATCAAGTTGGAGCCTGCATTCCTTGTTGAGAATGAAGAAGCTTTGTTAGCAGCTGGGTATGTAAGAAATCAATCTTATTGACCTGGATTTTCTGGAGGCAAACGTGGTGGACGTGGTCGAGCCTATGATAGCACGAAGTCACATAGTTATCGTCAGCCGGAATACAACTCATTCAAATCCATGCCTAGTCCAAAACAGGGAGGACTTAAGAAGGACATAAATCCTACTGGCAGTGATGGTAAATTATTGACCTGTAAGTCATGTGGCTCTTACAGGCACATGATTACAGATTGTCCACATAGCTGGGAAAACATGGCAAAGGTTAATATGTGTACCACAGAACATGCAGTGTTGTTTACTGGATTTCAACGAGAAGACATGTCTCGTTTATGTGTGGATGCCCAGAACTGTGCGGTGCTTGACAGTGGATGTAGTAGTACAGTTTGTGGTCAAACATGGTTCAACAGTTATATTGAGTCTTTAAGGGATATGGACAAGAAGAAGATAAAGTGTTCTGACAGTAAAAAAGTGTTTAAATTTGGAGGAGGAACTTGTCTCAAGTCTACAGGAGAGTTCAGCATTCCCGCTGTTCTAGCAGACAAAGCTGTAACCATTCAAACAGATGTTGTAGAATCTGACATACCCCTACTCTTGTCTAAAGATTCCATAAAAAAGGCTAGCGTGAAAATGGACTTGGAGAATGATACAGCCACAATATTTGGAAAAGACATAGCATTAAACTTGACAACAGCTGGCCATTATTGTGTTCCAATAGATAAGTGTGATACTGTAGCAGTTGCAGATGTATGCAAGGCGGAAACAATAGATAATGATGGAAAACTTTCTCAGGACAAACTTCTCAAACTTCATAGACAGTTTGCTCATCCACCAATGAAGAAGCTAGTAGCTCTTTTGAAAGATGCGAAAAACTGGAAGGAAGAATATCATGAGACATTGTCAGATATTGAGCGAAAATGTGACATTTGCAAGTTGTTTGCCAAAACTCCACCACGACCTGTTGTAGCTTTGTCTTTGGCAACAGAGTTTAATGAAAAAGTTTCAATGGACCTAAAAAAGTGGAATGACAGATGGATTCTGCACATTATTGACATGTGGTCACGATATGCTGTATCTGTGTTCATAAGTAGAAAGAAACCGAGTGAAGTAATTGATGCTTTGATGACACATTGGATAGGGATATTTGGAGTAATGGGGGCCATATTTACTGATAATGGAGGAGAGTTCAGCTCTGAGGAAATGAGAGAAGTGATGTCCATTCTTAATATCCCTACTTGTACAACGGCTGGAATGAGTCCTTTCCAGAATGGATTGTGTGAAAGGGTACATGCAATTACTGGTAACATGTTAATCAAGCTCGAAGCCGAGTATGGAAAGAAAGACTGTCAGGCTCTACTATGTTGGGTAAATATGGCACGGAATTCTCTTCAAATGTGGAACGGATTCAGCAGTCACCAACTTGTTTTTGGAACCAATCCAAACTTGCCTAATATTATGACTGAGAAATTACCGGCACTTATGGGCACAACAACCAGTGAAATTTTTGCTAAACATTTGAACGCTTTGCATTCATCTAGAAAAGCTTACATCCAAACAGAAGTTGAGGAAAGAATACGGCGTGCACTGAGAAGTAAAGTCAGAGCATCTGAGCAAGTTTTCAATAATGGAAACAGTGTATTCTACAAAAGAGAGGGAAAAGAAAGATGGCTAGGACCAGGAAAAGTTGTATTCCAAGATGGTAAAGTGGTTTTTGTACGTCATGGCAGTGTGTTTGTTTGTGTGTCACCTAACAGACTTTGTAAAATTGAGGACAGTTCTTCTAGAACAGGAAATGAAGAGGCAAAGAAAACTACTGAGAGTGAACACTGGAATGCCAGAGAGACAACAAACTCTAAAGCAAGTGAATACGAGCTGTCAGAAATTATAGTCAATAAGGAATCTACCAGAAACGTAGACAGTGCTTCAGGAAGTGTGCATCTTAAAGTAAATGACAAAATAGCTTACAAACTAAATACTGATGAACCTTGGAGAAAAGCAACTGTTCTTGGTAGAGCAGGAAAAGCAACAGGCACTAATAAGAACTGGTACAACATACTAGATGACGTAAGTGAAGACAGAAAAAGTGTTGACCTTGGTCGCCTACCATGGAAAAATGTTGACAATGTAGTAGATGACCAATTGTCAGTGTCAATTGATGAACAAGAGGTCAATATAAGTAAGGGCTGTTCCATTAAAACATATGAGGTACCCGGGGAAGGCACTTTAAAATTTGGGTAACCACCCATAGAAGCATAAAAATGTAATGAGGGACCACTCACAGAAGCAATTTTAGATAGTGCGGCACCACCCATAGAAGTGAAATAAATGTGAAATACACTTTTTCTTTAAATTCAATATGTATGAATGACTATTTATAACACTTGAATAGAGGTCTATTTTCAGATGTTCCCAAGCATGATAGTAAAGAGAAGAGTATCTTGGGTGTCATCACCATTCAAATAACTGGCCATCATAGAACCATCAATTTATTTTATCAAGACTGTCTTTCTTACACATGATGAACTAAATTAATTTTATAAGTCTACCTGTTCATAAAAAATCTAGTATTGTAAATGTTCAAAAACAACTATTAAAAGTTTTAAAATTGACTAGTATTTTGAGTATTAAAAAACAAGAAAATGTGTCTCTTTACGTAAATAAAATGATATTCTATGTTTCTTAGTCAATATATAAATATAAATTCTACCGTTTTCAACAATTTCGATAAATTCCAATTTCTCCATTCATATTTGTGCGCCATGTTTGATGAGGTCCATGGAATTACCGCAAACACCAGGTAATTCCCGAAAACACCAATGTATAATCAAAAAACACCTCTAGGATGATAGTTCATGCCTGTAAATACATATATCCAAAGTGTCATTCATATTGAATGAGCTATGGCTAATTTTATGTCTTGTATTTCAGACTGCATTTGTCGGCGCCATTGGCGAATTCAAATTCGACATGACTATAATTATGTATTTTAACAAGCATAAATCCAAAATAAAAGTTATATTTATTAACCCAATATCACTGGGGAGAGAGAGAGAGAGAGAGAGAGAGAGACGCAGTTAAATTTCGAATGAAAGCACTTTCACTTATATATGTGCCTTAGGGCCGATTTGCATTTAGTCCACAGGCAATTGCATCGCTTGGGGTAGAATTTACTATATAAAACTCTATATATAATAAATTCCACCCCCAAGCGATGCAATTGCCTGTGATTTAGTCGACCAACAAAAAAAATTCACAAAATTGTTTTCTAAAGTGTTTAATTTTGATTACAGAAAATATCCTAAATCTGTATTACTACTACGATTTACATTTTAAAAAGTGATATTGGGCATGATCACTGGGGGTCAAAGTGCAGTCTGATTAAAATCAGACCCTATAAACTCATTATCATATCGTTGATATGATAATGAGTATAGGGTCTGATTTTAACTCAGACTGGGTCAAAGTGATATCGGTAACTGTAGTTACGGACATCCAAAAAATGGATGACGCTAACTCAGCTTAAAGTCATTATCGTTGATTTTGTGATCATAAATTATTATTCTCTCGTGCTTTATGTTTTCATTGATATGTCATTGAATATAGAAATAAAATACACAGCAGTTTTTTATGCATTGATCCCTAATTGAAGAAATCCACTGTACAAAAATAAGGGGTCATGAGTAAAGTGTAAAATACGATGTCCGTAACTGATAGGAAAACCAACTGAATATTTATACACAGGTCATTGTTATAGTCATAGATCATAGTCCCGCTAACCCGACAAACATTTTCAAAAAAAAAAGTTATTGAATGACGAAGTATGACCAAACTGCAGATTAAACTTTATAGAGCCCCGTGCTAACATAACTTATATTTTTTAATATATCAGAAGGGGCATGTTGCCGGTTAATTTGTGTAAAATTCTTGACAAGCAATAAGATAACAACAACTAATGGTGCTTGAATTGTCCGATTATGAAAACCTTAGATTGTGTACATGTGTGGGTGGAGGGGGGGGGGGGTGTAGTTTTCATCCACTCAAACTGTCTCAGTTTCCCCATCTGACTTCAATTTCTTAAATCGTGCAGTGGGTAGGTCGCTACAAGGATAACTTTCATATTACATACTCCGATTATACGTGCCTGTAATCAATATTTAAGGATGTAAAACCTCGGTGTCAAATGCAACTAGTTCATGAAAAAAAGACTAATATTAATATAAACAAAAATTACTTAAACGATTTGCATTTGAGTTGCTTCTATTCATATACGCTATCGATTATCAAAAGTTTTAATTTCTATATGAAATCATTTTTGATTTAGATCTATTGAATAATGAAAGCAACATCGAGAGAGAGAACAACGGTAATTATTGATTATAATATACATGTATGTATGCAGATACGGGAAGTTTAAAAAGTTCAGTATAAATCTTTTACGTACAATTTCTTTGTGATTAATTATCCATCCCCTTTCATTGTAATAATTCTTTTTATATCCCAATTTGTTTTCTTTACATGTTAAATTTTACGGCTGTTAAGAGTCCGGGTTAGGAGTAATGAAGGAGTGGCCCCCCCTTTCTAAATCGATGTTACGTGCTAAGCTGTTTATCTCCCTCTCAGTCAAAAATAAATACAAGCTATACTACAACTTCATTGGATTTACCGGTACTGGATAATTTTTCGATATAACCTTTTTATTCCATCTTCGCTAGCCAAGATTATTAAACGCACAGTTGACCCAAAATCCATGGCTAGCCGAGATGAGATGAATTTTACCCCCTGTATTATGTTATAACTGACCAAAACCTAGTAAGTTTGTTTTACAACTTTCATTCAGAAGACGGGCAAGTTTGTGAGTCACTATAAATAAACAAGAAAACGTCTGCATTTTTATTTCAATCGTCAATTGAATATTTTGTGTTATTATATACTTTCAATTTCATCTCTTCTTTTTTCTTTAAAAGTTTGCGGGCATATATCACACGATATAAGCCCGCAAACATTCCGGCCCGCAAACATTACGTCACAATCAAATTTCTACGCCGTTAATTTTCAAATTTTTCATCTTTTTCATCTTTTACTCAGTTAAACCGATAAAGTTATTGTTAAAAATAAAATTATTGTTAGTTTCTAAATGAAATTGAAAGTATATAATAAAAAGGTTATAGACTTTGTATGGGAAATATGACGACCTCGTTTTTTGTCGCGAACGGACCTCGCAAGCTCGGTCCGTCTACGCGCCAAAAAACTCGGTCGTCATATTTTCCCATACAAAGTCTATAACCTATAAATATTTCAAGACTACATGTAACAGGAATTACGGTTACGGGGGGCGCCACTTTATGAGGCAGGGGGTCTGGGGGCCGCCTTGCGGTGGGGGCCCAGGGGGCGAAGCCCCCGGATTTTACAGATTTTATAGGGCTTGAAATATATCTCCTATCTAAGTCATTTATACTATTTTCCATCATTTCTAATAAGGTGAAATTAGTAAAATGTCGCAAATTTTAAGGATTTTGGAAAAAATCAAGCTCTCCCTATAAAATAATTCAAGAAATCAAAATATTTTGTCATTTATTTCTCCGGGAGTGGAAGATATTATTGCTTCTTTTATTGTTTAGTACATCTATCTAAACAAACAAGATACCACGATTTACCTTAAATTTGAAAATGCGCCCCCCCCCCCCCCCCCCCTCCCCCCCTTAAATCCGCCACTGTGTAAACATGTAGATCTATATAGCAAATCTAAATCACCTTTTTAATTGCAATGGAAACCATACGTTAAAGAAACCCCATTGCTTATGGTACACATTTCTTTGAGCTGCTACTATTTATCAAATTGAAATTACTGGCATGTGATTGTCGTTGTTCATGACCCTTCTTTTATTTGGTAAAGTTGTGCTGCATGTGCAGTGAAACAATGTACCGACGAGTGGTGGAAATAACACAGTTGTTTGTATACAGGATGTCGAAAATTTGGGCCGGCGTTTCATAAAAAGGTGTGAACGTTTGCAGGGAAGTCTGATAAATAATGTATTTGGATAATGTTTGCTTTTGATTTATATTTCACATTATGTAGGTATTTGCAGACGAATTGTGGAATCTTATCATGTTTGTGAAATAAAGTGAGAAATTGAATACTGACTTTTAAAAGACACAGAAATACAGAATTGATATGTACAAAGAAGTTGCTATGAATTAATGATCTTATATGTGATGAAAATTATCCATAAGTTATATATAACCAATTAAAAAAACCTCCCAAAGCTTCACGGACGCCAATGGCGCCGATAAATGCAGTCTGAAATACAAGATATAAAATTAGCCATAACTCATTCAATTCTCCTTCAATATGAATGACACTTTCAAGTTGGCATGAACTATCATAATAGAGGTGTGCACCCATAGATTTTTTTTTAATTGCCGTCCCCGGGTACCTCATATGTTTGAATGGAACAGCCCTAATGTTGATGAGGGTGAAATGAAAGAAAAGAATTTCATAAAGGCAGCTAAAGAAGAGGAGTTACAGAAACTACTAGATTTTAAATCTTGTCACTCATTATTTCATCCAGGTGATGAATAAACAGCTGCAAGGTGCTCATGAACTGCATGTCAAAAAGCAGTGTACATTTTAATGATAAAGTCATTTGTTATATGTAATGATCACTGATGTCTTCACATACTGATGACATCACAGGTAACAATCACAGTTAACATGTGTTCCTTGGAACACTTTAGTTTGTGATTATGATGAAAGTTCTTTAATTATAACCATAAAAAGTACAACTTTTTTTGCAGGCTGTAAGAAAGATCTCAAAAATCCCTTTTAAGGTGCTAGATGCCCCTGAGCTGCAAGATGATTTTTATTTAAATCTAGTCGACTGGTCCTCACAAAATGTGCTAAGTGTAGGGCTGGGAACATGTGTATACCTGTGGAGTGCATGCACTAGTCAAGTGAGTATTGTGTAAAGTACTGTACTGTGTGATGTTTGGAAAAGTTCAATGTTCAGAGAAGTGACTATTTAACTCATCTGGACAAACTTTTGATGTAGTGACCTTGGACTTTAGTCTACTTTTCAAAAACTGAAACCTTTTAAACCACAGGGGGTAGGTTTAAGTAGAGTCATGCTTCCTGGCAAGCTATGTTGTCTTCTGAAACAACTATTGTTATGGAATGGATCCAAGACAATTCCATAAAATTGACAATGATCACAGTTTGCATACTTCTTTGTAATTGAATGAGGAAGAGTCCTATTTAATGTTAATGTCATTGATGAAATATTTATCAGAATTATGATTCATGCTATAATAATTATGACTGAATTTATGTGCAACTTAACAATACAAAATAATAAATGAACGAGTTAACTATCTTTTTGGGCTTTCTTTTTAACATGCGACTTTCGATCCTTTGAATGTAGTTTGGTGAGCTAACTTTGTGTGTGTGTATTTCGACATTTTATTTAATGTTATTGTACATAAATCTCTAGGCATTGCATATTATTTTCCAACTTGGAAGTTGAAAATGTCTAAACAGTGCACAAGTTAACTTTTGACTTCTGTAATCTTGACAACATACCTTTTAATCACTTTATCATAAAGTTTGTGTGTATGTTGTTGTATAACTAAATGTTAGGGTACATAAATCTTGAGGCGTGTTTTGAAATCTAATGCCTCGTTCACACGAAGAATTTAATTTGCATTAAACGTAAGTTAATGCGAATTAAATCTGAACTGCGTTCACATGGAGATTTTAATGCGCATTAGTTTACTTCGAATTAAAATTGACGTCGCGATTTAATGCGAATTAAATTTACTTCGCATTAGCTCCGTGTGAACGCTAAGCGAAGCTAATTCGAATTAAATGTAGACGCATGCGTAATGGCCAATTTGGGTCACATGCATCATACCCATGGTCAGCTATATATATTAATGTTAGTTTTGTACGAAAAACTAAGCAAAATGATAATAATCACTAAAAACATGTACAAACAGCATGTCATTAGATAATGTCAGACGTAAATCTGTGCTCTGCATAGGCATACTGAGTAATACATGTGGAAGGAATTGTTTTTAAATACAACAACGTTTTAAAATAGTGATAATATGATTTTCTTTTTTACATTTTTAAAAACATATGTCGCTCATTGTTAATTTTTATACCATATGACGTCATAGTAGACTTATAATACGTATTAGTAATTAAAAATTACGTCATAACAGTAGTCAGCGGAATGGTGAAAAAGACATTCCGAAGTTTTAAAATTGGGCCCATGAAGAAACAATATATTGTCTAGATTGAATGCTGGTTGTCGGAGGAAATAACAAGTAATTCTTGGGAACATATAAATAAACACGACAAAAAAACTCCTTATGTGTTGATCAGAATTATGTATGTAGACCCAAATTGTAAACATGTAGTATACTACATGTAGGCCTATATAGCGTTTTGAACAAAGAATTCTGTATAGATCTACACAATATTCATTAAAATATCTATAAAAATAATTTTCAATAACATAGTCTATTCTTTAATTTATTTCGCGCACCCTTTAATAGAGATGCATACGAATTTAATGCGCATAAGTTTACTTCGCATTAAATATTACCGCCGTGTGAACGCTATTTAATTCGAATTAATTTAATGCGCATTATTTTACTTCGCATCAAATTTGATGCGAAGTAAAATTTAATGCACATCCGTGTGAACGAGGCATAAAATAATATTTGTCAACAGAAAATTATATGACGAACTTAAAACATATATGAAATTTCTTAAAACATTGATATTATTTTTAAAGCATCACGGTATAGCTTGTTGTAGTGGTCACAAACCATAGACCTTTTTTAAAATGCATAATAAAAATGTTTAATATGCATCTGTATGTCTATAAAATCTCATTCTCTGATACAAAAAACTTACTCCCTTCTGAGAGAGAGAGAGAGAGAGAGAGAGAGAGAGAGAGAGAGATTCTACAAGATACTTACTTTGTAATACAAAAAACTTACTCCCTTCTGAGAGAGAGAGAGAGAGAGAGATTCTGCAAGATACTTACTCTGAAAATGCATCTGAACTAATCTGTCCTGATTTCCACAAAAGCATTTGGTCTCATTACATTTTCAGATTTTACTAATACATTTATATGTATTTATTTTATAATGCATTTATATACCTGGTATATTTATTTCATATCGCGAGGGAGTGGTCTGCATAGCAGTGCTCTTGTTTGCAGATATTTACATGTGTAGTGATTTAAGTCTTGCAGCATGTTGAAATACCCTGTGGTTTTTATGGCCCCTGTAATCAGAGATTTGGGGGCAAATAAATTTTTGTCTGTCTGTTTGTCCTTAAAAATTTTTAATTTAATATTGAATGGATGGTGATGAGGCTTTTATATTTAACATGTGTATTCATTGTGACAAGACCTTTCTTTGGGTACCAAAATTTTTGACCTTGTAACCATCACCTTGGAGTTTGACATACTTTTAAAAAACTTCTAACCTTGACCATAACTTTTGAATAGTTAGTGATAGGGGTTTCACATTTCACATGTGTATTCCTTTTGACAAGACCTTGCTTTTAGTACCAAAATATTTTACCTCATAACCTTCACCTTGAAGTTTGATCTACTTTTGAAAAACTTTTAACTTTGGCGATAACTTTTGAATGGTTAGTGATAGGGCCTTCTATGTTACATGTATATTCCTTGTGACAAGACTTTGGGTGCTGTGATTACTTTGCTACCATGGGGGGCATCAGTGTTTCATAAACACATCTTGGTGTTTTTTGGGGGGGTTTGGGTATCAATAGTAAATGGTATAATGAATTGTCATAACGGTATATTTATAGGTGACCAGATTATGTGATCTCTCCAGTGACAACGATACAGTGACCTCAGTATCATGGTCAGAGAGGGTTAGTTTTTGTGGATATTTATAATAAACATACCATTGTGGAAGATTTAACACTTATAAAAGTTTATCAAAATACTTTTAAAGATTTAACGCAAAGATTTTTATTATGATCATCCAGACACCTGTGATATAGCATAGAGTGCTTAGATAATGGTATATTTACATTGGCCATTATACATTATTAGGGACACCTAGTAGCTGTGGGTACTCACAAAGGATATGTTCAAATTTGGGATGTAGCAGCAACTAAGAAACTGAACACACTAGAGGGTCACAGTGCCAGAGTTGGTCAGTATATACATGTATTGGTTAAAGTTAGGAATTTTGAACAATTTGAATGCTATATTTATAGGAAATTGAGACAGGGTTTTCTTTGGGGGGAAAAGTGTGTTTCAGTATCAAGAAACTAAACTTGATATGCATTTTCTTGTAAAATTGTAACACCACATTGTATAACAGGTGCTCTAGCTTGGAATACAGACATTTTATCATCTGGGAGTCGAGACAGACTGATTCTACAGAGAGACATCCGGACACCATGTGTTCTTCCTGACCGCAAATTAACAGGACACAGACAGGAAGTGTGTGGACTGAAATGGTCACCTGATCACCAGCATTTGGCCTCTGGTGGTAATGACAATAAACTGTATGTGTGGAATATGACTAGCACTAACCCAGTACAGACTTATAATGAGCATTTAGCAGCAGTGAAGGCTATAGCCTGGTCCCCCCATCAACACGGACTGCTGGCAAGTGGTGGGGGTACAGCTGATCGTTGTATTAGATTTTGGAATACTTTGACCTGCCAACCTTTGCAATGTGTGGACACTGGCTCTCAAGTTTGCAATTTGGCTTGGTCCAAACACTCCAATGAATTAGTAAGTTCAATGATTTAAAGCTTAGATAAATCATTGTGAAATTCACGGCTGAAGAGAACCATGCATATAATTGAAATTTCATTAAAAATTTTATTTTAGGTCAGTACTCATGGATATTCACAAAATCAGATTCTAGTGTGGAAGTATCCCTCCCTTGTTCAGATCGCCAAGCTTACCGGTCATACCTTCAGAGTGTTATATTTGGTAAGGGTTTCATTCACTTAGTCCAAACATGCATGTGACTCCAAGTTACATTATTCAGTACATTGGATTCAGTAATACCATATACAGGGAAATATTCGTCCCCGTTTTATTTTTGCCCCTTTCACTCTTGTTGTCAGTGGGCAAATTTTTCTTCTTCTCATATCTCTCTTTAAAGCTGTATGGTCCGAATTACAATATTTTTTTCCATCACGTAAAAACAATATTAAATCATCGCATGTATTTAGTTATGAGGCTGTTTGATATATCATACATTATTTCACCTGTTTTAACCAAAAGTATTTGATTTTAAAACAATGTTTACAAATAACAGCGTCACTCTTCCATTCCAAGTGACAATCACGTGACCAGTTCAAACTTTCAGATCATCGGTGGTCTTATCTGTGTAAAGCTGTGTATTTTGTTACAACAGTACCGTGCCATAAGTTTAACAGAAATAAAAATATCAAATACCTCTTAGTAATGCGATGTTTTACGCTCTTTCAGTCTTTAAACTAGACAGTTGTGTATGAGTTAATACATCATGTTGGGATTCCCCTGACGCCCGTGGGTCTATATATAGACGTCTAACACTGTATAATTTATGGGATGATTTATATATGTACCACACTATATTTACTTCCTAAATAATATTCTCACTGTTTTCTTTTACATGCAGATGTTTTCAAGCATGTAATTAAGGGAAAGTTAATAACTTTATAAAGTAATTAATCTGCTTTAAAGTAATTATGTACAAAAATAATACATGAACATCGGGTCATACAGCTTTAACACAATTGTGTCTGGGCGAATTTAAAACAGTGAAACTGTCAACAAATGTAGAAAGGCAAAAATAACCCAGCTGTATACATATTCACATGATATAAAATGCTTTCTTTGCTTTGTTTAACAGGAGATGAAGTCACAAGTATTGCATTTAACAAACCAAAGAGAGACATTATTTATTATTAATTTTTTTATTTATTTATAAATTTTTATGTGTGTTCTTTTTTTTTTTTTTAGTATACTGTAAATACTTTAAAGTATGTGAAATATAGATATTATTGACCTGTAAATTGTTTAAACATAACATTTGAAAATCACCTTACCTTGACTTTTCCCTATACGTGTATTTGGTAACAATTTTCATATTTGAGTGATGGTAAATGAAAATAATCCAAAGACAAACTATAAATGCATTTTTTTTTATTGAATTGTAAGTTGATTTACATATCACTGCATACTGCTTTAACACATTTGTTTATATGCAAATAGTTTGAAAACTAGGTAATGGAATGTATATATTCATACGCACACAGACAGCACTAAAAAAAACAGATCTAACTACTGTCAACTCTCGATCAAATGCCACCTTTTGTTCTTTTGAATTTATGGCATTATAATGAATTTGGCGATGAATTGAATTTCTACCATCTTAGGCAGAAAGATATATATATGTAAGAGTTACCTACCTTTTACTTAAAATACTAGTTACAACAATAAGGCTTCATTTTAAAACAGTACAGTACATGTACAAAACATATATACACAGTATGTTCCAAGTTATTTAAAAACCTTATACAGTGTAGGTATTTTGCATGGCCATTTTCTGGCAAATGAGCTGTCATTATCTGGATCAAGGTCGACAAGAATTTCATTCTTTGCAGCCAAAATATCACCTTTGTCCTCCTTTTTATGGAATTTTCCCATAAAACAGTCAAATGAATGTTGATTTCCTGTTTTGTTCATTTTGAATGGTTTCTGTGGTATGTAATAATTTGCTTATTTTCTTCAAAATTCATCAGAAACCACTTGCATGGCAAAGACATAGCTAAACTGAAATATTTTTCTATGATGTAAAAACAACAAGACAAAAATTCATTTAAAGTAATTTTCTAGTTCATTTAATACAGCATTTTCTGGAATTCTTCTGTCCAGGTGTACGCTGGAGATCGATAATGACCAATTTACCACTTCAATGACCACATGCACCCGTGGCAGTTTATCGAAATAATTAATATTTTGAAATGGACTTTTGTAATAAAAACACTGTGGCAAATGGCGATAGCAGTTCTTAGAAAAATATGGTTTATAATGAAAATGGCAATGAAATTGAGTGGCGATAATTCGCAAAAGATGTGTTCATTGTTACATTAGATTTCAACAGAGATTAAGCAGAATGTTAGCTGCAATAATGTAACCTTCTCTGATTTTTTTGTTTATACTGACGTTTTCGGGAGAGGGTTACATTTCCATAGGATCTTCGCAATGGTGCAAACTTTTTTTATGAATAGCTTATAATAATGTCTTGTGTATTTGTCTCTAATGTTGTTTACACTAAAGAGTACCAACTTTGCACTTGGTCATGTCTAATAAAGGTGTCTTTCATTAAATATCATGTACAACGTGCTTCGTCTGCTGTGCCATGCTTGTTATCGTGAGATCTCATAAGTGGGGCTACTGAAAAACCATGGTTGTGTTCAAGATCGTAGTAGCTGCGAAATAGGTTGTGGAGTTAGTAGGATGTGTTAATTCACATGCAGACAGATGGCACTAAACAATGCATATCTAACGAGAGTGAAACAAAATGTGTCCTCGTAGTTGCAAATGACCAGCAATGGATTTCAATAGAAATCAAGCAGAAAACACTTAGTGAATTTAAATATATGTGTATGAATGATTTTAAACTGTTGTTAATGCAGTTAATGATGAAAATATGTTTTCTTAATTTACATAAAGAGTCATGAAAATTGTAGATTAGCCATTAAGATACTTTAATTAAGAATACAGAGTTAACGCATTCATTCACAATCATCCTAAAAACAGTCAGTGTTCAGTACATGCACTAGGCAACCTCTGCTCCCTCTCCAGAAATTCCTATGAAAAAGTCCATCTGCTTCTCATACGTTCAGTGAGAATTTTCATAACAATTTTTAAATATTTTCCTCTTCCAGTCATTACAAGAGATGTTATTTATAAGATTTATGATCTTCATCATGTATTGCTATTTGCCTATGAGCAGATGCACATTTCCAGAGTTGAGACATTAATATAGGCATGTATTTCTGAATGGTTCATGCAGTATATCTTTATATCATCTGACATAACACACCTGTTAATGTCAAAGTGACGAATCAGACAAAAGCCAAGGGTTGTGTAAAGTTAGAACAGCCTGGGAATATAAGTGCAGTATGAAAACTTTCCATGTTTAATTTTCATACCAACAGATTGAATATATGTCACATTGAAAATCAAGTGTTATTGCATTTCTGAAAAAGACACAATGTCATCTGTTTTATTTCAATTTCAAGATTATATGCATGATGCCAGTCATAGCACAAAGATCAGAGATCCCTGTCTGTGTGTCCATGTTTTTGAATGCAAGTTCATTTGCTTCTCACAATTGAATGCAAGAAAGTGACACACATACAGAAATTTACACCTTTTATCAAAACTTTGCCAATTATGCAAGTTATCCATGATTTCTTTGTTTTAGACGCCCATGATACAAACAATTTATATATTTAAATTCCTTGAATACCAGGTAAATCCATCATGTTAAAATGAACAGAGATTGCTGTCTCTGAGAAATGGGTCCATGTAATAATGAACTTATTTTTTTTTTTCAGGCCATGTCTCCAGATGGAGAGGCCATTGTAACAGGAGCCGGGGATGAAACACTTCGATTCTGGAATGTTTTCAGCAAGACTCGCTCAACCAAGGTAGGAGTTATTTACAGCTAAAACAAATGCTTAAAATCATTGTATTATAAATTCAAAATGTTTGATTGTTATGAGTCAGATATTTAGTTTTGAATGGACACTGGAAGATTTCCTTTTTTATCTACAGGAGTCAAAGTCGGTGTTGAATTTGTTTACCCGGATTCGCTGAGACTGGGTGTCCTGTACAATACTACCCCCACTGTGTGTTCTTATTGATGACAGCAGACATGTTGATGACTAGTTGTTGTCTGGTTCGGTGTTATATGTCAGTGATGTGTTTTAGTGACTTTGTTTTACCTAGTACTATGACATTCTGGGTGGTGTAAAATCAATTACTTATTATGACAAGGTAAAAGGTGTGCTAGGTAGTGTGCACTAAATAGACAGATGTGTAGTAGATTTGGCTGTGTTATTTTTAATACGCTCACTGCCTCAATTTTCCAGCCTGAGTAAATGTAAACTGATTTATTGGTCATTTGCAATCATAAATGATAGATATTTGTGGTTTTAGGTTTCAAATTTATTAAAGTAAATTCTTAGTACATATAGATAAGCAAAACAGACAAATGTAAATGTACACCACTTTAATGATTTAAGCTTTCTTTTATTCATCACTCCTGAACAATTGCTAACTAATTTTCATCTGTGTAATTGATTTCTGTCATAGAAAGTAATTCAATTTTTTAAAGCAAACTTGCATAGTTTGATTAGTAGTTGAAACAAATGGCAAGACTTTTCATGGAATTTACAATTATTCCAATCAGACTCATGTGAAATATTTTATTTTTATTTTACTGGAAATGAGAAGGCTTTTGTTTTGCTTTGTTTTCTTTTAAGTTTCTCTTTTTATAAAACCTGTCCACATTGACTGTGACCTGTTGTTTTATTTATATATTACCTATTTGCAAAGAAGCAGCTGTATGTTTTTTGTTAGGAAAAAGATATGTTCATTATAATTAAAAAACAAACATATTTTGTGCATGTGTGTTTTGTGTTGTCTTTGATTATTTCTAGAAAATGTAAAATGGCTGCATTATACATGCTTCCCTTCACATGATGATGTTCCTTATAAAGCATGGCATATGAATTTGTCTGACAAATTGTCTGACACAAGTATTGTTCCTTGGAGCACTTGTATTTGTGATACGATGTACTGATATTCAAAAGTCTAGTAAGAGAAACTTGAGTCTTAGAAAAATTATTAAAAATGTTAGATATGGACCACTCTTCATTGGGAGTTGTAGTCGTGCAACTCGAAGAAATCTCATCATGGAATATTCTATATTTGACTTTCTCCACCGAAAGCAATGATAAAAGATTCGTGCTAGGATTTGCAGTGGGTGTCTCGTAATCTCGGCGAGAATTGTCGGGGCTGGATATTTGGTCTGACATGAGGCGTCAGTCCAAATATCCAGTCTCGGCGAAGAGGCGGCAGTCCAAATATCTCGAGAAGAGGCGGCAGTCCAAATATCCAGTCTCGAAGAGGCGGCAGTCCAAATATCTCGAGAAGAGGCGGCAGTCCAAATATCCAGTCTCGGCAAAGTGACGGCAGTCCAAATATCTCGAGAAGAGGCGACAGTCAAATATCCAGCCTCGACGAATATCGCTGGGGTTTAGCGTGGCTAGTCCATTCATATTTAGCAATCACGCAATGAAGAGGTTTTCCCATACTTTACTTATAAAAAAGACTTTTATTGCACAGATCTATAATAGCTCAATTAACCGCGAAATTACGGAAATTGATGAGCAACATACCCTATAACCATTCCTATTTATAAAACTGCAATTGAATATAACCATTTCAGCTAACTTCACTAAAAGTGTATTTTCCGTTAATAAACTTTTTTCAATATCAATATGAACTTTACCTTTTATTATTAACATTTATAAAGCGCACAATTTTATAATAAACTGCAATCAAAGGCGCTGTACATGAAGTAAAACAATATTATTTGAAATTGCTGTATTCACTTATTGTTCTTATATTTGGCGACAGTTCATTCCATACAGTAGGCCCTGATATGGCGAATGACCTAGATGCGAACGTTTTGCGTTTAACGACCAGAACATTGAGTGTTTTGGCTTCAATACTAACAGATCGGATATTGTATGCTGACCTCGCGCTCAACATTTCTCAAAGATCTAAAGGACTCGCTATTATTGAGACACTTAAAAAGCAATACAAGCGATTTTAAATTTGATTTAAAAATTGCGGTGGCGTAGAAAGGCCAAATGAAAAAAATATATATCATTCGTTCGGACGAAGTAGCCATTTGTTCGGACGAATTGGCAATTTGTTTGGACAAATCAGTCGTTCGTTCGGACGAAATAGAAATACATTTGGACGAAACAGCAATTCGTTCGGACGAATTAGCCAATTTGTTCGGACGAAATAGAAATTCGTGGGAACGAATACCGGTAAGTAACTTATTTCGGACAAATTAGTAATTTGTTCGGACGAGTTGGCAATTTGATCGGACGGATTTGTTATTAGCTATGAGGTAATGTCAATGGCGTAGTCAAACATGTAAAGAGCTGAACTCCGGGCTTGTCACGTGAATACTGTTCAGACTTGTGTATTCATAAGGGCTGGAGCTCAATCAAATGGCTTTCTTCCCCCCCCCCCCCTTTCCCATTACATATATTTTCTTTTGCATGTATTATCACTTCAGTGTCGTCAAAGTTAATTAGATGGAATACAATCCAAAGGGGGGGGGGGGGTGTAGGCGCATGCTTAGGCCAAAATTTAAAAAAAACGTAGAAAATTTAACTTGGAAATCAATAATTTAAAGCAATATGAGTTGTATTTTTAAGAATTCTATTTTGCTGTAAAATTGTGTTATGATTATTTTCTAATAATACTAACATCAAGCGTAAAAGTTTATCAAATGAAAATGTTCTGTACAACGGAGTAAACTCATTCAATAAGAAATCAGTTTTGTACAGGACGACAACAATGCAGTTATGCGTCAATTAGAGCCTATTGAAGATTGGTCAACGCAAATCTGGATTTCCAATCTTTATAGCAAATAACAATTTTAGAACAGACATTTCTACCACAAAAATCAAGGCGAGGGTGTTATCAAACAACATTTATCATAAAGATGAGGATCTCGTTTGGGATCCCAAAAGTGTGAGAAGGAGCACAAACATACTCTTGCCCCTACATTTCAAAGTGAGAATAGGACACGAGCAGGGGCGTAGAATCGATTTTTGAAAGGGGAGCTGGGGTCAGCCAAAAAGGAGTGAGGGGGGGGGGCAGCCTGACCAAAAAGAATTTTAACATGTATAAAGAAGAAAAAAGGGAAGATTCCAATTAAAGTGGGGAGGGGACCAGCCCCCACCCCCAGTTGCGACGTCCCTGACGAGTCTCCGCTGTCAACCCACCCCCACCCCCTATAGGCCTATTTATATACCTACTTGTATCAAATGAGCTCTCTGTAAAGATACGACGAAAATGTCGCTTATAGGTTGCTTAATCGTCCGAACGAATTAATGATTTGTCCGAACGAATTTGCTAATTCGTCTAAAAGAATTTCTATTTCGTCCTAACATATTGGTAATTCGACAGAACGAATTACTAATTTGCCTGAACAATTTGCTAATTCGTCCGAACAAATATCTTTTTTGTCTTAACGAATTTCTGTTTTGTCCGAACAAATTGCTAATTCGTCCGAACGAATGTTTTTTATTTAGCCTTTCTACGCCGCCGTTTAAATAAACTGGTAACCAATGTAAAATCTTTAGGGCTTCTCTAGAACTGTCGGTAGAATTCCATTTGAGCACAACTTTTGCAGCACAATTTTGAAGCAGTTGTATTCTTTTGATAGTGCAGTTTGGCAGGCCGTAGAGAACACTATTTAGCATAATCAAAATGAATGACCACTCAAGATTGCAGTAGCTGTTTGCACGAATATTCGGTTAGGTATTTCCGAATTGTTCAATTTGAAATATAATGAACGAAATTGTCCTGCATTTTTCACCTACATTTTTTTAAAAATTTAGATGTTCACCCAGGTAGCATCCAAAGTATTTTATGCAAGTTAATCTAAGTACATTTTCTCCAACCACGCTTGATGGGATAGAAGACAAAGATAACATCTGCTGACTTACAAACAAAACAAATTCCGGATTAAGTTTGAGGCTGTTGAGGTTCGTTCAGTGGAGGATTTTGTATCACGTGTACTATCAGATGACATTCAGTGGAGGATTTTGTATCACGTGTACTATCAAATGACATTCAGTGGAGGATTTTGTATCAAGTGTACTATCAGATGACATTCAGTGGAGGATTTTGTATCACGTGTACTATCAGATACGCAATAGTCGTCAGCATACCCAAGCAGTGATACACCAGTTCCTTTGATGAACTTTCGAAGCGTGCAATTTGCATAAACGGTATACAGAATTGGGCCACATATGCTGCCTTGCGGTACTGAGAAATTGTGATTTTGACTATTTTTTCCATAAAGAAGGAAATAAATTCATTTGCCAGTGATGCCTTTTATGCTACTTCGCACTTTCAAAATTCACCTCTCGATCAGTTTCAAAGAGGGATGGATGTTATTTCACCAAAAAAAAAATACTATATAAAGAAATGTGTGTGTATATATATATGTGTGTGTGTGTGTGTGTGTGTGTGTGTGTGTGTGTGTGTGTGTGTGTTATTTCACCCCCCCCCCCCAAAAAAACTATATAAAGAAATGTGTGTGTATATATATATATATATATATATATATATATATGTGTGTGTGTGTGTGTGTGTGTGTGTGTGTGTGTGTGTGTGTGTGTGTAACAATACGCGAGAAGGGCTCGGTTACGAAGAATGGTAGTACTCGAGTAAGTTTAGCCACGGTACGTAAACATTCTGGGATCTGTCATAAAATGAATAATTTTGAAATTACAAGTTTTATCTCATTTGAAAATATTGATTAGTTTATGTGTATATGAATAGTATTCTTAAAACCAGGTGGTGGTCACGGACTTTTGACGTAGAGATTTGTGTTTTCCTGGGGTCGGGAAACATTCCTAAGGCTCCCAGGCAAATTTCTTTATAAATGGATCGAGTACATTCTGCCGGTGAATTAAAAATCAAGCAAGTTATCAAAAATGTGATATATGTCATATCATTAGTCAATTGTCTTGTCACTACAATATAAAAATGTAAAAAAAAAAAAAAACCAAAAAAACACAACACCAACAACAACAATAAAATAAAAACAACAACAACAAATCAACTAAAAAAAAATGTATTTTTCCATTTGAACATGTACCGCAGATTTCTATGGTAATCTGAAATCGGTGGCATCAGCTAATTAATATGTGTGTGTATTGCAGTAAGAGGGTTAGATGAGATGTTGATAAAAGTTGAAGTTCGGAAAGTATGGTACATGTAGAAAAACAAAGTAGGGCGTGATATGATCTCGTTACGTGACAAGGACTGTGTGCCCGTGTCAGGATTGGGTGATTCTATCGTCTGCTGCTCTCGAGATGCTGTATCAGAGTCCCTTATTTAGAAGTTTACTGCCAGTTCCACTCATGTCATTTTGAATTACTATAAGTGTACTACCAACAGTGATGGTAAATCAAAACTTCAACCTATTTGCTGACATCTGGAACGCACTCTAAGCAGCTGATATTGACAGTTTACTTTAAACAGACTACATGCAATACTTTTGCTTTGAATTTCGTAAACACTGAGAACGAAGCTTGTATGGTTTTAGTGGAAAACTGGTTCGTTTCTCACCTATTAGAGTAGGAGAGATCCGCATCACCTTATCCTGAGCTATTTTTCGGGGGGGGGGGGGGGGGGGGTTAAAAGGTGGTCCTTCCTTTGAAACATATTTGCAAATTTCATTTTTAAAAATATATAACCTAGAGGCTTGCATTACAGTGCTGTTGATATTTTTAATCACCCATGTCTTCAAACACCTTTTTTTTTAATCGTTGAAGGAAGAGCAATGGCGAAAGAATATCTCAAAACAGTTCCGGATATGGTGTAATTTTACCTCTCGTAATGAAAAACATCAAACTGACTATTCCCTTTTATTACTAAAAGCTATCTATGGACAGTGGAAATAAAAGCAATAATTAAAAGAGTCCATTGGTAGAGAAATAATTTCCTATGGATAAAGTTCCAAATAGGCAAACCACATTGCGTTACGTCTAAAAATTCACGGATTCAATCAAATCTTTGATGGCGTTCGAATTGATTTCTTTATTAGCAGCTTATAAATCAAACACCGAGACACGCTGGCCGCAGATGTTCTGCCTTGATATAGGCCTGATCCCCAAACAAAAAAGTCGCCTTACACAAAAGCCGCCTAACGTACCCAACGCTGCTCTTATCTGCCAGTTTGCACGATTGAGTACTTCCGAAATTCATAAAGATATAGCTGTTTTACTAAGTGATTTCTTGAAAGCATTCAAAAAGGGAAACACACGAATAAAGATGTCAAGAGGAAACTTGGGCCGACAAGATGAAGCGTGTCCTTGCGGTAAATGAAGTGCTACACTTCGAACTCTTAATTCAATTTAAAGCTCTTTTATTCGTGAGTCTCACTCACGCGTGGAGAATTAAACTATGATATTGTAAGCATTTTTAAAATGCAATCCGTGCCAATAAAAAAGATAATCACTAAAGATGACCAACTCGGGCTCTTCTTAATGGAAAAGAGAAACAATTCATTTCTCATAGACCTCAATACCAACCTTTGATCCTCTCACTAATTAACTATAATAATTTTAGACAAATGACCGCCAACATTTCAAAGTTCATTCCAAGTGCTAATAAAAATATATAGGGTCCCGTTGCTTTTATATGTCATTTTTGTAACTTTTTTTTTTTTTTTTTTTTTTTACAACACAACAATCTACAGTAAATTACACCCTTCATTTCAAACACACCCCTACCATGGTACCTGGTGTCCTCAGTCTTTCTCGGTTTTGCGGGATATTTTTTCATCCAGACAATTAATTCTGTATTATTTCTTTCAATTCCAAACAATTAGCCAATCATCCTACTCCAAGATATTTATACCTCTGCTCAATCTTGGGTAAAATTGCATCCGGGTTACGCATTCGTTGTTGTGTTTCATTGGAAATGGATGTTGACTTTAAATGTTGGAGTTTTGGCTTTTGGGGCCATAATTTTGATGGATCAGTGGCGGATTTAGAGGGGGCGCAGCCGCCCCCCCCCCCTAAAATTTTCAAATTTAAGATAAATCGCGGTATCTTGTTTCGGAAAATGTACTAAACGATAAAAGAAGCAATAATTTCTTCCACTCCCGGAGAAATAAATGACAAAATATTTTGATTTCTTGAATTACTTTATTGGGAGAACATAATTTTTTCCTAAAAACCCTTAAAATTTGGTTCATTTTATTAATTTCACCTTATTAAAATTATAGAAAATAGTACAAATGACTAAATAGGAGAAATATTTCAAGCCCCATAAAATCTGTAAAACCCAGGAGCTTCCGGGGGCTTCGCCCCCTGGACCCCCACCAGGGCTTCACTCTGGACCCACTACCTCAATTAGTGGCGCCCCCCGTAACCGCAATTCCTGGATCCGCCCCTGTGGATGGTGAAGTGACAAATTGTTTATGTGACACAAACAGATCTACCAACCCGTAAAAGAAATGCAAAACTCCATTGTCTATCTAGACAGCCCGGAACGTCGTTATCTCCCTTCTAAATTTTACTTTATTTATATTTTATACTCAACATCACACATTTCAAAGTTTGTGATATCCAGATCTTTAATTTGCTATACACTACGTACTTTTCACTCACGTTAATCTTATTTGATACCCAATCTTATTTCAAAAACTGTAAAAGGTTACAGTGGACACATGCATGTACTTTTTAGCTCAACTGAGCTTTTCTGATCAAAATTTATGCGTTGTCTGTCGTCGTCGGTATCGTCGTCGGTGTGAACTTTTCACATTTTCATCTTCTCAAGAACCACTGGATCAATTTCAAGCAAACTTGGCAGAAAACATCCTTGGGTGAAGGGCTTTCAAGTTTGTTCAAATGAAGGGCCATGCCTCCTTCAAAGGAAAGATAATCACAAAAATGCAAAATTAGGGTAGGGTCATTTAAAAATCTTCTTCTCAAGAACCACTGAGCCAGAAGACCTAACGTTTACACGAAAGCTTCCTGACATAGTGCAGATTCAAGTTTGTTCAAACCATGGCCCCGGGGATGGGTTGGGCCACAATAGGGGATCAAAGTTTTGCAAAGAAATATATAGGGAAAATCTTTAAAAATCTTCTTCTGAAGAACCAATGAGCCAGAGGAGCTGGTATTTACCTGAAAGCTTCCTGACATAGTGCAGATTCAAGTTTGTTCAAATAATGGCCCCCGGGGGTGGGGTGGGGCCACAATAGGGGATCAAAGTTTTATATAGAAATATATAGGGAAAATCTTCTTCTCACGAACCACTGAGCCAGAAGAGCTAAGATTTACATGAAAGCTTTCTGACATAGTGCAGATTCAAGTTTGTTCAAATCATGGCCTCCGGGGGTAGGTTGAAGCCACAATAGGGGATCAAAGTTTTACATGGGAATAAATAAAGAAAATCTTTAAAGATCTTCTTCTCAAGAACCATCGGACCAGAAGAGCTGAGATTTACCTGCAAGCTTCCTGACATAGTGCAGATTCAAGTTTGTTCAAATCATGGCCTCCAGGGGTAGGTTGGGGCCACAATAGGGGATCAAAGTTTTACATAGAAATATATAGGCAAAATCTTTAAAAATCTTCTTCTCAAGAACCAATGAGCTAGAAGAGCTGATATTTACCTGAAAGCTTTCTGACATAGTGCAGATTCAAGTTTGTAAACATCATGGCCTCCAGGGGTAGGTTGGGGCCACAATAGGGACTAAGGTTTTACATGCAAATATATATGGAAAGTCTTCAGATATGGGCCAAGGTGACTCAGGTGAGCGATGTGGCCCATGGGCCTCTTGTTTTTTTTATCAGATTGTTTGGAAGTCGCTCTCTGATACGAGCAATGTATGGTCAATTAAAGTAATCAAGGATGTAACTACAGGGAAGGAACGCCCTCTTTCAAAAAGGGGCAGTGTGTCTGTCAAAAAAAAAAACCCTCTAAAAGTAAACTTTTAAAAGGAAATCATAAAACTCATATGTGTGTTGATTATATTTCCGGGAAATTGTTTGAATCTTCAGCTAGCTTTGGGTTTCTGGTGTTAATTTAAGTTTTGAGAAAATACAGCATTTCTCCATACACAATTCTTTACACACGTGCTAATGCAGCATACCCTGTACAATGTAAGTTACAATAGGGAACTAAACCTACACTTAGCACTACTTTAATTTCGTCAAACACTAAAGATTCAGTAGAGCTACAGATGCTAATACGATACTCCCCCCCCCCCCCCCCCCCCCCCCCCCCCCCATCCCTTAACGTGGGGATTTAAGAAGTATGGGGAATTGACAGAGAAAAATAAGAGAAAGAGAGAGAGATAAAATATTCTTAATTTTCAACAGCTAATTTTTTTGTGGGACATACTGTACAAAGAAATTTATCACGAATCTGTTTGCAATTATTAGTTTTTCCTTTAAAACATACTCCAATTAAAACCTAAAAAAAAAAAATAAAAATAAGATCAATGTCAAAGAAGGGACGGTTACTTTGAACAAACATTGAAACAAAATCAAATTATGATCATACATACATCATATGTACATGTCAAAGTATTTGTAATTAAAAACATTATACCATTATATATGCTAGATACTTTGATGTTTATATGTTTGCTAATATACCTTAAATACCATGTGAATTTGTATAAAGATCGCAGAGCTCAACACGACAGTTTTTAAAAGCAAGCCTTACTGGGTTTTTTGTTTTTTTTTACTGAATAAATAAAATCTTTCGGATGAGAAGGTCCACACCAATGCAATTTCTATGTGAAATTCAAACCTAGTCCACGCAGGATTTTTATCATAACATGAAATAATTTGTTGTACTGTTTACTAATGACATGGCTGTAATATTGCTGACTGGGTGTCCATCCATCAATCGATATTTTGTTTTACAATGTTGTGGTGGCGTATTTCTGCCCCCTAAAAACAAGTTATTTTTCTATAGATTATGTTGACATGCAAGATACATGTAGTTATGTTGAAATACAACATAAATATGTCAACATACACCTAAATTATGTTGACATGCAAGAAAAACGTGATCGGATATAAAACGAGTGTGATCTTACCTTCAGACTTTTTCTTACTTTTGGTTTAATAAGCCGAGAAGAATATACGCAACATGAAAAAGAATACACTGTATATCAATTGTATAAATTAAAATTTCGTTTATTCCTTCTTATCGACCAACCTGGAGCTTCGTGGAATTTCCATTCGCATAGCATCCCCCGGGAAATAGTCCAGGGTAGATTTCCCCAAAGCAAGCATCCCCCAGAAAATGGGTTCAGGGCAGATTTCCCCAAAGCAAACACCCCTCGGAAAATGGGTTCAGGGCAGATTTCCCCCAAAGGGCGAAAGTGCCCTAGTTTAGAGTTTTCGCCATGCACGAAGTCAGCATACTTTTACCCATGGCGGAAAAATCGACCTGGGGGTTAATTCATCGATTGCATAACTCATTTCTTTTAGGAGATTCAACGATATACATGTATATCAACAAGATTGAATGTTAGTCAAGAATTAAGTAATCTTTGTATATTTTGTATCTATTTATGATTCTGTGTCATACATGCAGATATTATTTGTATTATAAATCGTACAAAAGTTTATAGAACTTGCGTCCAATTCCGATATTGACATTATATGACAATAACATATGTTCAAACCCATATTACAACTGAAAGCGGTATCAAAATGTTCTAAAAAGTTATCCTTGGTTTCCCTTTCCGACCAACAGTTTTAACTAATAAGTCGATAGATAATGAATCGTAATCAACCGTGTCGATAGATAATGAATCGTAATCAACCGTGAATATTCGACGATGATTGTGTACAAGTAGCTGCAATAATGTAAACCTCTCCGATTTTGATTTTTTTTTTTTTTTTTTTTTTTTTTTGATCCCGAAAACGTCAGAATAAAAAAAAATCGGATAGGGCTACATTATTGCAGCTAATGTACAAGCAGCATAAAAATGGTTTTTGCTAGAAATTGATTTTTTTTTTATGTGACGGAGAGAGAGGAACGAAGCGTAATCAAGCACGGGTATCCTTTGTATAATAAGCTAATATTTAGTATCCATGTATCTCATGGTGCAATATTTCTGTCTCCTAAAAAGAATTTGTTTTTCTATAGATTATGTTGACATGCAAGATAATTATGTCGACATACAACATAAATATGTCAACATGCAACTTGATTATATTGACATGCAAGAAAAATGTAATTGGATATGAATAAGAAAATTTTTCAAAAAAATATCTAATATCGCCGACGTCAGCGGGGATTATTCTATCCTGGAACCTTTTCCCGCGGTTGGAAGAGACTAAATTTTGCGGCGTGTACTTTGGTTTAAGAAAAAGATGGACATTCTAGTATAATTTTCCTCTCCGTAGTGCTTTCGATTTGCGATTTTTTTATCACAGATGAAACACCTTAAGATTTTTCTCCGCATCGAAAGAATTTTTTTAGATCATCACTTGCATCAAAACCTGCGAGCAGCTCATTTCATGTCATAAGAATACTTTCATGTCTACCTACCATAAACTATACATTAAAGTACTTCCATCCCTATAGGAACCGCTATAGGGGTTAACTGCAGCAACGTGTAAGTTCGAATATACATGGAATAGCAAGACACGAAGTCCATTGTTTACAGTAGATTGTGGTGGTGGTTTTTTCGTATGGTGTTCGTTAGAATGCTAGAAACCTATCACACACGCTGCATACGTCATATAATTAAGGTAACTCCACCCTCATGTAACTTAGCACCATTATGGATTCAAAGTAGAAAAATTGTATTAATTTCCACTTAATATAGTTTAATTTATTCATTGATCAAAGAAAATGTATATGTTGTCACTTTTAAAACAAGTCAGACATATATATATATATTCAAACATGCAGAAGTTATCAGCATCAGAAAATCACAAATTTTCGTTAAACAGTATAATAAAAATTAATACATGAAAACTGATCAAATAATAAAATTTTAACAGTTAAAAAGAACTGCTAATCTATAAATACATATAAATGTGGATGTATCAGGGAAATCATTCTGTAATAGACATACAATAGAGAAAATACATGCAAAGGAGTTATCGCCCCCTCATAATGTGTAGAAGAGAATTATTCTAAAGGCAAAAAAGTACTATGTTAGGTATAGCTATAGGGATACCTATAAAAGTTTATCTAATACTCTCTTTCGAGTTATGAAAAAAAGGTTTTTGAGAGAGAATATTAGTAAGGATGTCCTCACACCACTTGTCCTCACTAAGCTAATGTTTCGTATTTACAGCTTTCACATGCTGTAGGTCACATTTATGAGGACGTGATTGTGAGGACATTTACACACACACACACACACACATATATATATATATATATATATATATATATATATATACATATAAAGCACTAAATAATCACAACTAGGTACTGAAAATTTTCGCCCCAGCCCGGGGTCGAACCAGCGACCTGCGGCACCCACCGCCTAGCAAGACTGTCAAACGACATTGTGGCCGAGTGGACTTACGCACTGGTTTGACAGTCTTGCTAGGCGGTGGGTGCCGTAGGTCGCTGGTTCGACCCCGGGCTGGGGCGAAAATTTTCAGTACCTAGTTGTGATTATTTAGTGCTTTATATATTAATTAATTGACTATCACACTTATCGTTTAGATCCTAGGGGTAAAACGTAAGGTTGGGTGTTATAATTGTTTGTTTGTGCTTTATATATATATATATATATATATATATATATATATATATGAATGACCCCCTTGATAGCTTTTATCAGTATCAAATAGTTCACTACATCCTTTATTGTACCCAGTAAATAAAATTCCTACAAAAGATATATTTCTATAAATTGTACAAAGTTTGATTAATCAAAAATTTTGCAAAAACCTATGACGCCACATTAAAGGGACTGGTTCACGATTTTTGATAAAGATATTTTTCATTTTTGATGGAAAACATTAAAAATATAACTAATTTTATTTTGACCTTCTGAATGCAAGAATAAAAGCAATATTTTAGCCTTAAATCTGTGTTATGTAAATAAAGACTCGAGTCTTTTAATGTATACAAACAAACCAGTGAAATATTAATTTTGTAATATAAAACATCTTAATTTTACATAGTCACAAATTTTAACTTTTAGGTGACACATTTTACCCAAAGAATGCTTGAAATGTGAAAAATATAATAAACTTCGATCAATTTCCATTTCTTTTGAAAATTTTGTAAACAATAACATACTTCAATCTTTGTTTACAAAACAAATCATAAATTCTCTAAAATGAGCTTCTGTGATAATGTATAACCTTAATTTTTATGTGAAATCTTTTAAACACATTAGACAGTAGTTTTTGATCATTAAAAGTGAAAAACAACATTTTGGGGGAAATCGTGAATCAGTAGTTAATAATATCATGTGTAACATCCAGTTGTCTAACGCCATTCAAACTATCTAGATTTATATTAAGTACATGTATTAAGTGTATTTTCTTGATGCCGATGTAATGATGAAAAAAGGAGAGTGAAAAATTCCCAAGTAAGGAACAAAATACAATCAGAACTATGATGTATACAGTGTGAGCATGTTCTGTATATATCTTTTATTATCTCGACCTCTAAAAACCACGGTAATACTACATGTATATGAAAACACGGTCTCAATAAAACACAGACAACTACGCTGAGTGCAGGCTCTCGTCATCAGAAGAGTCATCGTGGTAAACCCGATTCCAACTGTCAGTAATGACGTGTTCAGTTTTCACGCGTTTGACGTCTCCGTGATTCTGATATTCCAGAACATTCTCCAAAAGTCTAATGTACCTTATAGTACAGCGAAGAATCTCGTGCTTGCTTAGTTTTTTATCTGGTGGATGAGTTGGAACCAACTTACGTAGGTCGGCAAACGCGCCGTTGACGTTCTGCTGTCGCCACCGTTCGCGGCTGTTTGTGAACATTCGCTTATGTCGTAATTTCTGTACAGCGATGGGTTCGTTTTCGTTATCGTTGCCTTGAGAGGAACTTGATCGACGTTGTCTAAGGTCCAGGGGTCCGTCCTGAGGCAGACCGTCTGACGAAGAACTGTGATATGAAGATCGAGATGTAAGAAGGGGTACACTTTGCAGACATATAAAGCCAGAGTCTTTAGGTTTTACGTCATAAAACACGTTATCGTCACTGTCCTCACATTCCTTTGATAAAATTTCGTCTCGGTCACAAGACAAACTTCTGGTGGAACTACGAGGTTCTGTTTGTTTACAGATACTCGGACAAAGAGCGTCACCGAAGCACACAGGGGCAATACCAGAGGAAATGCCACCACTTTTGTAATCTGACGTCATTGCTTTACCTCATCACTGAAAAAAGAAGAGAGAATGAAACTAGAAGTACGAATGTAATTTAAAAAAATAATCACATGGAGTGTTGAATTTGCATTTCAGTTGAAAAACACTTGTTTGGTCATATTCATATTTAAAAAGTATTTCTCAGCTGATTGCAGAACAATTAATGGAAATTGTTCAAACTTCTTCGCAATATGTGAAACTTTCAATAAATAGTGTTAAAAAGTTTACAGCATATTATCATCGTTCATTTATATATACAATGAGTTATTAATACCCAATGTACTGCGGTTATTCGAGACACCTCCTGTGATACAAATGCTTTTTACAACTTCTGCTGAGAATCTGGTCACCCAGTACCAGTATGAATGTTGTCACTATTCAAGTTTTTTAAGGAATTCATAAGGATAAGGTTTATAAGGATACGGTTTTATAAGGATTAAGGACTATATGGTTTATAAGAATTATAAGGATAAGTATTACATGTATAAGGATAAGGTTTATAAGGATCAGGATTATAAGGATAAGGTTTATAAGGATTAACGTTATAACAATTAATTTACAATTAAGTATAATGTTTGTATTATGTAGGTCGTGGTCAACTTAAAAATAAACTATTATAATAATTTACACTTGTCTTCATCGTCTTAATTATAACAAGTGTATCATAAAGTTTCCAAAATTACATTTATACTGGATAGATCGTTTAGGGTAAATTTTATATTTGTCAATCTTTGATTTTCACCATGTCTCCTTATTTTTAATTTTTGACAAAAAATCATATTCAGATAATAAATATTACTGCATAAAAATTAACAATATACATTTTGCATATGAAAAATAAATCAAAATGGCTAAACATTTTAGGTGCATTATTTTAGAAAGAAATTAGTAACTGACGTGAACTGATCGAATATGTAAAAACAACGTTTACAAAACCAAGCCCACCGCTTTGCAGTCGAATGTCTATAAAGTATAACTTGTGAATGTTTTGAGTGAGAGTCGAAAGAGACAATTATTTTGTTTCCAGTAATTACGAAGAAATCTTGCATGGAATGTTGAAGCTTATATTTATGCATATACATTTGCTTTATGTCGTTGATTAGTTGACCCTTTACTTTCCCTCTTTTATAATCTTTCTGAATATATTTTTAAGTTATAAAATGTAATAGAATAGATTTTAATAAATCGGAATTCTTCATAATCTTCAGTTCCATCAAAATAACTTATTTTATAAAGATCAGACACAGCGATACAGAAGCGAGCTGAGCCAGTTTTTCCTGTGCTCTGTATTTTCCCGATCAGTGAGATCGGCGACATCCATCCCTTCAGCGGATACAGGAAAAGAAGGGGTCCTTGTCTTCGTGCGTCATCACTCCAAATTCTACTCCAGATTTTTAGATAACGGTAAAAAGTATTCATATATAAGATGTCGAATAGAAATGAGATAAGAGACGTGCTCTTATCGGAACATAAGGACCCATTGTTCCGAGTTGTTTACACACAAATATACTTCTGTCCATCAATTTTCACGGATCTCCGAGAATTTTTGAGAAACAGACGCGACAAATATTTCTTTCAGTGTACAATTTTGAAATTTTTCAATACGTGCCGTTAAAAAAAATATCTTGTGTATAATGTCATCGAAAATCTACCAAGAGATAAAACAAATTATTTTAGAATATTCAAACAAATTAACGAAACTGGACTAGAGAACAAGTGCCAGTACAAGCATTTCTGGAATATACTAGAAACTCTTAATCTAGAATTAAAGTTAATTCAAAATATAAATAAATGAATATATTACTTACCATTGAATAAAATGCCAAACTCAAAATATTTTCAGTCAGTGGTTCTATGATGATCATAGATGCTGAGGAGAATATATACCGAAGGGGGCGTGTCTAACGCCAGCTCAGGGACCATAAGTAAGTATCCTTTGAGTTATTCCTCCCCAACTCTTTCAAAGTATCTTTGAAGTCAGTATATCCACTTACACGTGTAAACCGCATACAAACAAGTTAATCCTGGAAATGTATCAATAAAACACCCTACCAAAATAAGAGTTACAAAATACACTCATCACATTCAAATTGATTTAGTTAGGAAAGTCATTAAGAACTTCGTAAAAACTTCAAATTCACTTGAAGATATTTTTCAACTTACCCACATGGTTCTCTGAACTTTCTTTGGTGAATACGGAAGCCCGCCTATCGGGAATCTGGGACACCACGTGACATCAGTATCTCAGTGCTACTTCCTTTTCTTTTCGAATATCATTGTATAATACTAATCGTCTCTTCCTTCCTGCCGCAGTTACACGGATTTGACTTTTTAAAAAAAAAACCAGTGATGTTAACATGGATTAAGTCAAGGGTCGTTTTGCCCTCATCTAATATGCACGGGAATAAATTTGGGAACTACAAACTTTGTTATTTTCATCTCGTACAGATTGAAAACCAGTGGAAGACATTAAACCATTCTATTTTTGGATAAGTTTAACCTATTCGCCAAATGAAATTTCGTAGGAAATAATCCATTTTCCCGTGACGTAATGGTCTTTTAATTTGTTAATATTGAAATGTTTTTGTTTCATTAAAGTAGTTTGATAGTAAAGCTTGTAGCATGCTATAAAAATAAATATATATATCTAATTAATGAACGAAGGTTATACCAAGAAAAATGTTGATGTAAGAGTTGAGTAAATGCACGTTGGATTTCACGATGATAACCTGGGCTCTTTAATTAAAATAAGGCATTGATTCTTGATAATGAAATACATTAAATGAATATATGCAAATATGGTGGGATTGATAGAGCATCCATTGATATGACCTTTGACCAATCAAACGAAAAACCGCATTCACTGTCTACATAAAGGATCTTAGCCTTTTCTGCTCGGCACGTACAAATAGCCCATTTCCGTCCTTATATTGCCTAGTGTGGTGCCGCAGTTTGAAATCTTCATTAACAGAGTGTGACCAGCGACAAGTGGGCACGTGTTTCTTTGCCACATGCACATGTTGAATCTTTATTGGTCTATAGACTCTATTCGGCATCTTTACGGAAATGACGCGCGCGGTTTGACAGGACACGTTTGAGTCGAAAGTTATAAAGATAACTTTATAATGAAACGTGAAGCGCTTTAATTGATCGATACAATTTTGTCCAAATTATTGGTGGATATCTCAATATACATGTAATAATAAAATTTCAGTTCAATTCTAATGTCATTTTTTTTTTATTTGGTAAAAGCAATAAAACAAACTACACAGTACGGCCAATTGTTAATGACTTTATGAAGATCCATGCATGCTCATTTCAGAAGCTTGTAGCATCGAATGATTAGTTTTATGAGAAATGTTGCATGGTGAGCAGACAAATGAATAATTATTTAAAGTGCTATTCATAAAAAAAATCCACACACACGTAATTGACACCCATGTTTTAAAGTATATATATATATATGTATGTATGTATGTATGTATGTGTGTGTGTGTGTGTGTGTGTGTGTGTGTGTGTGTGTGTGTGTGTAAAGTCAAAAAATAAAATCCAATACTCAAACTTTTATCTATAGCGCTTTCGTCCTGCGGGCTCGTCGGTATATTTAAGAGATGAACATCACTTAATATATATATATATATATATATATATATATATATATATAAATCCTTTGTATATGTATAATATGGTAAAAAGTTTTCACATTTATCCACAGCGCTTTCATCTTGCGGCTCTTCAGTGGAATTTGGAAAACAACTTTTGGGTATCACTACATATACTTTTGAAACTATGAATTTGATCTCATTGGCCAAGAACGCACTTCATTTGAACAAGAGGTCCATGGGCCACATCGCCCACCTGGGTCACCTTGGCCCTGCTGTTGTTCAGCTGTTGTGATTTATCAATCTTTATTTCCATGAAAAATTTCGACCCCATATTGTGGCCCCAACCTAGCCTCAAAGGATCACAACATAACTGAAAATGAATTCACATAACACAGAGATGCCTCAACATGTTCTGGATAAGACCAAGGTCACGAGGTCATAGATCATGGTATGATATGAAAGACCTTGCCATAAGAAATCTATATGCAAAACATGAAAGTTCTATTGTAGATAGTTCAAGAGATATTGAATAGGTCAGATTTTTATCAACGTTACACTAGGTCAAACTTGAATGCACTCTATGTCAGGAAGCTTTCATATAAATTTTCGATTTTCTGACCCAGTGTTTAAAATTTCCCAATATATCCGAAAGTAAAACTTTTTCCCCAATAATGGTCTTACCCCACCCTCGAGAGCCATGATTTGCACAAACTTGGGTCTACTCTATATCAGAAAGCTTTCATGTAATTTCAACTTTTCTGGTCCGGTAGTTTTTAAAAAGATTTTTAAAGATTTCCCCTATACGCTATTTCTCATCTAAATCTTTCACCTCCGGGGTGATAAACTCAAGTTTGCATTATTTCAGGAAGCTTTCAATGAAATTAGAATTTTCTTGCCTAGTGGTTCTTGAGAAGATTTTTAGATAATTTCCCTATATATTCGCATGTAAAACTTTGATCCTCTATTGTGGCCCCACCCTACACCCAGGGGCTATGATTTCAACAAATTTGAATCTGCACTATATAAATATGTCAGGAAGCTTTCGTGTAAAGAGGGTGTTGCACAGAAGAGGGAATTTTCCCTATTCGGAGCTCCGTGCCAGCACTCGTGACGTAGACGACGATGGTGTATAGAGATTTATAATGCAGACTGCCCAGTAGGGGCCTTGTTACAGTAAGCTTGTTGCGGCGAGGCGACGATGTTGGTCGACCCTCGGATCCCCTGGGAACGTAGAACTGACCTTCATCCATATTTATACTCCTATGACGTATCAGCCACAATGTGACTAAAGTACAGACCTATATTATATATATATAGGATCGGATAACTCCCCATCAAAGGTCTTGTTCTGGTGAACTTTACATTAACATTGGCCAATGAAATCATAACTTCCTCTTCTCTATCTGGTATAATATAGGTCTGAACTTTAGTCAGATTGGTATTTGCCATTTGCCATTCTCCAGTACTAAGGACAAGCCTAATACATTTTATGTGTCAATACATTATACTTTCTCAATGTACTTTACTTTTTCCTTCCGCTTGTACCAGTGGGTGTCGCGGGGAGATACAGCCGTCTGTCAGCAGCCAGGCGAGTGGCCTGGTACATTATGCATGTAGTCTAAACTTAATTTTTGAAATCGTGAAAATCAAGTTTTTCTTTCTTCTTCTTCTGAGTATCAGATACAAATGTACAGGGTTACATGTTACGAGTGTATCAAATTTATTGCATAATTAATTTTCTTCAAAACTGCACCATGTACTTTATTAGAAGGGGTAGTAACTTCAATACAATATAGTTATGTACAAGTTCATAACATGCACGTTGATTACTGCAACATAGTTACTATGTTTGTACTATATGAACATTATGTTTTGTATGTATTGCATATGCATTGATAGATTTGACGGCTAACTCTCTGTTCATCATGCAGTGCTATTGTCTTTGTTTTCCTTTGTCATATGTTTCTGTGATGTTAAACCTCCGTGGGCCCAAATTGGTTGAAGAAATTGTGGTAGTTTGGGTTTTACTTTTACTTTTATTTCTGGATTTCGATCCCGATGTAAGTTATTCACCCGTTGTATTTGACCACGCCCACTTTATCTTTCAGCCAATAACTTTAATGACAGTTTCTATTGTTTAATTTGCTATATAAAGCCATGCAGCTTATTATTCGTCGAAGCGAGACAGCTGGCCTTGCTAGCTACTCTTCTCCTTCCATTATTCCTATTTTGGAATTACGTTTTCATTTACTTTGCCCATTTTTACTTACTAAATTATTATTATTACCTTTTGGGAGAATTTCTTGATAGTTTCTACGCTAAGTTCTAGGCTTTAGGAGTGTGTATTTGTCACATTCATACTGGTAATAAATTCGTAAAGTGTTATTTATCTTATTTTCATTTCAATTGAATTTATTTTCAAGTTTAAAATCATAGTGTAGTTGGGTCGTTTCGGAGTCGCCACTATCAACATAAAATAAAACAAACACAACGCGAAGTACAGACTATACGAACGCCAGACCTGCTACAAAATATTCTATTCTAGTGTAGTAACCCTCTGCTGTGTTCGGTACGTTCAAATATCATTTTGAACAAGAAATGACATACGTATGACGTCATAACGAGGAAGTACCCGTCTTCTTCTTCAAAACGTATCCATGAAAGGTCAAGATATCGAACAGTGATCAATCTCATAACTCCTATATGCAATACAAAATAGAGAGTTGGGCAAACACGGACTCCTGGGTATACCAGAGGTAGCAGCAGGTGCCTAGGAGGAGTAAGCATTCTCTGTCGACCTGTTACACCCACCGTGAGCCCTTTATTTTGATCAGGTTATATTACTTGGAAATAAACAAATAAATACTGATTTATACACAGTTGGTAGTGCAGGTGAACGCATCGCAAAAATTGCAATTACATGTCGGGAGTAAAATTTGCATTAGTCAAAGGTCACATGTGAATAGTATAGGGCTAAAGTGTAAATTTTGGGCAAATATACTCGCGCACAAATCTTGCTAACACCCCACCTCCCCATATCACATTACACCATAAATTAAAAGGCGCACGTAAACGGAGCTTAAGTTCTCTTGAATATATATCAACCCAAGACTTTGAAAAAACAAAAAGGAATTCTAAAAATGTATTTGGTAAATCAAATCATATATCAAAGGCACAGTCAAGAAAGATATAGGCCAATGATATATAGGCCTATTGAAAATACGTTTGAAAGGGTATGAAAGATCGAATTAGGGTTAGGGTTACTAGTTAGAGGTTAGGGTTACAGCTAGGGTTAGGCGATTTTTACAAATCTTAAAATTGGCTTTCATCCCTGAAAGAGACTGGCCGGTACAATCAACAAAGTATTGCAAGAAAAAAATATAGATTGTTCCTACTCTGTAGAAAACCCGCATTTTCTAAAGAAAGTTCGGGAATATTGTTGTTACCGTGCAGATGTGCAATGAGGTTTCGATTTTTTTTTCACCCTGGGGGTCAAAGGTGGGCGGGGGGGGGGGGAGGGGGGGGGCGTGTGGGGGTTTTCTAGAAAAACCTGATTCCCAGAGCTTCTCATACATTTTATGCAGTAGCCAAATTATCTTTTGGAAAATGATTGGTGGTGTCCTGCAGATGTGCAATAAGGTTTTGGAATTTTCATTTTTCACCCTGGGGGCCAAATGTGGTCGAAAACTACTCTTTTCTACAAAAACCTGGTTCCCAGAATTCTTCTTAATATATATGGTTTAGGAGTCAAGACCTCAATATTGTTTTAAATATATTTCAACAATTATGAAATAGGGGGTTGGGATGGCCCCAAGGCAGTTGACCAACAGAATGCCCAAATGTATCTTGACATATGCAGCAAGAATATGTATGGTATAGGGTATATATTTCGGACTAGTTATGTGGTCACTATTGCGGTTTCTTTGCTAGTTACACAAGTATGACGGACACACAGGCGCTTGTTTCATAAACTTGGCAAGCTACACTATATAAACTGTTATCATATATAGCTTGCCAGGTTTATGAGACAAGCGCCTGTGGACGGATAGTATATAGGCAGGCAAACATTGAATTTTAAAATATATTAGCCTACTTAGTATTAATTATTTTTTCTTCTAATAATATAAGTATTCAACACTTTGAATAGTTCGTATTTCAAAAAATAAAGCGTATTATATTCCAAAAAATGTTGTACACCATGTCCTTCTAAATGCGCCCGTGTAATCAGAGCAAAACGAAAATCGAATGATTTATGGTTCAAATTCTCTTTTTAAAAATCCACTTCCGGTATATTGGAGGAAAACAACTTTTTACAAGATATAGGTAAACATCAATGTTAGAAAATCGTGTGAGAAAAAGTTACAAATTTATTCAGGATGGCATTTATTTACTGCAGATTTAAATGTATTATTCGTAAATTTCCTCTTGTTAACGTATATGGCCAGTGAAGATAGTAAAATTAGTAAGTGTAGAGAAAATTCGAATTTTTCATTGCACCGTACAAGAAGCTGATGTGTATGCAATGACCTGTGAATTAATTTTATACATATTACAGCTAACTAAACAAATCAGACGATATTGGGATGCCACAAAGTTAGCAGTAGATAGTTCCATCGACTATAATCGGAAATGACAGACAATATGGATGATGGTTTGTTAAATTACACTTTATAACTGTGAGAACTGTGTGCATTCGCAATTATTCTTATGGATAATTGCTCCTATTTTTATGAATATTTAGTTACAACAAGCATGTTTCTAAGAAAATGCTGAATAACTTAAGTTATACATTGGAAGTGTGATTATTTTCATCATATTCAATTATTCATATTGTTCACTTTTTAGCTTCTCAAAAGAAAGCCCGTACATTTGACTTCATGGAAATGTTTAAGGAGGCCAGACAATCAGCCATAGATCGTAATCAAGGTATAATGATATGTTATTTATCTAAGATTATATGTGTAACATTTTTTCTTACAAATGATCAAGATATAGGGCTCATGGCAAGTGTGACCATTCGACAGGGGATGCTTACTCCTCCTAGGCACCTGATCCCACCTCTGAAACATCCAGGGGTCTGTGTTTGCCCAGCTCTCTATTTTGTATTGTTTATAGGAGTTATAGGATTGATCACTGTTTGTTATCTTCACCTCAGACTATAATGTTAAATACGATTTTACACATTGACAACACAATGAGAAATAGACATTTAAACTAAACACATGAAATAGATGCTTACGAGACATAAGTTCTGAAGAGAAGATATTACACTCGAGTCTTTGTTTACATAACACAGAATCAAAGCTAAAATGTTGCTCTTATCCATGCATTCAGACCGTCCAAATTTTTGTTGTCAACATTAAATGAGCTATATTTTTAATTTTTAACATAAAAAATTAAAAACATTTCTTTCACAAAACATGAACCAGTCCCTTTAATAGCATGTGACTCCATGTATTACTTGTAACCAGTGGTGTTTTTATTCACTGTGAACAGTTCAGTAAATTGTAAAATAAAAGCTAAAAGAATATAAAATGAGCCTGGAAGAACTTGCAGGGCAACTTGCCTCTTTGCCAACTTGCCCTAACTAACTCTTCCTAATTTTTTGCCATCTTGCCCCAACTGTGTTTTAACTCATCTGAACTAATATACCAACTTGCCCCAACTGATATGCCAACTCTACTCAACTATTTTACCAACTCGCTCCAATACCTCATCATTTTTCCTATCAATATGCCTTCTACACATTCCAAGAACTTATAGAACAAGTATAGTGGTGTTTACAGATAACTATAAATGCACTACAGGTTAGCTGCAAAATTATTATCCTTTGTATGAAAAGAAGTTGTATTTTGTAATAAAGTGAAGATCAAATATTATGGGGTCATGGTCAAATGTCATTACCATCTTTACTACAACAGTTAGATTTGGCTATGTTTAGTGACATTTATGATTTTGATATTGAACCACACACAGAAGAAAGTAATTTAAATTCAAATTTTGCACACAGTTAATGTACAAATCTCTTGCATACTAGGAGAATGAAGTCATTTGACCCTTTAAATGTTTTCCCATGATTATGTCTCACTTCTTCCAGGGGGAGACATATTGTTTACATTCTGTCTGCTTGTCTGACTTTGTCACACAATCTTGTGAATGCTTCTTCTCCTGTATGGCTTATCAGATAGACTTGAAATTTTGTACAATGTCTCATTGCAATTCATAGATGTGTATATTATGGGGACGTGAGGATCCAATTATTTTCCTAAAAGTTATAGTGGATTTAAGAGGGGAGGGGGGGGGAGATGTGATATAGCTTGTGAACACTTTTCCTCTAATATAGCTTATCCAATAGACTTGAAACTTTGTATACCATTTGCAGATGTGCATATTGTCAGAACAGGAGGATCCAATTGCTATCCTTAAAGTTATAGTTGGTCTAAGAGGGGTAGAGGGTTTAAAATAGCTTGTGAACACTTCTCCTATATGGCTTATCAGAGAGTCTTTAAAATTTTTTTTTTTTTTTTTTTTTTTTTTTTTTTTTTTTATACAATATTTCATCATCATTTAGTGATGTTCACATTGTTCTGAACCAGGGATCTAATATTTTCCTACAATTTACAGTGGATCAAAGAGGAGTGTTTTATACCTTTTGTTCATGTACAAAGGTATGTTCACTTTTCTCCTGGTACTTCAACATAACAGTCATTACTTTTGTTTGATATACAAGAATGACATTGGTCACATTGATGTTGAATCTTTAAGACTTTCCTGCACATGCTCTCTCCTCCATACCTTGCAGAAAACTAAGGGGAAGGGTGTGTAATTTGGAGCACTTTCAAGGGGGGGGACTTGGAAATATTTGTTTTTAACAAAAACAAATTATATTTAATCTTTCTTTTCATCTCTGTGGACCCTCACTTTCCCTTAAAATAAAGAAACAAGCAAAAACAAAAGAAGTGATACACTCACTATAGCTTGCAAATTATATGTGCCTCATCTAGGTAAATTTGAGGAGAATGTAGACCATGCTAGAACCAGTAATGATGATGTCAGAGGTCTACCTTTTCCGGCTGCTCACAGATCTTCCAAAACTGTTGACCAGGAAGGACCTTCGCAATCTCAGATTTTGTCCAAAGAGAAGGATAGTGATGAAGAGGATATGATAGGTCCCCCACTCCCTCCAGATATAGCCAAGGGACCCAAAACCGCAACAGATGATGATGTGATAGGACCTCCATTACCTCCTGGATTGTCCACATCAAAAGATTCAGATGATGAGGATGAAGAGGAAGAAGAAGAAGTAGGAATTATGTCAATGCATTCTTTTAAAATGGTTCAAATTTTCTCAAATTTAACCAAGGTTAAATATTTATAAGAAGGTACTGCATGATTATTTCATATTCTATTCTTTTCTTCCAGACTTTAGACAAGAAAATACCTTCATCTCATGAAATTTCCCTGGGCCATGGATTAAAAGCTGTAAGATGTTTTTTTTTAATTGTTCTGAATGTTTCTTCAATGTTAAGCAATTATATGATACAAAGAATTATGGAAAAGAAACCATTTTTAAGGTACATGATACATGAATCACACCTTTCTTTTTATCCATCAACAAAAATGATAGTTGTGAAGATAGTGATTTTGAGTTACATCTTACTGACTTTTATTTCTGTAGGTGTCGTCCTTAGCCCTGGATCCATCCGGAGCTCGACTGGTCACAGGAGGACATGACTTTATTGTCAAGTTTTGGGATTTTGCTGGAATGGACCAAAGTCTGCAATCATTTCGAAACATTAAACCATGTGAAAGGTTAAAAAAATTTTAGTCATGTAGGAACCGAAAACATGTGAGAGGTTCAAACTTCATAGCAATCATTCAAGAACATTAAAATTTATGAAAGGTTGAAATTGAGATTGAAATAACTTTATTATGTTTGTAACGTCCATTCTTATATAAAAGGATTTTTTAATTAATTTTTATTCTGGTGTATTTCAGTTACAACATGTCACTTGCTTATATTGTTTAGGATCATTATACTGTTTTTAAACCTTGTACACGTCATAAGTTCGTGGAAGATGAAAAAAGTAAAATTTTCATTTGAAAGATTTCAAAGTGGGATTTTATGAATGGTACAAACATTTTCTTGAACACAGTCATCTCCTGAAGCAACTGCAGTATAGTGCCACAGGTGAAATGATTCTGATCATAGCTGGTAATTGCCGGGCCAAAGTGGTTGACCGTGATGGATTTGAGAAGTTGGAGTGTGCCAAGGGGGACCCGTACATTGTAGACATGACTAGTACTAAGGTAGTGATTGGTTATTAAAGATAACTGGTAGATTAAGGACTGTTTAATCGTAAATATACCGCAAGAGGCGCACAGCTGTTTTTACAATTAATAAATTTGGTGGCTGATTTCAATAATGTATCACAATAGAATAGTTTATATTTCGTAAAAAGGACATGTCTTTAAAAGTACATTAAATTTTTTATACAAGTATGATCAGCATTTTGTGATATTCAATACCCTGCCATTATTTACAAATGTGCACTATCACTATTTCTCTTTTTTGCCTTGTTCAAATATTTAATATAGTGTGAACTAGAACAACATGAAATTCAGATAAATAGTTTCCAAAATGCAGACTTGATTCCAGGACCAAGCACCAAGCAAACACACTGTCCACTAGTCCACAGAACCACTAAACTGATTATGGATAAATTATATAACCGGGCTCCCTGAATCTCTAGTCAGGTGCTCTATCAACTGAGCTATCTGGCCACCGGCGATAAAACCTGTCTGACCACTACATTCCCCATCTTTAATATGTCTTTGCCCTCAAAGACACACAACTCAGATTCTTTTTGCCCCTGGCAGGACTTCACCTGCAACAGACTGGGATTTGAACCCATATCCCCCAAATCTCTAGTTAGGTGCTCTACCAACTGAACTGAATGACCATGCATGCACCGGTGATTAAAACTGTCTAACCTGTACATGTATGTACTAAAGTTTACCACTAACCAATGTAACCGTTATGAATATTCAAATAGCACTACAATGTAACCGTTATGAATATTCAAATAGCACTACAATATAACCGTTATGAATATTCAAATAGCACTACAATGTAACCGTTATGAATATTCAAATAGCACTACAATGTAACCGTTATGAATATTCAAATAGCACTAAAATGATGAGTTGTGACCACTTTTAATGATATGGACAAATAAAATGAGTGATCACCCTCTGCTCTATGACAAACCCTAATATTTTGAAAAAAATATTGACAGTCAGCATAATAATGATATTAATGTTATATTTTGTGTGTACTATGCCAAAATAGTTGTCAGTGTTTTAACACAGTGCACCGATTACTGTTTTGGCAAGGTATATTCAAAATGTCATTATTATGTAGTGATATTGAATGCTCCAGCATGTTTTCCAATTTTTAGTATATTATAGTATCTGATTTGTTTGAAACACATTGTAACTTATGATTGGTTTGTGTTGCAGGGACATACAGCTATGTTAAATGGGGGCAGTTGGAATCCAAAAATGAAAGAAGAATTTATGACTTGTTCCAATGATGGGTTTGTAAAATTTTCCTTTATGTGTGCCTATTTTTGGATAGGATGCATCATGGTACAGGGATGGCTGGCTGGCTGTCCTCTGTCCAGGTTTTCTGAAAAACTCCACTCCACATTCAACATTTGCAAGAGTTATGCCCCTTTATGTGGAATGCCGGTTTTTAAACTAACTCTGAAATTTTTCAAGCAATTAACTTCTTATTTTACACAGTGTTTGTATGAATTTTGATTTATCGTTAATTTTTATGAAAATTACAAATCATCAAACTTTTGTTCAAAAGCTCAAGTGAACTTTTCTGAACCATTTGCCTGGTGTCTGTTTGTTCATCCATCTATCTATAAACTTTTAACATTTACGTCTTCTTTTCTAGAACCACAGGACTAATTTTTAACCAAAGTTGTTAAAAAGCATGATTGGGTAAAGAGGATTCAAGTTATGTAATTTAGAATTTGTGAAAATTTTGTGGTATCTTTTAAAAAAATTCTCAAGAACCACTGGGCCAATTTCAATCAAACTTTGCATAAATCATCCTTGTGTAAAGAGGATTGAAATTTGTACAAATGAAAGGCCATGCTCCCCCCAAAGGAAAGATAATCAAGAAAAGGCAAAAATAGGGTGGGGTCATTTAAATTCTTCTTAAAAACCACTGGTCCAGAAAAGTTGAAATTTACATGAAAGCTTCCTGACATCAAGTACATTCAAGTTTGTTCAAATCATGATCTTACCTCAAACAGGACACATGACTGTCACTTGATTTGCATTAGAAATGGCCGAGTGACAGTTGTTGTAATTTAATTTAAAACTAATTAATTTTGGTTAAAGTAGGTGAAATAATGTATGACATGTCGTACAGCCTCATAAATATGTACGTGCTATGATTAAACAGTGTTTTTACAAGGTGGACAAAATTTGTTGAAATTTGGACCATACAACTTTAAGTGAATTCAACATTGGTTATATTATGACCCTTTTGGGCTAAGTTGATGCCTTGATATGGGGTCAAAAATTTTTCATGGGAATAAAGACTGAAAAACATCACAACAGAACATCAGCAGAGCTAGGGTAACTCAGGTGAATGATGTGGCCCATAGGCCTCTTGTTTATTTTTGAATGAAGGTACATTGTATAGAGGGTATATGATTTTTCTGTCCAATTCCTGTTTTAATTGGGTTTTTTAAGCGAGGACCTTATCATTTCAGAGTTTTATGGGTATTGAAGATATACTTATTGCATAGATTTTGATTTTATTTACTTTAATACATAGAAATTGCAGATTGTTAAACTTTTGTAAAAATAAGTTACATACATGTAGGGTGTCCAGGTGCGAATGTCATCTGCTGTACAATTTATTGTTTTGCAGTATGATCTTCTACACCAAGTTTGCAATGTGGAATAGTTTTAAATATTTAAGTCATATTTTGGCTGACAGCCTTAGATACTGTAGAATTTATAATACAATTACATGTAAATGGTGTATCACCCACTTGATGGTTAATAAGGTCCTAGCTTAAAAACTAAAACAGGAAATCACGTACCCAAGACCATCTTTATTCAAAGATTCATAAATCAAAACCGTCATTCTTCAGTTCCTTAGAAAAAGATTATTTCTAGTTACTTCAAGCTGACAGAAAGTTTCTTCTACAGTTAAACACATGCATAATACCCTCTGGAATTTATTGAAATAAAAATGCATGCTTATTCCATTGGTAGCACTGTGAGACTGTGGGATGTGAACTCCGAGGGGAAGAAACACAAAAACTGTATCAAACCTAAATCCCAGCAGGGGAGGAAAATAGTCCCCACAGCCTGTACCTATAGCAACGATGGCCGCTGGGTGGCAGCTGCATGTCAGGATGGATCCATCCAGATCTGGGATCATAACAAATCATTTGTAAGATTGTTATTTAACATTTCATTGTTCTTGTGAATGGATGGTAATCAGGATACCTATTACCTAGCCTGAAAGACTTGCACTCTTAAAACTATGTACATATTGTACATGTATTTTTAAACACAAAGGCCACACATTCCACAGAAGAAGAGAAAATCAGTGGGGACAAAGGACGTCTGTCATAATATAATGTACATTTATTTACTACACAGGTGAATGTAGCACTCATGAACAGAGGATGTCATATGAATGGTACTGATACTTCCTGTTTGTGTTTCTCATACGATGGACAATGTCTGGCATCTAGAGGAGGCGAGTCTTGTATATAAACTATTTACACTGTATTCTGTAAATTCCTAAATATACGCGTGAAATTTATTATCACGTAATTTCGCGAGAAGCATCGCTCGCAAAATAAAATTACTCGCTTTTATCTTTATATAGCTAAAATACATGTAAAGACTCTTGATCAACAGAGCACTTGCGAATTTATGCTCTCGCGATTTGACCCATACGAGTCATTTCCTGATATTAAGTACTCGCGTAAAATAAGGAATCTATAGTATGTTTTACTATCATTGTGAGAGAGGAAATTCTGCTATAAATCCAGTTTCTTTGCCATGACACACGATTACTGGGCATTTCTTTTGCAGGTGATGACACACTTAAACTCTGGGATATAAGGAATTTCAAGAAACCTCTGAAAGTACGAGAAAATTTGGTCAGCTATTATCCTGTGTAAGTTGCCTTTGTTTAGATGACTGTAATCATACTTTGATAACCTATTATCCTGTGTAAGTTAACTTTGTTTAGATGACTAAACATACTTTGATAACCTATTATTCTGTGTAAGTTGCCTTTGTTTAGATGACTGTAATCATACTTTGATAACCTATTATTCTGTGTAAGTTGCCTTTGTTTAGATGACTGTAATCATACTTTGATAACCTATTATTCTGTGTAAGTTGCCTTTGTTTAGATGACTGTAATCATACTTTGATAACCTATTATTCTGTGTAAGTTGCCTTTGTTTAGATGACTGTAATCATACTTTGATAACCTATTATTCTGTGTAAGTTGCCTTTGTTTAGATGACTGTAATCATACTTTGATAACCTATTATTCTGTGTAAGTTAATTTTGTTTAGATGACTGTAATCTTACTTTGATAACCTATTATTCTGTGTAAGTTAATTTTATTTAGATGACTGTAATCATACTTTGATAACCTATTATTCTGTGTAAGTTGCCTTTGTTTAGATGACTGTAATCATACTTTGATAACCTATTATTCTGTGTAAGTTAACTTTGTTTAGATGACTGTAATCATACTTTGATAACCTATTATCCTGTGTAAGTTAACTTTGTTTAGATGACTGTAATCATACTTTGATAACCTATTATCCTGTGTAAGTTAACTTTGTTTAGATGACTGTAATCATACTTTGATAACCTATTATTCTGTGTAAGTTGCCTTTGTTTAGATGACTGTAATCATACTTTGATAACCTATTATTCTGTGTAAGTTGCCTTTGTTTAGATGACTGTAATCATACTTTGATAACCTATTATTCTGTGTAATGCACAGATCAATTTACACCTCAGCAAGATTGAGTAGCGATCACTTTTGTGGCATTTCTGAAATCTTTCTTTGGACAAATAGTGTACAATGTTTTCAATGCCCCTTCTTCTCTGAGGCTGTCCAGCATTTTTTCAGCAATTGTCCTCAACTGAACCTGTCTTTTGAAATTACTTGACACCAACCTACATACTTTTAGTAGGCTTAGTGTCTGATGGATATCCGTTTTGTATTGTGCAAATCACTTGCTGGTGAATGAGTATGAGTATGGTGAATGAGTATGGTGAATGAGAATGGTGAATGAGTATGAGTATGGTGAATGAGTATGAGTATGGTGAATGAGTATGAGTATGAGAATGGTGAATGAGTATGGTGAATGAGTATGAGTATGGTTAATGAGTATGAGAATGGTGAATGAGTATGAGTATGGTGAATGAGTATGAGAATGGTGAATGAGTATGAGTATGGTGAATGAGTATGAGTATGGTGAATGAGTATGAGAATGGTGAATGAGTATGAGAATGGTGAATGAGTATGAGAATGGTGTATGAGTATGGTGAATGAGTATGAGTATGGTGAATGAGTATGAGAATGGTGAATGAGTATGAGAATGGTGAATGAGTATGAGAATGGTGAATGAGTATGAGTATGGTGAATGAGTATGAGTATGGTTAATGAGTATGAGAATGGTGAATGAGTATGAGAATGGTGAATGAGTATGAGAATGGTGTATGAGTATGGTGAATGAGTATGAGTATGGTGAATGAGTATGAGAATGGTGAATGAGTATGAGAATGGTGAATGAGTATGAGAATGGTGTATGAGTATGGTGAATGAGTATGAGTATGGTGAATGAGTATGAGTATGGTGAATGAGTATGAGAATGGTGTATGAGTATGGTGAATGAGTATGAGTATGGTGAATGAGTATGAGAATGGTGAATGAGTATGAGTATGGTGAATGAGTATGAGTATGGTGAATGAGTATGAGAATGGTGAATGAGTATGAGTATGGTAAATGAGTATGAGTATGGTGAATGAGTATGAGTATGGTGAATGAGTATGAGAATGGTGAATGAGTATGGTGAATGAGTATGGGTATGGTTAATGAGTATGAGAATGGTGAATGAGTATGAGTATGGTGAATGAGTATGGGTATGGTGAATGAGTATGAGAATGGTGAATGAGTATGAGTATGGTGAATGAGTATGAGTATGGTGAATGAGTATGAGATTGGTTAATGAGTATGGTGAATGAGTATGAGAATGGTGAATGAGTATGAGTATGGTGAATGAGTATGAGAATGGTGAATGAGTATGAGAATGGTGAATGAGTATGGTTAATGAGTATGGTGAATGAGTATGGTGAATGAGTATGAGTATGGTGAATGAGTATGGTGAATGAGTATGAGTATGGTGAATGAGTATGAGTATGGTGAATGAGTATGAGAATGGTGAATGAGTATGGTGAATGGTGAATGAGTATGGGTATGGTTAATGAGTATGAGAATGGTGAATGAGTATGAGTATGGTTAATGAGTATGAGAATGGTGAATGAGTATGGTGAATGAGAATGGTGAATGAGTATGAGTATGGTGAATGAGTATGAGAATGGTGAATGAGTATGAGTATGAGAATGGTGAATGAGTATGAGAATGGTGAATGAGTATGAGAATGGTGAATGAGTATGAGAATGGTGAATGAGTATGGGTATGGTCAATGAGTATGAGTATGGTGAATGAGTATGAGTATGAGAATGGTGAATGAGTATGGTGAATGGTGAATGAGTATGAGAATGGTGAATGAGTATGAGTATGGTTAATGAGTATGAGAATGGTGAATGAGAATGGTGAATGAGTATGAGAATGGTGAATGAGTATGGGTATGGTGAATGAGTATGAGAATGGTGAATGAGTATGGTGAATGGGTATGAGTATGGTGAATGAGTATGAGAATGGTGAATGAGAATGGTGAATGAGTATGGTGAATGAGTATGAGAATGGTGAATGAGTATGAGTATGGTTAATGAGTATGAGAATGGTGAATGAGTATGAGAATGGTGAATGAGTATGGGTATGGTTAATGAGTATGAGAATGGTGAATGAGTATGAGAATGGTGAATGAGTATGAGAATGGTGAATGAGTATGAGAATGGTGAATGAGTATGGGTATGGTGAATGAGTATGAGAATGGTGAATGAGTATGAGAATGGTGAATGAGTATGAGAATGGTGAATGAGTATGGGTATGGTTAATGAGTATGAGTATGGTGAATGAGTATGAGTATGAGAATGGTGAATGAGTATGGTGAATGGTGAATGAGTATGGGTATGGTTAATGAGTATGAGAATGGTGAATGAGTATGAGTATGGTTAATGAGTATGAGAATGGTGAATGAGTATGGTGAATGAGAATGGTGAATGAGTATGAGAATGGTGAATGAGTATGGGTATGGTGAATGAGTATGAGAATGGTGAATGAGTATGGTGAATGGGTATGAGTATGGTGAATGAGTATGAGAATGGTGAATGAGTATGAGTATGGTTAATGAGTATGAGAATGGTGAATGAGTATGAGAATGGTGAATGAGTATGAGAATGGTGAATGAGTATGGGTATGGTGAATGAGTATGAGAATGGTGAATGAGTATGAGAATGGTGAATGAGTATGGGTATGGTGAATGAGTATGAGAATGGTGAATGAGTATGAGTATGGTTAATGAGTATGAGAATGGTGAATGAGTATGAGAATGGTGAATGAGTATGAGTATGGTTAATGAGTATGAGAATGGTGAATGAGTATGAGTATGGTTAATGAGTATGAGAATGGTGAATGAGTATGGTGAATGAGTATGAGAATGGTGAATGAGTATGAGTATGGTGAATGAGTATGAGTATGGTGAATGAGTATGAGTATGGTTAATGAGTATGAGTATGGTTAATGAGTATGAGAATGGTGAATGAGTATGAGTATGGTTAATGAGTATGAGAATGGTGAATGAGTATGGTGAATGAGTATGAGAATGGTGAATGAGTATGAGTATGGTGAATGAGTATGAGTATGGTGAATGAGTATGGTGAATGAGTATGAGTATGGTGAATGAGTATGAGAATGGTGAATGAGTATGAGAATGGTGAATGTTTAAGTTAAAAATAGTCTCGAAATACAATTGAACAATTTCAGCAGGCCTCTGAATTGATATACTGAATTAACAAGGTATGTTATGATGTCAACATTTTCCCATATTTTCTTGTATATTGTAAATAGTAGTGTGGTGGTCAGCTGGGTTCAATCACCGATGCTAGATAGCTCAGTTGGTAGAGCACCTGCCTGGGTTCAAATCTCAGTTATGTCCATTGCATTTTCTTCCTTTTTAAAAAGTGTTTCATTATCCATGACTTTTTAAAGTCAAAATTTAAAAAAAGGGTACCTGATATTTTGAATCAACCTGTATACTTGGATATAAACACATGTACATGTTTATCTTACAGGACTGACTGCATTTTTAGTCCTAATGACAGAATGGTGTTAACAGGAACCTCTGTAAAGAAACAGGGAGATGGTCAGCTTCTTTTCATGGAACGAGAGTCATTAGATATAGTGTCCGAAATTACTGTGGCTGAATCAGTAAGTTTTCTTAAGATTACAGTCTTGGACTCTTCTTAACCATGTGTTGGACTATTCTTAACCATCTGATTTTGGTAATGGTAAATATTGAATACTTTGTTAAGTAAGATTTATAGAATTTTGGTAATGGTAAATATTGAATACTTTGTTAAGTAAGATCTATAGAATAGTCATACATGTGCTAGTTGTTAAAAAGGGTATGTCCATTGAAAAGTACACATCAGAGTGGTTCTTTTAATTGGGTAGTGATTGTTACCAATGTTTCGTGACAGAGTGTTGTACGGTGTATATGGCATCCCAAACTAAACCAGATAGTCATTGGCTGTAGTGATGGAAAGGCTCATCTGTATTATGATCCTGATAAAAGTCACAGGTAAGATTTATCCTTTATACTGCTGTGGTACAACTTTAACTCAATGCATGTAGTTGTATGGTATTTGACTCAAAAAGTTATTTTGCAATTTGCATCATTAAATGTTTTTAACAGGGGAGCAATGCTGTGCATGGTGAAACAGCCCAGGAAATCTAAGCAGGTGCTAGCTTTAGCATCTCAACAAATAATCACACGTAAGTCTATTGCCATAAAAATAATGCATTATTTAATTATCTATTATTATACTAAGAGTATTTTTTATATGCCCATCTTTAGACGGAACCTTTATTGATACAGCAACATCACTTGTATGGGTATTGAAGAAGTACATAGCACAGATTTTGGTTTCCTTTTCATGGATTGCAATTTGCTTAATTTTGGGTGGTTTTAGTACAGTTATAGAGAACACAGCTTGTCCTTCTAATGCCTCTCACAATTTTCAAGCTTGAATTCGATCAATTCAGAGTGATGCATGGGTATTGAAGATGTGCAAATTTCATTGATTTTGACATGGGAATTACTAGTTGTAATGTTAATAAATTTATGAGTAAATTAAAAAAAAAAAAGGTACATAGCATGCCTAGATTTGAATGTCATTGAGTGTATTCAATCTTTGAATTTCAACCCAACTTTGATGATTGAATGAGCCTCCTGTCTATGATTTACATGTTTTGATATAGCTCTCTGGAAGACAGCCTTGGGTTGTTTTTTTTTTAGCTTAAATAAAGTGTAAATCATTTTCAGGTATACTTCTTTCGGATTGTCTACTTAGTTTTTGCATTTAAGGAAACATGCAACAATAATTTTTTGTGACATTTCAGCTAAAATTGAAAATCAAACCAGGGACCCTTGCATTACTATTTTTGTGATCTAACCATTGAGTTAACCAGACCAATATAAGAATTACAGTAATATTACTACATAAAATTCAAACCCATTTCAGAAATTATACATGTATATCAAGAAGATGACAAACGAGTATCGGAAATGGTCTACACCATTCACAAGTTTTTGTACATGTAGGATGTATTTCTAAGCCACGAGTTGTAGAACTTTACTTAAGGTAGTATCAGCCATCATCTACGATAGCTGTGATATACTTTTTTTTGCATCGTATGATGAAAAAAGTATCATAGTCTTAAAATTGTAACAGATGGTAGGAAGACAAACCAAGAGCCCTGTGTCAAATACTACCCCAAAATTACATTCTGTTACAGTAATATTTTCATGTAACAAAGAAAATTAGAAAATTGGATTGAATCAAAGTTGTTGGAATACACACATCAAGTTGTTTACAAAGGCCTTTGCTTGAAAATTGTAAGAGAAGTTAAATGGACAAACCATGTACTTGCTTTGTAATATATCCTCAACACTTACTAAGTTCAACAACCTGCAATTTTCTTTAAAACAAACAAAAATTGAAGAAAATCAAAATCCTTGCCACATCCACAATACCCATAAACACATTCTGTAAAGTAAGAATGTCCTCACTTGAAAACTGTGGGAGGAGTTTAAAGAAGAAATGTCCTCTCTGTAATATTTCATCAAAACTGACCAAGTTTAACAACCTGTAATTTTCTCAAAAATTGAAGAAAAAATTAATCAAAATTGCAACATATACGCATGGACAGACAAACATACAGACATCTCTATACCATAATAAGTCTCGTTCAAAGATGAGCATACTAGTTTTAGAAAAAATGGCAGAAATTGATGTGAGGATTTTGCCGATTTGAATTTTCTCAAAACTACTGAATTAATGCACTAAACTGTGAATATCATGTGAGAAAAATAATCATTCATTATAAACTTACAAGGGACAGTGAAATTCCACTCGGGGGTCAAGACTCATGATCTCAAGACTCGGCAAATCCTCATCCTAGACCATAAAATTTGTCCCAAGGGTGAAATTTCATTATTCCACACTCATTATAATGAATGATTCTATTTTCAAAATTTATATGCAAAAATGATCTTCCTCCTTGCAGCTTATGCTTTGCCGATGTTCAAAGAAACCAAATCTACCAGTACCAAGAAATTTGAAGAGAGAGTTAGGAAGGACCCCATTAAATCTAAGCGACCAGAATTGCCTGTGACTGGACCAGGTATGAACACAATTAATCCATTTCAGGTGTATTAACTGAAAACTTTCATGTGTACCCTCTACAGTGTTGCACATGTAAAATTAAATGTGGATACTTTATCATCTCATATTTTTGTAATTAGAAGTCTACATTGAAGTTCAGATGATGATGATGTTTTGTGTAATGAGATGCATTTTCTCCCCAGGTGAGGGTGGTCGGTTGGGTGTGAAAGGAGCCACACTAGCTCAGTATGTGGCTCAGAGTCTGGTGAAGCGGAAACCAGATAAATACGAAAATGACCCTAGGGCAGCCATTTTAAGACATGCCAAGGAGGCTGCAGAAAACCCATTTTGGATTGACCCAGCTTACAACAAGTAAACTATACAAGTTTTAATTAACATACCATACTCGTATTCTTAATTGCAATGTATATTTACAACAGCTTATCTCTTTCTCCGTATTCTGAATTATAACAGCATATTTTCTAATGCAGTTTAAGCATGAAGTGTTTCCTTCAAATCCAATGAATGCTAAATACTTTACCTGTATTTTATCATGAGCTGGTTTGATCTTATTTTTACATGAAAAATGTTGACATCTAAATTCTACAAATCATTTTAGGACCCAGCCTCAAAAAATCTTCCAGGAGGAGGAAGATAAAGAAAAGGAGGAAGATCATGATGAACCATTATGGAAAAAACAAAAAGTGTGATTCAAATGTCCTGACAAATTAACAGACTGCAGGTCAATTTGTTTTAACTGTGTCCTCCCAATCACTGATAGGAAATTGAGATGGTTCCACATCTAGTTGGATGTGTGTCATGCAATGGACATGTACAAGTGTTGTGTCAGATTGCAGTAAGGGTGAACAGTAGACTGAAAAGAAAATTTACCTTCATTCTTACAGGATTAGAATCGACATTTTCATTAGAAATCTGGTTGTCTGATAACATTGTTGTTTTATTAATACACCTCAAATGTATAATGGCTTCATTCCCAATAAAATATATCAACATAACTTGGCTAGTTTTAATGTCGGATGTATCTTTGTACTTGAACATACTGTAGACATATTTTTGTCCCCAGGTCATAATTCTGTAACTTCACCCATTCGGTTTTGTCCATGAGGTCATGATTTCATGGACTTGTTGTACGAGATAAAAAAAATTCAGTATGCCTGGTCAACATTACTGCAACAATTGGCAGATCCCCATGATTCGTTGAGAATTGTACTTGGACCATTTTTAAACTTGCTCAAACAGCTTTTACTTTTAACTGCAATTATCCCATCTGACAGAAAATATTCCAATTATCCTTATTTAAGACATTTGAATATACTATCGTGCATGAAAGTTAACAAGATTGAAGTACCGTATATCAGGTTTTTTCTGCATCATGTTTTTTCCGCAACTCGGTACCTAAAACAGTATATTAAAGTTACGCGAATCAAATTTTCACTATTTCAAAGTCTTAGCAAAAATATAATTCACTATTATTTAAACTTATGCAGGAATTTGGGGAAAAAGCCAGCATTTGTATGAAAAACTCCTAATTTTTATGCAGTGAATGAAACGATTTACACAATTTCCGAGTTACTGTCGCAATTATAATCAAATCTCAATATGGATGATATTACTGCTTCTCTGAATCCATCTCTGACGATTTCAGGTTTTGTTCGCATGTACATATGTAATCAGAGAGTTTTGTCAGCCATTTCGCTCAAAGTGACTTCATCCAGGTGAGAGATAGATCGACCTTCACCTCATCAATTTCGGAAGACGCGCTCAGCTGATCACACACCTGTGCTGCGTACCAGTTTCCAAAAACAATTTTGCACTTTTGTTTACACTCAAGTATATTATAAATATGTACAATTTGGCGGTATAGTAACGTAATCGCTGTTCGTTAGCTGTAATGGTACTAATGCAAAATATTTATCAATAATCATTTTCAGTTTAAAACAGCCATAAACCATGTACCGTTACAGGTATGAGTAGCTCGGGTATAATTATACATAAATGAAGCAAAGAATGTGGCCCATTTAATTAGCTTGTCCTTTAATTATTAAATAAACATTGAGGCTTACATACCCATTACCTGGCACTTGTCAGATATAGGGGGAAACAAAGCACACTGACCACAGAACTTTCACCGTACTATTACCTGTATGCTATATAACTCTATTACAAAAACAAAACATTGTATCAAATTTACGCAGATTTATTTTCCACGATTCAGAAATCCTCACGAACAAAGCAGATATTAGATACACGCAGAAAAAAACTGATATACGGTAGTTAGTCCTCACGTGCTTGAGGGTTATTCATTGATGTTTATCATGCACAGTGAATTATTGACAGTTTGAAACAAACTGAACATGGATGTAATAACTACTGATTTTGATTAAGTGCATTCATTTTAAGAACATACTGCACACACAGTAAATGTTGCCGCCATTTCATTTTCATCCATATCCTAGATGGGGAATTTAAAATTGAGTGAAAATAAATTCATTGATTACTAGCAAGAAATAACTTTGGACAAAAATTTTCCTGTATAAGTACATTGTAATTTACGGTACTTCAAATAAGACAGCCTATTTTCTGATTATTCTAATTTGAATTAAGTAATAATGATATCCATGTACATGTGTAAACTGGAGTGTTTATTAAACGTCTCTATAATTTTCACATTCAATTATAGGCCTAACACCGTTTGATTTTTGCAAACATTTCCTAGATTTAAAATCAGGATTTACAACTGAACTTACATCCACTGGTACCAAACTCTGTAGATTTTTTAGGACACCAGATATCACAGAAATTTGTACTGTGCGAAAAAATTGATGTCTACAATATGTACATTTAATGCGAAATTGCATGTCAATTACCACCAAGGTAACATTGTAATGATTATTATGAAGATCAGAGAGATGAATGTCAAGATCCAGATAGGAGAAATATTGTGAGATTTGTCTTGTGCAAGTTCTTCAACAATACCACAAAGCTGCTCTGTAAACTGTGAAAAAGAGAATTTTTCTATCACTCTCTCTTTTCCTGCATATCCCAGCTTCTTATGCAAGTTCTCATCTGTCACAAATCTACTCATAGCATCACAAAATTGATCAGGTGCAGCATCGCAAAGGTAACCAGTTGCACCATCAGCAATAGTTTCCAGGGGCCCCCCACTGTTGGCTGCAATAACTGGACATCGTAAATACATGGCCTCAATTGGTACAATTCCAAAATGTTCGTTCTCAGGCGTGTACAGCAAACAGGTGGCACTAGACAGCAGGGACCGTTTCTGTGCATCAGAGATTGATCTGAGGAAAGTCACATTTTCTGTGAGGCCCAATTTGCCCACAAGGTCCGTCAACTCTTTATGGTACTCTCTGTTTTCAGACACTCTTTCATCATAGCCACCAGCAATTATTAGGTGAGCATTTGAGGCTGTGTGCTTCTCTACCAGTAGCTCTGAAATTTACAACATCCGTATCAAATACCCGGTTCTTCTCGCAATATAAACCTACATGTAATGTAGATAATTTCTTATTTGTGAAAACTTTATATTTTTGTTTAGAAAAGGATGCTTCAATGGGAGGTTGTTGTGAATATATTATTTGTGTATATACCAGTACATAGATCTAGTAATGAATAATAAATAAATAAATCTGACATGGCAAGATGACAACAATCAAGTTTCACTAACTATACATCTGTAGAGTGATTCAATTATTGAACAAAATTCTTATGATCCATTACCGTATGTGACATCTTACCAAAAGCCATTACTGCCAGAGATATGTTCTTTTTTTTTTCATATCTGTTTATAGAAAGGAATAAAGAAGGCTTTTGAGGAAGGCTTTTTATGAACTCTTCATCTACTGGTTTGTTCAGGCCATTGAAGTCGGGAATTGGATACAAAACTGCAGGCTGCACATGACCCAGTGACTTGAAAGTTTCTTTAAATATGCCAGCTAAAGAAAATAAATGAGAACAGATTAGAAACATTATGACTAATGTATCCATTAAAACATTGTTTATACATTAGGGCTGGTGTGATACAGATATCTAGCGATATTGTGCATGGTAAAGTAGTTGATATGCATCGTGATATTTTACAATTATTGCAAATATAAATGAAGAGGCCCATGGGCTTTAATGGTCACCTGAGTGTGTACAATTTATTAGTCTTTAGAATTCATTGTGTTACCTTTGCTTTTTATACTTCTCCATTTTGATACTTTGTACTAGATGATAGATATACAGTATTATAACTATCATGCATAATTGATAATTATGTCTCCCATCTTTCAGGGGAGACATATTGTTGTTGTACTCTCCGTCCATCCGTCTGTCTGTCACAAAATCTTGTGAATGCTTCTCCTCCTATATGGGTTATTGGATAGACTTGAAACTTTGTACAGTGCTTCATTGCCATTTGCAGATGTGCATATTGTTGGGACAGGAGGATCCAATATTTCTCTAAAAGTTATAGTGGATCTAAGAGGGGTGGGGGATGTAAAATAGCTTGTGAACACTTTTCCTTCTATATGGCTTATTGGATTGATTTGAAAATTTGCACAATGCATTATTGCCATTTGTAGATGTGCATATTTGTGGGATGGGAGGATCCAATTACTTTCGTAAAAGTTATAGTGGATCTAAGAGGGATGGAGTATATTAAAATAGCTTGTGAACGCTTCTCCTCCTATATGGCTTATCCAATAGACTTGAAATTTTGTACAATATTTCAATGCCATTTGCAAATGTGCATATTGTAGGGACAGGTTGGTCCAATTGTTTTCCTTAAAGTTATAGTGGATCTGAGGGGTGGAGGGTGTAAGATAGTTTTTGAACACTTCTCCAATGTGGCTTATGAGAGTTCATAATGTCTATGTTCCTACTCATGCTTTCTCCTCCATACTATGCAGTACATTAATGGGAGGTTTCATTTGGAGCACTCCCAATTTGGGGAGCTGGGGAGATATGTCCCTAAATATTCAGTACATTTAGTAGAAAACCAAATGCTCATAAAGATGCACATAGTTTATGTACCTGATGTACAGGAATAAAGAGGAAATTTTTAAGAGAAGTTAACCCATTTGTCAACATTTAATCAAAACAGTCCTATCCTGAAACCAGAAGCTACTTTTTAACCATGTGACATGAATTTCACAATTTTAGTTGAAGGCCAGTTGATTATTATAATATACAAACAATTTTTCTGCTGGATGTCTAGAAATTTTAAACAGAAGATCTTTAATGAAATATTCAACTTTTCCCCAAAATGGGCCTCAATCGAGACTCCATGGATTTCTGAAGTTTGGTAGAATGAAGAGGGCTCTAACATTGCTCAATATTATTATGCTAAATGTCCAGAAGTATAGACAATTTCTAAAAATAATGCATCTTTAAAAATTATGATTGATCAACTCGGCCCCACCTGGGGCCTGAACACTGGGCAAATGAAATTTTAGTTTTCAAAGAGGGGTCATTGCTCATTATTATCATGCCAACAGTTTGCTTGTTTGATGCCCAGGAGTAAATGAAAGTTGAGCTCTCCATGCCCATTATTACTACATACCTAGTTTCTTGTGCTTAAAATTCCAATCTGATTAAAATCAGCTCCTCGATCCGCTCCTTTATTTCTTTTGATTTGTCGCTACTCAAGTAGCCATTACAAAATCAAAAGAAATAAAGGAGCGGATCGAGGAGCTGATTTTAATCAGATTGTTAAAATTCTGGAGTGCATGATTTAAGCGCATTTTTACTGTACGATTCTTGTAGCCCTGTCCTGGTGCCGTAACCCTTGATTACTGAATTTCATAATTCAGGTATAGGCCACTATGTTCAATATAACAGAGCACCTAGTTTATTTCTTAGATGATCTAAAGGTTTTTAATGCCCCCAGAACTCTAAGTTTTGGGGGCATCTAGTTTTTAGCCTGTCTGTTGACAAAAAACTTTTAACCTTGGTCATTATCTTTTACAATACAGATTACAATACATACAGCTTTCATATTTGGCATGTGTATTCCTTGTGGCAAGACCTTTCCATTGGTATCAAAATCTTTGACCTGGTGGCCTTAACATTGACCTTGTGACCTAGACCAAGGTTTTGAAAATAAAAAAAAAATCTTTCACTTTGATCATATCTTTTACAACATAAGAGGTACAGCTTTCATATTTGGCAAGTGTATTTCTTGTGGCAAGACCTTTCCATTGGTACAAAAGTCTTGACCTGGTGACCTTTACATTGACCTACTTTTAGAAAATTCTAATATAAGCCATTTCTTTTAAACCATTTAGGCATGGCTTTCATATTTATCATGTGCATTTCTTGTGATAAAACTTTTCCATTAGAACCAAATTTGTTGACCTTGTGACCATGAAATTGACCTCTGACCTACTTTGAAAATTATCCACTAAAGTGTTTTACAAACACTTCTTGTTAAATATCTTATAATTTTTATTATAATTATGATCCATATATCCCCACCCTAGAGTCTTAACTCCTGACTCGGTGACCTTGAATTTTACAATTATGTTAGCAGCTTTTATGGTCAGTAAAACTACACATTCATTTTGTTATGTCAGGAGTGAAGAAGATTTTAAAGAGGTTTTGAGTCCTACCCTTATGGCCCCAAAAGGGCAGGGACCACTAAATTAACAATTTTTACTCCTATCCAAAAAAATGTTCCACAGAAATTTTAGTGACAATTAGCAATGCAGTTTCTGAGAAGTAAAAAATATTTAAAAGTTTACAAAAATTGGGCATGGATAGCAATAAGTCAGTCAAGAGACTCGGGTGACCTAAAAATGCAAGTAATATTACAAGAGCAATGCAAAGTGAAACAGCATCTAGTCTCATGCATTTATCAGTGTTACGGAAGCACTTGATCACCCACACTTGTACATAAAGTTAGTTATTATATTCCTTCCCATTCCATTGAAAGGGGATAAAATCTTAATATAGGCATTGTTACATTCAATACATCAATATGGAGACATATTGTCCATGTCCTTAGTGTACATTAAAGTTGCAAAGATTCATGTATATCTCGGATCAGTATAATTTTCAAATCAGACCTATTATCAATTTGATTAAAATAGAAATCATATATATCTGAAAATCTCCTAATCAATGTTTAAAATATACAAGATTTATAACTTTTATGTCCTAATCATTTTCTGTGCCAAATAAAATATGTCAAGGAGGAATAACATATCTCAATTTTATGTCATTGTAACAAATAAGAGATATATATTCTTTGTCCTTTTAAAGTTCATCATCTATCTTGTTACTTCAGTGGATCAAAACATTAGGCTGGTAATAAGATCACACTATTGAGTCCAACTGGGGTTTTAATTTTTTTTCTTAATGATTTTAAACTGAGAATTGTTACGTTAGCTCGTCTGATGTTAAACATAAAGAGATACGTGACAGTGAAATAAAGCAATAAAATGTAATGCATATCTCTTTAAGTCGAACATCGGACGAATCGACGTAACACATATTTTCAAGTGTTTTTATTCCTTTGGTACTTTTTTCCTTACAGTCAATATACATGTATCTCACGAGTTGGAATTCAAATCAGCATCCCAAAATACGACTTTCAATTCACTGGACAAGGAGAATCGTTGCACCTCTAATGCACATGTACAACCAAGTTGAAAGCAGTACCTGTGAAATGACTATTTACAAGGACTTTGTGGGCCAGCCCAGTGGTGTATTCCTCCAGTCTATCTAGGGGTTTTCTGTACAAAGTCTTCAAGAAACTTTTTCTTGTGGTGAGAAGCAAATCAGGAAAGTGGCAATAAAACAAAATTTTTGCAGAGGATAGTAACAGCACTGGAATACATGCAGATATTTGGTCACAAAAAATAATGTCATAGTTGAGAGAGGGACTAATGATAACATAAAGTGCTGCATAGAGCATTCGGATGTAAGCACACAGCGCGTAAAATCTGCCAAAGATTTTCCGTGGCAGCCAATCTCCAACACTTGTAACTTTTAATGTTCCATCCTTGGTCTCCTGAAAGCAGTGTGAAATGTCATGATGAGATGTTACGAATTGTACTTGGTGATCTTTTGATTTCAGTGCCAGTGCTGCATCTATAACAGCCCTTTCTGCACCACCAATTCCCAAGTCTGGGTGTAAAAACAATATCTGAACCATATCTACAATAGAGATAACATAATAATGAGAATCCATGTAAAAGAAAATTAAACCACAAAGTCACATTTACTTTCTTGACTAAACTTTAAGACCTTTCACAAAAAATTGGACAATATAATCTGAACATTCTTCACAGAATATTTTTTCTTTTAATTTCTTTGACACATCTTTACCTTGATGTGTACAGTTATAGCGAGCGCAGAGCGTTGGCTCGTAATGCGAGCTCTAATGACAAAAGCGCACGAAATAATCCGAGCTAAATCGAAACCTTTAACAAGAAGATTTTTTTGACGCCAATCCCAGAAGTCCCTCGTCACACCTTGGACTATGATTGTAAACTTACGTTGATTATCATCCTAATCTTGTGGTATCCTAGTTCGAAAATTAAGTGCACCATAAGGCGTAATGTTTAACGAAGTGCAATGTTTATGAAAGGCAGGCTAAGATGTGTGACGTCATGTCTACGTTTGGCGTGCGTCATAATAAGACTGACAGTGGTGGATCTAAATACTTGTTATTTCCATTTGTAAAAGTCATGCTACCGTGACAATATACGTATACAAAAGGCATACGTAATATGGCATCAAATACAATTTGTGTATAATCCTCTGCAAACCACAAATCTGATTAAAATACTAAAGTCTCAAAAGGAATTGATTATTCGAACAAAAAAGAGAGAGAGAGACTAACCTGTGACTATGTGAGGGGGACACACTGTACAGAGACTAACCTGTGACTATGTGAGGGGGGCACACTGTACAGAGACTAACCTGTGACTATGTGAGGGAGGCACACTGTACAGAGACTAACTTGTGACTATGTGAGGGGGGCACACTGTACAGAGACTAACCTGTGACTATGTGATGGGGGCACACTGAATTAAAGCTGTTTAAAAAAAGATATAAAAAATCAATGAAATTCGGCCGAATCGAAAACATTATTATTTAAATCTTTGTTTTTTCCGCGTCTAAAAATAAGAGCTGCTTAAATGCAAACCACGATGACCCCCCCCCCCCCCCCCCCCCCCCCCAATGATAACCATGCCACTTGCTATTAGCAACTGAAAAATCATTATTTAATTCTAGTTAAATTTGTGAATAAATCTTAATATATCCTTACAACAACAGTGGAGAGGGGCTCAACAATGTTGCAATTTATTCTATAATTATATGTGAATGCTGAAATATTTCATCATTGTATTAAAATTAGGATTATGTACAATATTTTAAATATTGTTCTAATTTTCTATTCTGAAACATGCCATTGCTACAATGGGATTGTTATATGAATTTCATTTTTCAAAAATTAGATAGGCACGCATTGGTGGTGGTGGGGGGTGTTTAGAGGATCCACGCATGTATTTATTTAAAATTATCATTATATTGAAATGCGTTTTATGTTCAAAGGCAGTGTTGTTCACACAATTTTACAAACCTGAAAGCTTTACAACAAGACTTGGGCATTTTTACCCCACAATTAGTGACATGGAAAGAGCTAATCTCAGCGAGATTCGTCGAGGCTGGATAATTGGACTGACGCCTCTTCCGAATCTCAGACCAGTGTCACATAAAGTGATTCGGGAAATCTTGCCTGAACTTCGGCCGCTTGTTGCGATTAAAATGGGTTAAATTGAATTTCTTGCCCGCTTCAACTTTTCGCCCCAGACATCCTATTAACTCCCTATCACAATGAAATATGCATTTCTTACCTTTACAAGGTGTAAATCCCACAGTAATTCAAATTGGCTATTTTCGAAGCCATTGCAAACGGCCACCATTTCATATTTTACCTTCTCAACACTGAAGAGTTCCGATATACTACTTCATGACAATTTGTACTATGATTGAAAATACAGAAGTTACTGGTTGACAATTACTTTGTACAAAGCATTTAAGCATAAAAATTAAAAGCAATAAAAAGAAAACTGTGTAATATTTAATCAATCTATTAGAAGGCGTCCTAAACTATCGGAACTCTTCAGTGTTGAGAAGGTAAAATATGAAATGGTGGCCGTTTGCAATGGCTTCGAAAATAGCCAACTTGAATTACTGTGGGATTTACACCTTGTAAAGGTAAGAAATGCATGTTTCATTGTGATAGGGAGTTAATAGGATGTCTGAGGCGAAAAGTTGAAGCGGGCAAGAAATTCAATTTAACCCATTTTAATCGCAACAAGCGGCCGAAGTTCAGGCAAGATTTCCCGAATCACTTTATGTGACACTGGTCTGAGATTCGGAAGAGGCGTCAGTCCAATTATCCAGCCTCGACGAATCTCGCTGAGATTAGGAAAGAGCATAATTTTATACAGTTCAGAACAAGTCGCGCGTCAAAAGTTAAGCAAGTCACAGCCCTGTGGTCACAGTGAGGGCAAACATTACAAAATACAAATCGAATGACATATACTATATATTACTCTGCCTAATTAACAGCATGTTTATATGGACCGACCTGAAGAACGGGAATGATACACGTAGTTGTAAAAATGAAAGTAATAAATTTACCTTGCTGTGCTGGAGAGTAGACTCCGAAATGGCGCCTAATAGCCGGGACGACGGTGTAAAAACCGGAATGGCACATAAATTGAACGGAATGGCGCTTATATTGATTATTTAACCAGTCTTGTTTATTCGATCGTGATACATATATTAAATTACTGAATTCGAATCCCGGTCTGGTCCGATGCATTTTCTTCCTTCCTGTTACAAAGCCGATTGAGAGTATACTCAACTAGTATCTGTCTGTAAAAATGTATGTAAGATGTAAAGACCTCGAATGGTTTCTATAATTTTTATTTTTAGGAATATCAGCTCCTGAAGAATCTTAGATGTAAAGACCTTGACTAGTTTCTATAATTTTTCAGTAGTATTGACTCCTGAAGAATTACCGAAACTACCGAACAGTCTGGTATACTCTAGTTTCTGTGGAAACGAGGGGGTTATTTATATTCGGTCTTTCCCATCCCCCTCGAAAGACCGAATATAAATAACCCCCTCGTTTCCACAGAAAGTAGGTATACTCAATCGGCTTTGTGATATTTTCATTATTCTACTACTTGTGTAGATTTTCCTATACTTATATTTGAATTATATATATAATATTCTAATACGGAGGCATAAAATGCAAGCTATTGCCAGAATCTCGAACAGAATATATGTATACCTATCATTTCACGGTTTCCTGGCCTAAAATTTATAAGATCTCTTTAAAGAAAACCAGTTTTGATTCTTGAATAGGCCAATTAAAACAGAACAAGAAATGTTTGTAAAACATATATGTTCATCGTGCTGCAAAATTGAAAAGGGTTATACACATGCATCATTTAATTGATCAATTCAAGGTATTGAGTAGATAATGTCTTCCTATATCCAAGTGGATTGACCATGTGACCTAAAATTAATAATGGTCATCTACTCCCTATGATGTATCAATGTACCAAGTTTGATGTCAATCAAGCAAATATAGGAGATAATATATATCACTATATCCAGTTTGACCCTTGACAATTTGAACCCAAATTTTATAGGGGTCATCTACTCCTTGTGATATACCAGTGTACCAAGTTTGATGCCTGTCAAGCAAAGGGTTCTCCAGATATTTAATGGACAATATATTCCTATTCTAATTTGACCCTTGCCCTTTGACCATGTGATCTCAAAATCAATAGGGGTCATCTACTCCTTACAATGTACCAGTGTACTAAGTTTGATGTCTTTTAAGCAAAGTCTTCTCAAGATATTGAGCAGACAGTATCTTCATGTGTCCAGTATGACCCTTGACCTTTGACCATGTGACTTCTAAATCAATAGGGGTCATCTACTCCTCACAATGTACCAGTGTACTAACTTTGATTTCTGTCAAGCAAAGGGTTCTCAAGACAAGACCACATTTACGACAGTTCCTAAACTTCACAAAAATCCTTACAAAAAAGATACATTGCTGGATCGAGTAAATTTTCTCCCAAGCCCCTGTCTTTGCTCCTCACGAAAATATTAACAGTCGTGAGGGAGAAACTTCAAACTTATTGTGCTACAACACATGCCAGAAGTGGTGCAAATCAGATGTGGATTCTAAACAATTCTAAGGAACTTTTGGTAAATCTGAAATCGCAATTTTTTTTCTCTCAAAACAGCAACATCAAAACGTATGACTTTTCAACACTTTACACAACGATTCTTCACGATAAATTAAAGACTAGACTTTTTGACATAGACAGTTGCTTCTTCAATAAAAAATGGAAAAGGGAGTATTCGTATCTAATGATCATCATCCAAAAAAACTTCTTTGTTAAACACCACTCTGATTCCACGCACAAGTACTCTAAAGTTGAAATAAAAATATGCTGGAGTTCCTCATTGACAATATCTTCGTAGTCTATGGTGATCAGGTCTTCCAACAGTCTGTTGGAATTCCCATGGGCACGAATTGTGCTCCTTTCTTAGCCTTGTTTTTATATTCTTGTGAAGCAGAATTTATTCAAAAAACTTCTACGTGAGAAGAACCGCCGCGGTGGCCGGGAGGTTAGAGCGTTCGCCCCGCATGCGGAAGGCCGGGGTTCAAATCCCGACCACGACAGTCCTAAGTCGTTAAAACAGGTAGTGACAGTTCCATCGCCAAACGCTCGGCATCAGGTGTGAATGTCACGGGTCCTTAAATGTCTCGATGACCTTAAAAACGGATGTCCCGTGTCACAGTAGGTGTGGCACGCTAAAGAACCCTCACTGCTCAATGGCCGTAAGCGCCGAGCATAGGTCTAAATTTGAAGCCCTTCACCGATCTTGGTGACGTCTCTATATGAGTGAAAAATTCTCGAGCGAGACAATCAATCAATCTACACGAGAAGAAAAATTTCTTGCTGTGGCCTTCAATTCGACATTTAAATACATGTTTATAATAATTTTCATTCATATGTGGATTCGATATATCCCTGTGAACTCGAAATAAAAACACCACAGAGTCGTCCACTTCTACTTCATACTTATATATTTTATTGAAAGTATCCGGCAAACTAACAACTCAACTTTATGACAATGGGATGATTTCAGCTTCTCTATCGTCAACTTCCCATATATATGTAGCAATATTCCATTATCACCTGCATATGGTGTGTATAGATCTCAATTCGATAAGCAAGAGCTTGTTCTGCGTATGATCAGTTTTCAAATCGAAACAGGCTACTGACAAACAAGTTGACAGTGCAGGGGTTTCAACAGTCTCGTTTAAAATCAGCATTTCGCAAATTCTATGGTCGTTATAACAATCTAGTTTGCCAATACAACCTATCATTAAGTCAAATGATGTATGACGTGTTTCATACCGATTGTTAGGCCGATCTTGGCACACTGATTTTGTCTACCGATAACTCCTTTTACCTGATCAAGATATAGGGCTCCCGGTGGGTGTGACTGGTCAACAGGGGATACTTACTCCTCCTAGGCACCTGACCCCACCTCTGGTATATCCAGGGGTCCGTGTTTACCCAACTCTCTATTTTATATTGCTAATAGGAGTTATGAGATTGATCACTTTTCGTTATATCCACCTTTCATAACGATTTAATATACAAATACAACATGTCATTGGGTCGAATGCTGTCTGTCGTATTTCATACCAATTGTTAGGCCATCCTTTACACACTGATTTTTACTAAGGATTGCTCCGTTTACCTGATCAGGATATAGGGCTCACGGCCAGTGTGACCGGTTGACAAGGAATGCTTATTCCTCATAAGCACCTGATTCCACCTCTGGTGTTTCCAGGAGTCCGTGTTCGCCCTACTCAAATATGGTGGAATCTTTTAAATATCTTCTAAAGAACCGATGGACCAAAGGGGCGTAACATCAACGATAGCACAAAAGCCTGGGCCTACACATGATTTTATCAAACAAATGAATTAATAAGTCGTCTATGCCTTAAAAAGGTCATCTATGCCTATCTCCACACTTTCTGGTTAGGGTCACTTTGGTATGCTATTTCCATTTACCATAACATTGAATTAACGGTACTAGGCTGCATCCTTTGTCTGGACCAAATCAACAGTCCAAGGCGACCCATGCTTCTTCAATGAACGGCAAGTTCCCCATAACATATGGATAAAGATACAGAGCCCCAACAAAAATAAAGCACTGTTCATGCATATTCAAAATTTTCTGTATCCTGGCTGTAATCTTAATTTTCCTTTGAAATTTTCGACTAGGTTAAAATCAGGGGATTAAAATGTTCCCTCAAGCCTGAATCAATATGAAGATAAAACGGCCATCTTGTGGCATTTCAGAATGCTTAAATCCATTTTCGGCAGGAGGCTACGCCTGGAGCCCCTGTCATGGCCCTGTCCTGGACCCGCTGAGGACCAGAAAAGACAAAACTTATGTGAAAACTTCCTTAATGAATGAATTTTCAAAATTGCAAATAATGGACCCCGGGGGTAGGGTGGGGCGACAATAGGGGGTCAAAGTCTTACAAGGGGATATATAGGAAACATCGCTTAAAATCTTTTCCAAGAACAACTGCGCCAGAAAAATTGAAATATACACGAAAACTTCCTGACATAGAGTAGATACAAGTTTGTTCAGATAGTGGCTCCTGGGGGGGTGGGTAGCAATGTTTTGCATGGAGATATATTAGGAAAAATATTTTAGAATCTTCTTCTCAAGAACAACTATACAAGGATCATTGGGAAGTGCAGATTCAAGTTTGTTCAAATTATGGTCCTTGGAAGTAGGGTTGGGCCTCAATAGGAGATCAAAGTGTTTAATGAGAGTATACAGGGAAGCATCTATTCGTATCTTCATCTCAACAGCAGCAGGGCCATGATTTACTTCTTTAGATAGTTCAAAGTCAGTTTGTTCAATTCAGGGACCACCGGAGGTAGGTGGAACTACAATAGGAGATCAAAGTTTTACATGAGAGTACACAGATAATTGATTTTTAAAAATTCTTTTCAAGTGTAGCAGGGTCGCATTAAATCATATCACAATGCAAATACTCCTAAGTGTGCATTCAATACTTTTCTACGTCCCCGCAACTATTCTATTTTTGTGACAAGACCATATTTTGGTACCAAAATTTTTAATCTTTTACCTTGACCTTGGAGTTTGACCTACTCTTAAGAAAATCTAAAATATTTGATATCTCCTAACTTGTCAAGGTAGGACTTTTATAATTTGCATATAAAATCCTTATGGTAAAGCCTTATATTCATACATGATCTGTGACCTTGACCTTGGAGTTTGACCAAAAATTCGAAAACTTTAACCTTACTCATAACATTTGAATAGTGAGTGATATGGCTTCATATTTCATATCTGCATTGGTTGTCACAAAACGTTTTGTTTCTAACCTTGTGACCCTGACCTTTGAATTTGACCTACCTTTAAGAAAGCCTATCTACTAAATACTTCCTGAACTATTTAAGTTAGAGGTTTCATACTTTGCATTATAAATTCTTTACTGGAATACCTTTCAATTGATACTTCTCACCGTGATCTTGTAATTTGACCCACTTTAAAAAAATATTCTATTCAATGTTTCCTGAACTATTTAAGATAGAGCTTTCATTACAAGACCTTTCATTTCATGCCATAATATATGACCTTCTGACCTTGACATTCTCTAGAAAAGCAAGGTCATATTAGTCATTTTGGCGTTAAGACATCACCATGTTGCGTGCATTCAAATTCGATTATGTCGTGACCCTTTGAGGCTAGGTTGGGGCCACAATATGGGGTCAAAATTTTTATGGAAATAAAGAATGAAAAAAAAGATGTTCCAAAAAAAAACACAATAGCTGAACAACAGCGGGCTAAGGTGTCCAGTGATGTCCATTGAACCTCTTGCTTAAAGAGCAAAGTAGAATAATATATCGTATCCTAATCTTTTGAATTAAAACCGTTGACTTCGATGGAGTATCTTTTGGATGACAAATGAGGTCCCGTGGCAAGCATTGACACAATAAAGGATCCTCACTGCTATGGCTGTGAGCGCCATGCATTAGTTTGGGTGGGTTTTTTTTTTTTTTTTTTGCACTTTAGTTATAGTTGGTGCATCTCGACGATTGAAAAATTCTCAAAGGGATCACATAGACTAAAAGTACTTGTAGTATTTAGTGGTTTAAGCGTGTGATTTCTTATATAAGCGTGAAATTTGGCTTTACTTTGGTGTAATATTGTTCAAAATAATTACCATCAGTTCTAAACGTACAACCCATCAAAACTTGATGAAAAGAAGAAGAAATAAATACAAGATAATATGCGTTTATTATAATTAGCACACACCACACATGGTTGAATTCAATTTGAAAACTGACCATAACTGTTTCCTAATAACTGACGACGCAATTTTAGTCAGTTTTCTTTAGTAAAACATTACGCACTAGATGCATTGGACCGGAAGCGTTAGGGAATCGATTGCAAATCGACTGATGGCAGTGAGCACATTTTCGCTTACGTTCAGCGCTTAAACATAAAAACCGAACAAACAAACGTGATCCATTGACCCCAAATGAATATGAATGAGATGAACGTTGTACTAATGAATCGTATGAATGCTTGAATGAACATAGTTGTAGTGTGTGTAGGAGTTCAATAAGAATATAAATGTAATGATATAGAATATAATGATGTATCATATTAATTACATGCATTATGAATTAGATGCCTGTCTTCTGACGGGTCGTATTGTGGCCATTCCCGTCTGTTTGTCCGTCTGTTAGGTTTTTCGTGTCATATCTTCCACTGAGTCTAAGACCATAAAACCTGGTCATCTGAGACATCGCGCGGGGGGGGGGGGGGGGGGGGGTCGTAACCCAAAAATAGATCACTTTTGCCTCCTTCTGGAATTTTATAGCTATACATAATCAAATCGTGTTAAAGGTACTGGTTCACGATTTTTGAAGAAAAAAATATTTTGAATTTGTTATGATAAATGATAGGTTTAATTATATTATACAAATTTGTCATACTATTATGTTGCTAAGTACGGCCTAGGTAAGCTTCAGTACTAATTTGAAAACGTTGAAAATTGAAATTCCCGTCATCTATAGAGGCTGCCATGATGTGGAACTCTTTTGTATTCAAGACCACAAAAATCAATGATTTTGACGTCACACCGTCTGTTCCGGTTTTGATGAGCTTCTTTATAAGATCATCAAAGATGTGCATGTGGTAGATTTTACGAATAAATATGTTGATACCTTCCTATCAAGCTATTAATTCATCGCACTAATGCGAAGGGGAGTTGGGGAAAAAGTTGTTTCTTTTTCGAAATTCCTGACCCTACCAAGTCATCTGAAAAGAAAAGACTATTAGGCCTATGTAAACGGTGGATCCATCATTTGTAGTTGAGGTTCGAGACATTTATATGAAGAAACTGCACCGTCTGCCTGGTCTGCGACTCGACTGAACGTTTTCTCTTGTGAAATAACGGGCTCAAATCAATACGGCTCCAAACTTAATTGTTCGTGACTTGTCATGTTTACAATGGTGTTGACGAAATGAACCGGAACCGAATGTGTGACGTCATAAGTTAAACTCCAATGACCGCTCTCTTAGCGGCGGGTAATTTAAAATATATGATAGATTAATATTCATTTAATCATTAAGCAAGGATATTTGTTGTTAAAGACTGTCATTTACAATATCAGAAAGTAACACTTTATTCATAAAAGCAACTATGTGGTTAGGGTTTCCTTTCCCTTTAAGAATATCAGCCATTTATTGTTAATTTTGACCTTCTGAATGTAAGAATAAAAGCAATATTTTAGGCTTAAATCTGTGTTATGTAAACAAAGACTCGAGTCTTTTTATGTATACAAACAAACCAGTGAAATATTAATTTTGTAATATAAAGCATCTTAATTTTGCATAGTCACAAATTTTAACTTTTAAATGACACATTTTACCTAGAGAATGCTTGAAATGTGAAAGATATAATAAACTTAAATTGATATCCATTTCTTTTGAAAATTTCGTAAACAATAACATACTGATAATGTATAACTTTAATTTTTATGTGTGCAATCTTTTAAACACATTAGACAGTAGATTTTGATCCTTAAAGGGGAAAAACAAAATTTTTGGGGAAATCGTGAATCAGTCCCTTTAAGATCATACCTTGCACACTGTAGGACCAAGCTCCTAGTCAGCTGATGGGTCTTGGGTTGAAAGTGGCAAACTCCTAGCACATGGAGTAATGGAAATGTACTACTACTAAATGACAGCATTCCCAGTCATATAATTTCCACGGTGGTTCCGTAGTAGTGAATTACTTTTTGGAGGGATTCGAATTTCAGTATGGCTGCAATGGATTTCATTGGATGATACAAAATTGACTTCTTTAAAATGAAATATCATTGTAGAAGAATATTTCAAACGCCATGGAACTGAAAAGGGAAACATTGCCAAACACTTTTGATCAATTAATTGTGTAGAATTTTATAATATTACGACATTGTCCTCGCCGAAATAGACACAGACAGTTTCTAAAAAGAAAACGCAAAAATCATGTTAAACCCCAATCGCAAAAACTGCAATGATAACTAACGTTATATCCATTAAATACCCAATTGAATACTAGCTAGCTTAGATGATAACAAATTAATTATTGACTGGGAAAATACAAACATAAAGTGACATTATTTATTGTGTGCACAGTTTTGTATGTGATATAGTCGATCAATTTCCACAAAACGTGTGATGGTGATTTTTGACGTCATCAGTTTCAGATTTTGGTGATACCAATAGGAAATTTTGGGGTGATATTGCTATTTTAAAAAAACATATGGTGGATAAACAAAGAAATATGGCGGTCATTGAAAATTCTACTACATCTAAGTATTCATGTCAGCTTTAAAATATCCTGTGCATTTTGTTGTAAAATCCACTTTGAAATCCTGTTCTTCGTAGAACACGAGAACTTTACAAAGGCATAATACGCTTAGTAATCAATAAGAACACGTGTTGCTCTCTAGCAAACATGTATCTTTGCATCGAGTGCAATTTCAAATGGTTTAGATTCATTTCATGTTGTATCGAATTCACCGAGTTTCTCATCCCAATCACGAGCCGAGGTTTCACCCAAAACGAACCCCGATACATACTCACGCCAAAAAACATCTCTAGAGGTGGTAAGTAAATAAGCTTTGTAACTGAAATCTGTATACCCAGAAAACACCAGATACAGTAAAGAGGGCCTTTTACCTTTACTTGTTAATCACGAACTTTCTATGGAAATTGTCATCTAAGTCGGAGGCGTGTGCAACACTGATCTGTAACTTGGTTGTTGGATGTACGAGAATCTGACTTAATGGCGTTCTTCCTACAAGGTAACAGCATCTACATCAGATTACCCCCACCTACTTTCGTCGTGGAAGAAGAAACAACTTGATGGGAAAGACATGTTTGAGTTTATCGATCAGAGAACACTCCGTCAACAACCAGTTTTAAGTGGTGGTCCACGATGTGTTTGTTCCCTGATTGAAAACGGTTCAACACGTCAAAAATTATTTACTCGTGTATCAAATTTGAAAAGAATTTGAATGGTAGTTATCAAGAAGAAGTTAAGAATTTCTACTGTTTACACATTTAATACCTGACCATTTTGGCTCCATCTTAATACCAAAACCACTACCCCTGGGATAATTAAATTTACAAGTTTTGTAAAGGACTACCTGCTCTTTCTAAATATTCAATTTAGTATCAAAATAAACCAAAGTATTATATATTTTTTCCATAGTAATCCAAAGTATCATATATTGTACTGTGTAGTCAATCAAAGTATCATATGTTGTACTATAGTCAATCAAAGTATCATATATTGTACTATAGTCAATCAAAGTATCATATATTGTACTATAGTAAATTAAAGTATCATATATTGTACTATAGTCAATCAAAGTATCATATATTGTACTATAGTCTATCAAAGTATCATATGTTGTACTATAGTCAATCAAAGTATCCTATATTGTACTGTAATTAATCAAAGTATCATATATTGTACTATAGTCAATCAAAGTATCCTATATTGTACTATAGTCAATCAAAGTATCATATATTGTACTGTAGTCAATCAAATTATCATATATTGTACTGTAGTAATCCAAAGTATCATATATTGTACAATAGTAAATTAAAGTATCATATATTGTACTATAGTCAATCAAAGTATCATATATTGTACTATAGTAAATCAAAGTATCATATATTGTACTATAGTCAATCAAAGTATCATATATTGTACTGTAGTCAATCACAGTATCATATATTGTACTGTAGTCAACCAAAGTATCATATATTGTACTGTAGTCAATCACAGTATCATATATTGTACTGTAGTAATCCAAAGTATCATATATTGTACAATAGTAAATTAAAGTATCATATATTGTACTATAGTAAATTAAAGCAACATCAAAATTTTTACCCAAGTAAACTATATCAAATAATAGCTTGCTATAGTAATTTTTACTTCGTTAGGGGGTCCTTTGAATAATTAAAAAATCATGATCATTTATGTGATTTTGACTATGTTTCTGTTAATTAATCTCTTTATGATGCAAAATGATTACTATTGATACGGGTTAGTTTGTCTTAGCCTGAATAGTCCTGGGACAAGGAAAATTCAATAGGTGAGCTCTTATTTTGCAAATTGATGCTTTAATATGTATCCTTCTTTTAGAAAAGCGTGGGGTATATACGCCCCTCTGTCTATCTGTCTGTTTGTCTGTCTGTCTGTTTGCAACACATTTTTTTTTCTGGATCATATCTAATACTGTTTGTTGAGCTTCATCGATGAAACTTCATATCAAGAGTCTCTATTGATTTTAAAATTACCCCTATCCTTTTCCCCAGTTCAGAAGGTCTAGGTTACATGTTGTAAGAAATGGTTTGAGTTTGAAGTAGGTCGATGAAATTTCAAAATATTAAATGTTAGATCCTTAGTATCAAAATTACCAGGGTGGACCCCCCCCCCCCTCCCCCGAAAATATTTCTAGACCTGTGTACGGTTTTATACTTTAAGAGAATGCTTGCAGAATGTTTTGGTAAATGTCCTTTTATATTAATTTTTCTTGCTGTTCCATTCTAACCCCCAGAGCCATAATTTCAACAAACTCGAATCTTCTACATGGAGTATTGACAAGTTACACCGAGATGTGACGTTTTTAAATATCAACATTTCTAATGTTTTTGCCTTTAATATCTTTAAAAATAGTAATGAAAATCATTTCGTCATGAATGCGCTGAGTTGTGAACAATGAATATTGATAAAAACTTACGACTAATTTTAAGGGTACCTGTAAAGTGCGAAACGAAATCGATACGAAATCTACCGAAACGAAACGAAACCCACCGAAACGAAACGAAACCTACCGAAACGAAACAGATTGTATAACCGAACTCTTTTAATTATAATAATTAAAAATGGTATCTTAGGCCCCAGTCAAAGTTACCACATATAAATGAAATTCGCCTTCCCTTTGATGTAGGCTTTCGGCTTGACTGATACAAAGTTTTAAAAGTTGGAAGGGGTTGAGTAAGCACAAAGTACATATCCGAAGTTGATTAAATACCATGTGCAATTAGTTTCGGATTCATAAATTTCAGAACGGAGGGTTGCAATTTCAGAGATATGGGGAAACACACTAAACGAGGGGTGGGGTCGCCGGCGTTGGATCCGCCTTTGGGTATAGATACATTATTTGAAGAAGCTGGTGTCTGAGAAAGTTGAAAGCAGGAAGATCTCTTAACCCCTTATTTTATCTCTAACTGCTGAGGTACGAGTGCTTTCAATAATAGAAAAACATTAAATAGTATACCATATTATATGAATGCAATTCGGTAAGATATATATACATATATTAAAAATTATTATGGATACACTGTATGTAGTGAGTATAAAGATAACTCTATACATTTAGGATGTTGCTAAGACGGGGAATTGAAAATGGGACGGAAAACGGAAATGTGTTATGCAATGATATCAGGAGGATGTTAGCATTTTGTAAAATCAAAAGGCTTATGAACAAGGGAAGCAGAAATTACAAAGATAAAGGGAGGACATACTCAGAATCCACCGTTTGATATACTACATACAAATACACAATATCCACATGTATACATAGATTTGTCTTTAGAGCCAAAAATACTGAAACATGTATGATGCCCAAAGGTGGATCCAACGCCGGCAACCCCACCCTCGTTTAGTGTGTTTCCCCAGATCTCTGACTTATAAGACTGTAACCCTCCGTTCTGAAATTTATGGACCAAAACTGATTACACGTGGTATTTAATCAACTTCGGATACGTACTTTGTGCTTAATCACCCCCCCCCCCTTCCAACTTTTTAAACTTTGTATCAGTCAAGGCGAAAGCCTACATCAAAGAGGAGGCGAATTTTATTTATATGTGGTAACGTTCACACGGGCCTAATATACCGTTTTTAATTATTATAATTAAAAGAATTCGGTTATACAATCTGTTTCGTTTCGGTTCGTTTCGATGGGTTTCGTTTCGTTTCGGTGGGTTTCGTTTCGGTAGATTTAGTTTCGTTTCGGTAGATTTCGTTTCGTTTCGCACTTTACAGGTACCCTAATTTTAACCGTTGGGAATTCCATACTTTGCATAGGCATTTCATGAAGCATCGCAGTTCAAACCCTCGCGTAATTTGTTAAACATGAAATTTCTTAATTAAATGACCCCCTTCCTAGTTTTGCTACTTCCTGACTATATTTCCATTGAGAAGGGTATGTTTCTTTGTTTTTTAAAAATATCACCATAAACTTAAACCCGTTTTACTTGAGGATATATGTGACAACATCATTTGAAAATGGTCCGGTGTCTTCGGAATAAAAGTTGAAATTCTGAAAAATTTATGTTGGACTTACAGACAGACTGACGCCGGGCAAAACTTGGTCAGAAGAGTTCACTTGAGCCTTGGACTCAGATGATCTACAGATGGAATACTCATTAAGTACAATGACTTTAAATGGAAGGTTCTTCATTGATCTGTAGACCGCATCTATTGGTGATAATATCATAAACTTTTCAAGATACGCATATTTCATCACCCAGTGGAAAACGATCGTTGAAATTAGCTTTATTCATGGGAAAGGGGGTACTGACTATTGAATGTGCATTACAAGTTGTTCGGATCCGTTATTAAATTCATTTGTCGGAATTATTCTGTCTTCAAAAAGGAATTTAGTTGTGTGTCGTATTGATCGACACAGTGCAAAGTGAAAGCCGACGTTGATTTCGTTTAAAGAGACAAAAAGTTACTTTAGAAGCAAGTCCCCAAAGAAGGCTTCAATGTTATCCTCGCTTTTATTTTAGTTACAATTAAGTCTACTCCGTTGTACCGGCGTTACTCTCTCGGTGCGGAGGGATTATATTAGCCAATACACTTGGTGGCATCGATCACCAGGCGATCTGACGATTTGAGTTCACTGCAGAAAAAGAGTCATTCAATACACTGTTCATAAAATCATTGCCAACCACTACAGCGGTTCCTGGTATAAGGAACGACATTTGACATGCTTTGTTGTGACAAATCCTGCTGGTTTACATGCTCGTCAAGTCGGGAGATTCCACACTGTTAGATAGTCTTTGGTCTCGTAGGATTATGTACTCTGCAGGGGAAGCGTTTGTGCAATCAAATAAAACGTCTTGTTAGAACAACCACCACCGATGTTTTAATACGCTTCGCCGTCTGGTTAATCGTACAGCATCATTGTTGGTTTTCTGGTGTCTGGTTAAGACGGAACAATACTGGCGCTTACCGATATTTTCAGGTAAGGAGTTTGATTTATTTTTTAGACTCAGACTGCCATGACTAAGTCATAACCGATATCAAAGTGGATTAGAATATTAAGAAAAAAGTATTTGGTAGCTTTTACTTTTTTTTTCTTTCCTCTTTGTTCGTAGTGTGTCTGACGCAACTATATATAGTCGCTTTTTAAAAAAAAAAAAATACAACTCTCCTCAAACACAGTTTAAAATGATTGTTTAAAAATGTTTTTGATATTCGGATTAAAAGCATGTATAATAGCATGAATTTAAGTAGTGAAAAACGAAGCATACACAGAAATTGATGCTTATGACTTTTGTCAACAAATGAGAAAAGGGGTATCTTTACATACTTCATTCATTTAATTTTAGTACTAAGCACATTTTACATGAAAGGTGTGTGTGTTTGTATTGTATTGAACATTTTGTTAGGAGTCGGACAAAAATAGAGTTGGTACCACACTGAGGTATGTCAGAAGTTACACGGTATTCACTAACCCGGATTTCTTCACGATACACCATCATCTGTGATCAGCGGTTGTCTGTCAAAAGTGGCATGGTGCTCAGAATGAGGAGCGCCAAGATTGCATCAAAATGCATTCCCTGGTCGGGCAATGATAATTTCATTATGGCGTAATATGTCCGTGCCATGTTCAAATTAACAAGCTATCAAAATTTTAACTTAGATTATCAGAGAGAAATGTGCAATTTTGTGGCACTTTCTTCTAGTCTAAAGTTGCCCCTGACATGCTTGTGTTAATAGTTGCTCTTAAGAATTATACCGCATCACCTAAGAGGAGGATTTTAATGATTTGCTTTTGCCGCTTCTAATCCGGAAATTGATATTTTTCCAAACACCAATTTCTATCCACAGGAGAGACATGCCGCTCTGTACAGACATGGTACAAGGCGTGTGATTGACTTTAATCAGACTGTTAATTACCAGACCGGGGATCAGGTACCAATACACAGAAAATCTGATTATCACACAATGACATATTGTGATAGTATTTGCCAAAACAACATTGAATTCAATGAAGTGAGAAGGTCTACCCTCTTGTTACTGTACATAGATCACGTAAGACCATTAGTGCATAAAGGGCAAAATCAGTAAGCAATGTCACCATTGGTAGCTTTATTAGATTTTGCATTGTCACGAATGAGGTTTGGTTCATCACTGTCCGTGTTACATACAACTGATTGTTGTGTAAAGCCCCCATGTAAACGTTTCAATTAGAAATGTACCTTGATCACCTTTTCCGTTCTCAGAGCTGTGTCAAATGATAGCTACAAAAAGTTTATTCTAGCGGCGGATCTAGAGGAGGGGTAAATGGATGAATTACATATGATTAGTGTGCATCCGTCTACCAAGCAAACAACAAGTAAAGGACACCTGTTAATGCTATCTAGAAGATATGTACCAAGTCTTTTCCTTCTCAAAACTATTAACACTATTATACTACATGTATTTGTTCGATTTTTTTTATTCAGCCAACTTTCATAAAACCTGCCTGCGTGTGTGATGTAAAAAAAAAAAAAAAAGTCTTTGTTTTGGCCAACTTTCATAAAATCTACGTGTGTGCCTGATGTATGTGGTAGATTTTAGTTTTGGTCAGCCTCCCAAGTAATTTGAGTACCTTTATAGTTCACATGTCCTAGTTGTGTTTAATAAAGTTGTCCATGCGATATGCAAGAAGTTTATAATATCTACCCTCATTCAAAGTATGTGATACTGTCCAATTTATTAAATGTACGACTTGAATTCTTCAGTCTCACGGTACGTGGTCTCTACAGTCTTGGTAATTTAAGTCTGGTAATATAAAATCAAATATTGCAAAACCAGACTCAAGTCTATGCTTCAACACCCACATTATCCTTGCCCGAACTGAAAGAATGGGGCACAATAAACATCGATATTTGTGAATTTACTGTGTACACTTAGATGAAAACTACTGCACGTTCGACAAGATTCGTTCCTCGTTTATGGTTTTCTGATAGATGGCGCTAAAATAGACATGTACGTATTTCTTCAATATTGTGTATACGTAATTAGTTTCCATTGACGTGGCTTAATATCAATATGTGTTCTTAACTCATGATTGATTATTTACTAAGTTTATCATCAGGGTCAAAAACTATGTTTTAGAATTCCAATAGACTTTTGTTTTTGATGTTTTTGCATTTCAATAGACTGTTGTTTCCCATGTTTTTGTTATTTAATTGTCTGTTGTTTTCCGTGTTTTTGTTATTTAATTGTCTGCTGTTTTCCATGTTTTTGTTATTTAATTGTCTGCTGTTTTCCCATGTTTTTGTTATTTAATTTTCTGCTGTTTTCCATGGTTTTGTTATTTAATTGTCAGCTGTTTTCCATGGTTTTCTTATTTAATTGTCTGCTGTTTTCCATGTTTTTGTTATTTAATTGTCTGTTGTTTTCCATGTTTTTGTTATTTAAGTGTCTGCTGTTTTCCATGTTTTTGTTATTTAATTGTCTGTTGTTTCCCATGTTTTTGTTATTTAATTGTCTGCTGTTTTCCATGTTTTTGTTATTTAATTGTCTGTTGTTTCCCATGTTTTTGTTATTTAATTGTCTGCTGTTTTCCATGTTTTTGTTATTTAATTGTCTGTTGTTTCCCATGTTTTTGTTATTTAATTGTCTGCTGTTTTCCATGTTTTTGTTATTTAATTGTCTGTTGTTTCCCATGTTTTTGTTATTTAATTGTCTGCTGTTTTCCATGTTTTTGTTATTTAATTGTCTGTTGTTTCCCATGTTTTTGTTATTTAATTGTCTGCTGTTTTCCATGTTTTTGTTATTTAATTGTCTGTTGTTTCCCATGTTTTTGTTATTTAATTGTCTGCTGTTTTCCATGTTTTTGTTATTTAATTGTCTGTTGTTTCCCATGTTTTTGTTATTTAATTGTCTGCTGTTTTCCATGTTTTTGTTATTTAATTGTCTGTTGTTTCCCATGTTTTTGTTATTTAATTGTCTGTTGTTTCCCATGTTTTTGTTATTTAATTGTCTGTTGTTTTCCATGGTTTTGTTATTTAATTGTCTGTTGTTTCCCATGTTTTTGTTATTTAATTGTCTGCTGTTTTCCATGTTTTTGTTATTTAATTGTCTGTTGTTTCCCATGTTTTTGTTATTTAATTGTCTGTTGTTTCCCATGTTTTTGTTATTTAATTGTCTGTTGTTTTCCATGTTTTTGTTATTTAATTGTCTGTTGTTTTCAATGTTTTTGTTATTTAACTGTCTGTTGTTTTCAATGTTGTTGTATTCGTATTGTCTGCTGTTTTCCATGTTTTTGTTATTTAATTGTCAGCTGTTTTCCATGGTTTTCTTATTTAATTGTCTGCTGTTTTCCATGTTTTTGTTATTTAATTGTCTGTTGTTTTCCATGTTTTTGTTATTTAAGTGTCTGCTGTTTTCCATGTTTTTGTTATTTAATTGTCTGTTGTTTCCCATGTTTTTGTTATTTAATTGTCTGCTGTTTTCCATGTTTTTGTTATTTAATTGTCTGTTGTTTCCCATGTTTTTGTTATTTAATTGTCTGCTGTTTTCCATGTTTTTGTTATTTAATTGTCTGTTGTTTCCCATGTTTTTGTTATTTAATTGTCTGCTGTTTTCCATGTTTTTGTTATTTAATTGTCTGTTGTTTCCCATGTTTTTGTTATTCAATTGTCTGCTGTTTTCCATGTTTTTGTTATTTAATTGTCTGTTGTTTCCCATGTTTTTGTTATTTAATTGTCTGCTGTTTTCCATGTTTTTGTTATTTAATTGTCTGTTGTTTCCCATGTTTTTGTTATTTAATTGTCTGCTGTTTTCCATGTTTTTGTTATTTAATTGTCTGCTGTATTCCATGTTTTTGTTATTTAATTGTCTGTTGTTTCCCATGTTTTTGTTATTTAATTGTCTGTTGTTTCCCATGTTTTTGTTATTTAATTGTCTGTTGTTTTCCATGTTTTTGTTATTTAATTGTCTGTTGTTTTCAATGTTTTTGTTATTTAAGTGTCTGTTGTTTTCAATGTTGTTGTATTCGTATTGTCTGCTGTTTTCCACGTTTTTGTTATTTAATTGTCAGCTGTTTTCCATGGTTTTGTTATTTAATTGTCAGCTGTTTTCCATGGTTTTGTTATTTAATTGTCTGCTGTTTTCCATGTTTTTGTTATTTAATTGTCTGCTGTTTTCCATGGTTTTGTTATTTAATTGTCTGTTGTTTTCCATGGTTTTGTTATTTAATTGTCTGTTGTTTTCCATGGTTTTGTTATTCAATTGTCTGTTGTTTTCTATGTTGTTGTATTCGTGTAGTCTGTTGTTTTCAGATTGATGATACATATTCACCGCATTATGTTAAATACATATAATGGGAACTTAATTGAAATTTTGTTGTTTCAAAAGAAAATTAGAAAATGAATAAAAAATAACTAACAAAAAAAAAAAATGTACACAGAGTAATAGATATATTTCAAATGTTATACAATATTGTTTTCATGTCTTCTGAAAACATTGTTGCAGAATGCTATATAAAATTCAATAGAATATATTCTAAATAAGGCGACCAGTTTGATGGGCGAATATATTCCTGTGACCCTTTATGGCATTAAATCGCTGAAAATTACGGAATCCATTTCGAGATTTAATGAATTGTTTCTCACAATTCTAGATACCATAACATTATATATAGCTCTGGAGGGAATGATGCCTCGGTCGCCTCCAGTAATGGTCAGTCATTATATATAGCTCTGGAGGGAATAATGCCTCGGTCGCCTCCAGTAATGGTCAGTCTTGGGTTACTTCTCATAAACAGCTCATCGTGACGTTGATAGAGAGACCCTGACACATCGGCAGACACAGACGGCAAACAGCGTACAAAATCAAAAGGTCACAAGCAACTTCAGAAAAATATGAGGCCTTTGGCCTACATCAATCACATGAACAGTTGCATTTTCTCATGTAAAATATTTACGCATCACATCCTGGCCGTGGGGTCATGGTGGGAACAATGTTGAATCTACACTACACGTAGCTGCAGAACTGTAGCTCTCTGAAAAAATATTTCAGAGAGCTACAGTTCTGCAGCTACACTACACGCGGATGTTTATATATGATATATTGCACCCTAACAAATGGGTTTGGAGATTTTTATAGAACTATCCAATGAATTCCTCTGTAACACTTTAAGGAGGTATGCTATACTATAGAAAGTTTATATGGATGAAAAGTGGGGGATATGTACAACAATATTTTGAAATTGGAAACTTTCAAATTTACGTTATTTAGTCAAAAATGAATTTTTGGTACAAAGCAATCTGATTTTTTTAAAAACCCTGCTGGACTCCAACCCGAGATCTACAGTTCAGCAGTCGACGTGTTAACCTACTGAGCTACTCAGCTAGGCGATACTAATATTTTTTTTGATGAATAGACAAATATTGCTGATATTTATATTTCAATCCCTGTTTTAAAAGGAAGTCAGGCATTATGACGATGTAGAGTACCTCCTTAAACCCCTTTTGTGGTTCTATCGAGACCCCAGGAGTCACGGTTTAAACATGAAGATGCTTGCACATTGATTTGACATATTGCACCCTTGTTGTTCTTCACAAGTATATTCTAAAGTAATTTTTCTTATGTACATGTATTCACGTGTATGACCTGGAACAAACTCTAACAATCTGTAGCACTCCACCTACAGTTGGTGAAGTCTCGAAATGAGTTAAAATTCTCAAAGGAACGTAAAACAAACAATTTCAGTATATTGGAAAGTATCTATACACGTTCAGTTATTGGAAAGTATCTATACACGTTCAGTTATTGATACTGTTGTTCAAAATGCATGTACATATCTACGTACTCAATACTTCACTGTATACGCGGTATTCTTATCAGAACCGGTGTAACACCAGCACCCAATCCCCCCCCCCCCCATTTTTAAAAAATCTGTTTAATTATTTTCTCCTATTTTTAATCTATTTCTTTTTTTCTCAATCAGTTTGATATTTGTTGATATTTTCATGTACTATATTAATTATACCCTTTTATCCAATGGAGAGAGCTGATATAGGCATCGCGCCTGCTGGTCCATCCTATTTTTGTGTGTAGTATAGATAAGATAAGATAAGTTTTATTCCACTTTTGGGCCCAGAGGGCATAACAGCAAAACAGCTTATAAAGAAGGAAATTTCGGTATATATTTTCTACATATATACATGAATAAAATACTGTTCAAATCAAATATATACAGGTTGTATCGCTTTTCTGTTCCTGTAATTCTTGAGAAGAGGATTTTATAAACACCGCAGTCCTATTCAATATTCCCTAAGAAAGGTACATGATCTTTCATTTGAAAAAGAAAACAAACCTGACTATCCTTTTCTCTGGGATGTTTCCCTGCAAGATTGGTTGAAACTGGCTCTGGAGAAGTCTAAACTTGGACAGACAGACCGATGACGGACAAACTTTGATCAGAACGCTTACATCAGATGAAATGTTATACGTCTTGGATGACTTTTTCCCTGTAAAGATCGACTGAATGGCACTCGCCTTGCTGGGAATGACCATATTGATGTTCTTTCTATCCCATTAACAGATATACCGACTACTTCCACAGCAGTTAACGTGTCGTGAGAGATTTGTTGTCATTGAAAATCGACAGCCAAGGGAGCTGGGACGCAGCTTCTCCCATTGATCCCGGAGAGTGACGGAGGTTTCCCTGTTCCCTGGAGATTAGCTCTCAATCTAGTTATTGGTATCAATATATATACTATTAAGTATTATGTCTGTGATAAATTGTTTGCCACATGATATAGGAAATACATACTCAGTGCCGAGTGCCGTTTTTTAAATTGTTTGCTAAAGTCGTTATTTAAGGCTTTAAATATCTGATTCGCAATGGTGGTGTTTTTCAGGGATTACTTATAAAGTCTATCCGGATTACTGAAGAAAAATATATCTGAAACCTATCAATGCGAAATGGTTACTGACAGCAGCTGATTTTCAATAAGTGAGTATTCCGAGCATGTGACACTACGGCGTTGAGGGCGAGGTACGGTAAGTCATTGTACCTACCTATTTCCACCCTTTTACGTAAATTGTTCAATCTGTAACAAACACTCGTGATCACGCATATCAACTAGAGGAAATTCGTGGACAGATCAATAAATATACATGTATGATTGTAAATAATGAATGAATTATTTTCGTTTGACTCTCTATATAAAGTATGTGATAAGTAATAGTGTTGACAGCCTGTGAATGATACAGAATTATCTGTTGGAAGCTGCATGGTGTGGTTACCCTTGTCACAAAGCGTACTAGCCAGTCAGCAATGTGCTCTGCTTAGGGTATAGTTTCTTCGCCCATGTATACGACCATGTCATAGTCACAGAGCTTTTATGTACCCTGAAACGGTGGAGCAGTGTTGTTATTGTCTCCGCCAATCTTCACTGACATGCTTTCAAGCGAAGTAGTAGTTGTGCGTCACATTTTACCTCGTTATAAATATCAGCAGACGAGACTCTTGTTAAAGCAATACTTAGCACCTAGACAAGACACAGGACACTTAACCTAAAAATGTATTTATATTACCACCCTCTTGTTCCCTGTACACCACGCACAGTCGTGTCTCCTGTAGACACCACACTATCAAGTCAAATCTACGTACATTTACTGAAAAATTGATGCATGTAACAGGGCCGTAAGTAGGGTTCTAAATCAGGGGAGGCAGGGGATTGGGGGCCGCCGATTGACTTTACGACTGAAAATGACACTTTTTAAATCCCAATTTATCATGTTTGTGTTTCATTTGTACTATGTAAAGAATCGTAATATGGTGTCAAAGACAAAGGTGCTTGTCTTCATTTTAAACATATATCCTATAATATAACATTTATATAATTTTATTTTCTTTTTTGCCAAAAAATCAGACGAGGCAGTTGCCTCGTCTGCCTCATCGGCAGTTACGGCCCTGTGTAAGGTCATTGGAGGGTCACATATATTGACATCATAGCATATATATCGCTATAATGATTATACCGTATATATATTCATACTATTGAAAGTGTGGAACATGTAGCATCATCTGGAATTCGCGTAGTAATATCTTATATTACATGTACTATTGTAGAGAATGGACTCGATTTGTTGGTCAATCATTATGCTGCACTGGAGACAAATGAATTTTTAATGTGTATCTTAAAAATATCGGACCAGTGTGCTCTCTATCCATTCAAACTTCTCTCGATCCCAGCTACGACATCAACAAGAGATATATTTATTAAAAAGTAATTTTATTAAAACTTTCTACTTCATTCCAATTCTTTCTACTTCTTTCCAATTCTCTTCATTGCGATAGTAGAAGGATCAGTGTTGGCTCCAGGGTAATGTTATCACAAAAGAAGACGAAGTCTATTCTAGATGTTGAAATAAAGTATTAAAACTTACAAAAATATGATTTGTTAGGTCACCTGAGTATACCTGTTGTGGTTTGGTTTTATAAGCCGGTTTTTAGACGGGAAATATTATGTAGAAATGTCTGTACGTCGGTTCGGAGTTTTCTGTTTCTGTCTTCATTTCTAAGCAGAATCTTGTTGGGTAGCTTCACTGTGGGTCACTCTAGATCATGTTGCAATTTTGAACCATTTCGACCTCCCTTACAGGAGTTTTGCCCCTTTATTTGAAATCTAATGATATATCGAGAGCACATGATTTGGTATATTACGAAGTGTTTGTATTAGTTTTGAAGATATGCATGATTTTTTTTATTTCTGAAAAATTAAAAAATAATGGGGCTGTAGGAGGGGCCACAATATGGGATCAAGTTTTATATTGTAATATATACTAGTGGAGAAAGACTAGCTCTAAATATCCCTTTCTCAAGAGCTACAGGGTCATGATTAGTCATATTAATAGTCAAGCATCCTCAGGTTGTACACAGTCAAGTTTGTTCAATTTGCGGCTCCCGGGGGTTAGCTGAGGACACGATAGGGGATCAAATTTGTTCATGGGAATATATAGTAAAAAGTTTTTTAAAACGTAATTAAAAATCTTATGAACACCTAAGCCATGATTAGTCATGTTAATAGACAGGTATCCTTAGATAGTGCAGATTCAAATTTAATGTAATCATTGCCCTCAGGGGTAGGTGGGGACACAAAAAAAAGTTACATCAAAAGTTTTACGTAGAAATGTTATAGGAAAAAACTATTTAAGAATCTTTTCCTTAAGAGTAACAGGGTTATGATCAGTTATATTGATTGATTGATTTTATATTGTTTAACGTTCCGCTTGAGAATTTTTCACTTATATGAAAACGTCACCATTACCGGTGAAGGGCTGCAAAATTTAGGCCTATGTTCGGTGTTTAAGGCATTTGAGCAGGGGGATCTTTATCGTGCCACACCTGCTGTGACATGGGACCTCGGTTTATGCAGTCTCATTCAAAGGACCGCCCCATTTAGTCGCCTCTTACGACAAGCAAGGGGTACTGAGGACCTATTCTGTCCCGTATCCCCTCGGGCTAGTTGTATTGTTATGCAAACATCCTCAGGTAGTTCAGATTTAAGTTTACTCAAGTCCTGGCCAAGAAGTGGGTGGGTGTTAGAGGCCTTAATAGGCGATTAAAATTTTATGAAATGGTATTCTCAAAAGCGACAGGACCAGGATTAGTCCTATTAATATGCACGGATCGTCGGATAGTGCAGATTCAAGTGGCATGCACAGTGTACATATCTTTTGTATGATTAAGGTTGAGGTCACTAGAAAATATTTTGTTTGTTTGTTAAATACGTCCCGTCGATAATTTTTCGCTCATATTGAGATGTCACCAGCTGTAGTAAACAACACATTTGTTAAGACCATAACTTTGTAATGGGGTGGCAGTAGAAGCTTATAAATATTGTTTATAAACGGTCAGTATGCCATGGTCCTTCACAAGGTCATTTAGGAAAGGTCAATGTCATCGATCAAAGTAATTCAGTTCATTTGTTTCGGGCCAAAACTTAGCCATGTAGTCAAAGAGAAATATAAGAACCAACACAAATGTTGCTAATGAGCAGATAAAATGTATAAATTCTAAACTATGAACATATGGACAATATCAAGGTCTCTGGCATTAAAAATGTATAAATGATTGTTCAGGTCACAACTCTCTTAACAAGAGACGTTAGAGACTCACACTCGACACAAAGTTGTTTGGCTTTTTTTAAAAACCAAATGGTGTGGCATGACCCTGAGTTAAGGTTATTTGTCAAGGTCATTGTCATAAAAAGGTTTACGCATTTCTGTGGGTCATGACTTTATTGTGAAGGGATATTAGAAGTTCATGCTATTCACAAAAGCTGATTTGATAATAATAACCTATTCGAAACATTTGATTGTGGTCATAACTTCACAATGGAGAGACAGTTGAAGTTCCTATATTTGTCACAAATGTTGTTTGTAACTAGACAGTTTGCAGTTTGCGTAAATCATAACATCAAGGTCATAATTCTATAGTTAATCGCAACTCTTCTGATAAAATTGACTTGATGTGAAATACTCAGGAAACCGTCAAGGTCTATGTGTTTAACATGGGAAAATTCATTTGATTTTTTTTAATGATGAATATAAATCATAAAACTGTCATTTCACAATAAAATGTGAAAGATTTTGAAACTGATTTAAAATAAACATTTTTTTAATATACAAGATTATGATCAAAATCACCAAATTGATTTTATTTTTATTTTTTCTTAATCTTTGCAAGATTACGAACGATCTATGAATCAATGATGACATATCGACAACAATCCAGTGTTGAAATAATGTTTTCAAATTTGAGATAAATTGCTATTCTAATTGTTCAAGTATTCCCAACTTTTTCCAACACTAGAACGTTCAACGTCAATTAAATGCTGCATTTTTTCTGTCTCTTTCCTTTATTGTTATTATTGGTATATATGATTTGTTATTGTACTCAGATATTACATACACCTCTTGTAGAATGACGAGAGCGAGATTAGAATGACGAAAGCGAGATTAACCTGTCTTTTGACTTGTTTCTCAATCTTTGAGGAGTCATAATTTATAAACAGGTTTCATCATCTATTTCTGAATAAATATTGATGTTGCATCTTCAGCGCTATAAAGCGTCCATTGTAATATCTTGGAAAACATACCGTAAGTACAACGTTGAGAGTTCATGCGCATTCAACGTTGTTGTTGATATGCAAACTTTGCTACTTCGACGTTAGATCAACATTGAAATATGTTGTTCAATCATAATTCCACTTATCTTAAACTTGTAAACAACGTAGACAGCCTCACTTGTCCCATTTTATACTCTAGTACCTTTGAACCAGAGCTCCAATAATAGACGAACAGTGTCCGGCTTTTTCGCATGTGAAACTGAAACATGTACATATTGTATATGTCGGCGTCGATCAGAAATCGGGGAGTGCACCAAACGCGTCCCTAGGCAACTTCCACTTGTATTAGTTAGTACTGGGAATATTCAGATTTTTCCTCTTTCTCTCCTTCCTGAAATACTCCAGCTAATCATATCCATCGTTTGAAAACTGGCACATCACTGAAAATATAAGAATAACATACCACTATCAAAGATAGTAGAAGCCAAAGGTAGGGGAATTACTTTTACCTTTTCGACTGTAACTTGGGTACACCCCATAATTACACTAAATTACACCCCACAGCTATACAACGAATGCAACCTTTAGACAATGTACAAGACTTCAGTTTGATCGAGCTAGCCGGCGTTTGGAATTTTCCAATTAGGGGATTAGAACATCACATGCTACCTACATTAAGAAGCAATAAATCGTTCCCACCATTTAATATACGTCACACTTTGCGTTCACGAGAATTGAAATGTGCCCCCGATGAAACTATTATGTGGTGTGAGTGCTATTTTCCAGCGTAATCGGTCTGGGGATTGATTATTGCTGAGCTGGTGTATAATATTAAAGTTTGTATCAGTTCTGAGATAGACACTGATGTCTGTCGTCATACTATTTAGTTGTTAAGTTTGTATCTCTGGTGTCTATTGTCATATTGTGCAACTGGTTTAATTTGTCTATTTTTGTCATATTGTGTAGATGGTTTAATATGTCTACTGTTGTCATGCTGTGTAGATGGTTTAATTTGTCTACTTTTGTCATATTGTGTAGATGGTTTAATATGTCTACTTCTGTCATACTGTGTAGCTGGTTTACATTTTGTAATTTGTCTACTGTTGTCATACTGTGTAGCTGGTTTAATTTGTCTATTTTTGTCATATTGTGTAGATGGTTTAATATGTCTACTGTTGTCATGCTGTGTAGATGGTTTAATTTGTCTACTTTTGTCATATTGTGTAGATGGTTTAATATGTCTACTGTTGTCATACTGTGAAGATGGTTTAATTTGTCTACTTCTGTCATACTGTGTAGCTGTTGTAATTTGTCTACTTTTGTCATACTGTGTAACTGGTTTAATTTGTCTATTTTTGTCTTACTGTGTAACTGGTTTAATCTGTCTACTTCTGTCATACTGTGTAGCTGGTTTAATTTGTCTATTTTTGTCATACTGTGTGACTGGTTTAGTTTGTCTACTTCTGTCATACTGTGTAGCTGGTTTAATGTGTCTATTTTTGTCATGCGGTGTAGCTGGTTTACATTTTGTAATTTGTCTACTTCTGTCATACTGTGTAGCTGGTTTAATTTGTCTATTTCTGTCATACTGTGTAGCTGGTTTAATTTGTCTATTTTTGTCATGCGGTGTAGCTGGTTTACATTTTGTAATTTGTCTACTTCTGTCATACTGTGTAGCTGGTTTAATTTGTCTACTTCTGTCATACTGTGTAGCTGGTTTAATTTGTCTACTTTTGTCATACTGTGTAACTGGTTTAATTTGTCTACTTCTGTCATACTGTGTTGCTGGTTTAATTTGTCTACTTCTGTCATACTGTGTAGATGGTTTAATTTGTCTATTTTTGTCATGCGGTGTAGCTGGTTTACATTTTGTAATTTGTCTACTGTTGTCATACTGTGTAGCTGTTTTAATTTGTCTACTTTTGTCATGTTGTGTAGCTGGTTCAATCTGTCTATTTCTGTCATACTGTGTAGCTGGTTTAATTTGTCTACTTCTGTCATACTGTGTAACAGGTTAATTTGTCTACTGTTGTCATACTGTGTAGCTGGTATAATTTGTCTATTTTTGTCATGCGGTGTAGCTGGTTTACATTTTGTAATTTGTCTACTGTTGTCATACTGTGTAGCTGTTTTAATTTGTCTACTTTTGTCATGTTGTGTAGCTGGTTCAATCTGTCTATTTTTGTCATACTGTGTAGCTGGTTTAATTTGTCTACTTCTGTCATACTGTGTAGCTGGTTTAATTTGTCTACTTTTGTCATGTTGTGTAGCTGGTTCAATCTGTCTATTTTTGTCATACTGTGTGGCTGGTTTAATTTGTCTACTTCTGTCATACTGTATGGCTGGTTTAATCTGTGTACTTTGAAGATAGAAAACACTAGCAGTGTCTTATAGTTACTTGCACGGGTACAAGATTTCTAATCACAGGGTTTAGAGTTTCATAAAGCAAATAAGAGAAAATTTATGGAAATTCTCTACCGAATGTTTTGTTGTTTATCGAACTAATGTCGGATATAGGTGAAGGGATATCCAGTGTGAACTAATGTCAGATATCCAGTGTGAACTAATGTCGGATATAGGTGAAGGGATATCCAGTGTGAACTAATGTCGGATATCCAGTGTGAACTAATGTCGGATATCCAGTGTGAACTAATGTCGGATATAGGTGAAGGGTTATCCAGTGTGAACTAATGTCAGATATCCAGTGTGAACTAATGTCAGATATCCAGTGTGAACTAATGTCAGATGTCCAGTGTGAACTAATGTCGGATATAGGTGAAGGGTTATCCAGTGTGAACTAATGTCAGATATCCAGTGTGAACTAATGTCAGATATCCAGTGTGAACTAATGTCGGATATAGGTGAAGGGATATCCAGTGTGAACTAATGTCAGATATCCAGTGTGAACTAATGTCAGATGTCCAGTGTGAACTAATGTCGGATATAGGTGAAGGGTTATCCAGTGTGAACTAATGTCAGATATCCAGTGTGAACTAATGTCGGATATCCAGTGTGAACTAATGTCGGATATAGGTGAAGGGATATCCAGTGTGAACTAATGTCAGACATCCAGTGTGAACTAATGTCAGATATCCAGTGTGAACTAATGTCGGATATCCAGTGTGAACTAATGTCAGATATCCAGTGTGAACTAATGTCAGATATCCAGTGTGAACTAATGTCAGACATCCAGTGTGAACTAATGTCAGACATCCAGTGTGAACTAATGTCAGATATCCAGTGTGAACTAATGTCAGATATCCAGTGTGAACTAATGTCAGATATCCAGTGTGAACTAATGTCGGATATAGGTGAAGGGTTATCCAGTGTGAACTAATGTCAGATATCCAGTGTGAACTAATGTCAGATATCCAGTGTGAACTAATGTCAGATATCCAGTGTGAACTAATGTCAGATGTCCAGTGTGAACTAATGTCGGATATAGGTGAAGGGTTATCCAGTGTGAACTAATGTCAGATATCCAGTGTGAACTAATGTCAGATATCCAGTGTGAACTAATGTCGGATATAGGTGAAGGGATATCCAGTGTGAACTAATGTCAGATATCCAGTGTGAACTAATGTCGGATATCCAGTGTGAACTAATGTCGGATATAGGTGAAGGGATATCCAGTGTGAACTAATGTCAGATATCCAGTGTGAACTAATGTCGGATATCCAGTGTGAACTAATGTCAGACATCCAGTGTGAACTAATGTCAGACATCCAGTGTGAACTAATGTCAGATATCCAGTGTGAACTAATGTCAGATATCCAGTGTGAACTAATGTCAGATATCCAGTGTGAACTAATGTCAGATATCCAGTGTGAACTAATGTCGGATATCCAGTGTGAACTAATGTCGGATATAGGTGAAGGGATATCCAGTGTGAACTAATGTCGGATATCCAGTGTGAACTAATGTCGGATATAGGTGAAGGGATATCCAGTGTGAACTAATGTCAGATATCCAGTGTGAACTAATGTCGGATATAGGTGAAGGGATATCCAGTGTGAACTAATGTCGGATATCCAGTGTGAACTAATGTCGGATATCCAGTGTGAACTAATGTCAGATATTCAGTGTGAACTAATGTCAGATATCCAGTGTGAACTAATGTCAGATATCCAGTGTGAACTAATGTCAGATATCCAGTGTGAACTAATGTCGGATATCCAGTGTGAACTAATGTCAGATATCCAGTGTGAACTAATGTCAGATATCCAGTGTGAACTAATGTCGGATATCCAGTGTGAACTAATGTCGGATATAGGTGAAGGGATATCCAGTGTGAACTAATGTCGGATATCCAGTGTGAACTAATGTCAGATATCCAGTGTGAACTAATGTCAGATATCCAGTGTGAACTAATGTCAGATATCCAGTGTGAACTAATGTCGGATATCCAGTGTGAACTAATGTCAGATATCCAGTGTGAACTAATGTCAGATATCCAGTGTGAACTAATGTCGGATATCCAGTGTGAACTAATGTCGGATATAGGTGAAGGGTTATCCAGTCTAGTCCTTATTGCCATGTACTTCGGGTTTCTGGGACATCTCAAGGATGTCATAGGGGGTTCCTTGAAAACATCAGCCATTCGTTTATTGGCATACAAAATGAGCAGATGTGTTCTTGAAATCGGGATGGTGAGTTGTGACTAGTGGAACCCTGTCGTTTTGAGGTTTCAAAACATGCTCCGACTTCAGATGTTAATTATGCAAATATAGCTCATTAATTTACGTCTACAGTTGGAAAATAGCCGTACTCATATCAGGCCACCCAATTTATGTTTTCAGTGTCCGTCATTTCTAACCAAAAATTGCAATGTAGCATTCAGAAAAGGTTTATAAATTCCATTATTCTGGTTACAAACTTAAATTAGTGCAAATTTACTCTTTATAAATCTTCTCTACCCTCGGGCAGTTAAATTGTGTTCGGTCAGATATGAAATTCATGAACCCTGGTTCAGGCACGAGGATGGGACTGACTGAATACATGATTTAAATGAGTGCGTTTTAAAATATGAGCATCAACCTTAATTGCAAACTTCATAGCAAATGGATCATGGGTTTGGGCCCATGGATGGGACAATGTCATAAATTTTGAACTTACCGTGTGGCAGTAAATTTTAGAATGTGATAACTTTAACTTAAAACTTGTAAATTTTGTATTTACTGCCAGCCGGTAAATTCCAATATGACAGTAATATGGATCATATACATAAAATGAATTACGTCTTCATAAACCCTCTTCAATTTATATTACTTGAAGTTTAATTTTTTTCTTCGATTTGTAATAGGAGTCGAGTCGCTCCCTTGAAGCGACTTGTTCTTTGGGTGAACTGGTTTCCGGTCGATATCTCTTTTCTGCAATATTTGTTTCAAATTTTAGAAGAAAGGTCGATACTAATTTTCAAGGTCATTGGTCAAACGTCGTGAGAGTAGAAACCGTTTCAGGAATCACAGATCAACTCTATGGGTCATATGCTAGTAAGTAAGAAAAGTTCATCGAAACAAATTGGGTTACAAATGATATTTCCAACTTTTACATTTTATGTATGTAAAGCATGGAGGTCTGGAAATTGATGCCATTATTTTCGGATGGGTAATGACATATATCAGTTCAAGAAGATGGCAGATTATTAGGAAGGGGGGGGGGGGGGATTCGACCATTGGGGATTAACGTCAATATAATTTTTTGGGGTCACGTTGGTTTCGGGATGATCGAAATTTGCTCTGAAATGCATGACAAAATACTGGGGTATACACCATACTTCCCAGAAACAGAGAAAGGTTAACGTTGAAACTGTTCATAGTTTACGCGAATTCAATAGTATGGCAAGCCATTTTACTAGTTATTCGAAAAAGAGATATCTCTTTAACTTTGAGAGATATTTCTTTAACTTTGTAAGACATCTCTTAAAATTAAAGAGTTATCTCTTTACCGGTGCAGAAGAGATATCTCTAAAGATAAAGAGATATATATGGAGCGCCAAATTAACATAAACTCAAATAATTGAAGATATCTCCAATTATTTGAAGATACCATTCATTCATTTGATGCGCGCAACAATTTAATTAAACATCTCTTCAAATAATTAATGATATATTCAATTCTGAATTATTGCACGCATTAATTGAATTGATGATATCATTAATTCTTCAGCTGAATTGATGCGCGCTTTAATTGAATTAATGATCTCTTCAAATGAATTAATGATATCAACATTTGAATTGATGCGTGCTACAATTCAATTGAAGAGAGCAATAATTGATATAATGCGCGCATTAAATCAATTGATGAGAGCAACAATTGATTTAATGCGCGCATTAATTCAATTATTGCTCTCTTCAATTGAATTAATGATATCTTTAATTCATTTGAAGAGAGCAATAATTCTTTTAGAGAGAGCAACTATATGATAAAAGATATCTTTAATTCAAATTATCCACAATTGAATTAATGATCAAAGAATTGATGTGCGCATTAATTCCTTATACAAAACATTGTAAATAATTAAAGATATCTTCAATTGAATTAAAGAGATCATCAAATTATTTATACCGAGCTCTAAATTAATTATTGCGAGCAATATTTCTACGAAATTGATGCTCTCATCAAATGAATTGAAGAGAGCAATAATTGAATTAATGCGCGCATCAAATCTATTATTGCTCTCATTAATTCAATTGATGCGCGCATCAATTGAATTGAAGAGAGCAATAATTGAATTAATGCGCGCATTAAATCAATTATTACTCTCATTAATTCAATTGATGCGCACATTAATTCAATCGATGAGAGCAATAATTGAATTGAAGCGCGCATTAATTAATTTGATGAGAGCAATAATTGATTTAATGTGCGCATTAATTCAATTAAAGAGAGCAATAATTGAATTGATGATATCGTCAAATAATTGAAGATATCTTCAATTATTTGAGTTTATGTTAATTTGGCGCTCCATAGATATCTCTTTCAGAAAATGTAATAGAGACATATCCTTAACTTTTAGACATATCTCTTAAAGTTAAAGACATGGCCCTAGTAAATTGACTACAATGGTTACTCCCGTCTATGACCTTCGTCTTTTGTATGACGTAACAAGTGCACCTGATCAAAATGGCTGAACATGTAGAAGAGGTTGTCTCTACCGTGTTGAACAGTAGATCTAGTAGATTTGTTTGACAAAGTAAATAAAATATAGTATATATGATAAGATGTTTGTATTTTTCATTCATACATGTGTACACATCGAAAGCCGAAAATGCCTGCATCTCGTCACTTCCAACTTCTGTCATGTGACATCAAATGTGAGCATTCCGTGTGCATTTAAGAATGAGTTTTAAAAATCAAGAGAGATATCTCTTTCAGATAGAGAGATGTTTCTCTTGAACTCGGAAAGAAATATCTTTTCTGTTTTAAGAGATATCTTTCATTCAAAATCGTATAACGATATCTCTTAAAGTGAAAGAAATATCCCTCTAAGTAAAAGAGGTATATCTTTCAAACTAAGAGAGATATGTGTCTAATTTAAAGAGATACTTCTTTAAAGAGATATCACTTAAAGTTAAGAGATATCTTTCGAAGTTGACAGATATATCTTATTAACGTTAAAAGATATCTTTTAAAGTTGAAAGATATCTCTTAAGGCTCTTTAAAGTAAGAGATATCTCTTTAAGTTAGAGAGATATATCTCAAAGTTAAATAGATATATCTTTTTCGAATAAATAGTAAAATGGCTTGCCATACAACAGGATCACCTCGACCTTTTCCGTCGCATGCTAGAAAAAAAACTTGGAAGTAAGCGTATGAATACTGCTCGAATTGAGCATCATAGCAAAATATTTCGAAGTATTGAGACATAACATAAATCATGATTAAAAATGATGAATTAATATTATATATTTACCGAAATGAGCTGGTTTTAACATAATAATTGCAATCATTTTCACATCAACAAAAACGAATACATTGGTACATTCAAAACACGTGAGATAACGCCAAGAAACAAATTGGTTTTGAGTTTGATATACACGTAAAAACCGTATGAGTGCTAGGCTATTATTGTTGTTGTTGTACCAACAGGTTATATAGGAAAGTACCATTCTTATAAGATGCAGAGGAATTTCAAACATATAGGTCAAAAGTAGTTCCAACATGTCTTGTACTTATTTCTGAGTCTTTTTTTCTAGCATGCTACGGAAAAGTGCGAGTAGATCCGATTGTTAACTTTTTAGGCAAAAGGTCATTCGGACAAAATATCATTTGGAAATTATTGGCATATAATTTCTAAGTAATTATGATCCCATATTAAACATTTTTGCCCCTTTGAAGCAAAATCTAAAATGGATATAAATAATCTCTTGAGGTTCAGTTAACTTACAAAGAAATACAGTTCATATAAACAGGATTTTTACTTATGGCGCTAAGATTGAATGTTAATTGATGAAACGATGGGGAGAATGACAGAATATATGAGATATGACCATTAATCAGGGGCCATGAAACCCTGGATTAATGATCAGTCTTTCTATAGATGTATAAAGTATCTTCTAACACGCCAACAGCTACCTCGTCGTTACGAGGATGATATTAATAGTTAAGAACAATCCGTGTTCTTTGCAGTCTGTGCATTTTGTCAGTCGTGAAAAGCTGATGCGATGCTATCGTTGTAACAGTGCAATCACGATATACTTCATACCCATAAACCATAATTCAGAATTAAACAGACACACATTCAGATGTACAGCAGGTTAGACGATCAATATGGATGACGATCTCTAGGGCGAGATAGACGATACGTTTCATGTATGCTGTAAGCAAACTCTGGTCGTCAGCGAGATGTTTTCTTCGTTTTGCACCAGCAGCAAGACATGTTGCGAGACAAGAGGGCGTGGCTACTGATGATTTAAAGGTTTCGTGTATGTTTCAGGGACATGAATATAGGTTCAGCATATTTGGAATCCTTATGAAATTTTTTGTTTGGTTCCGTCACCCGGAAATTTCATAAAGCTAGCTATCTGTTCTTGAAAGCCTATACATCCGATTCGGAGGAAAATAAAATCAAAACAATTTCTTGAAATATTTTGACCGTGTTACCGATCTTCTTCAGTCGTGTTTATTTAACGCTACGTAACGTAATTTTTCGTTGCTATGGATGCTCTTTAGCTCAAATTTCGTGATCTATATACATGTATTTAAGTTTTTGCCCTTTCACTTTCTTTGTTAGAACCATATTTCTGTTTATTTTTCTTTCAATAAATATGTAGTGTGCAAATAGCATTATGTCTGTTCTAAATAATGACGTGTCTGTGAATTATATTCTGCTGTCAACTCATGATCAATTTCAAGACAAAAAATATTATAATGTTCCGGAAATTAGTAGTACTGCTTGTAGTTATTCAATTAAAGGGACATGGACACGATTTGAACCGAAATTTTTCATATTCTATTTTTCCATTTTTAATGTTTAGAATGCTTAACTAAGGTATTTCTAATGGTTAATGGTTAACAAAAATTTGAATGTCAGTTGTCAAGGTACTTGGGAGATACAGAGCTCACAATTCCTTGTTATGTAAACAAGGCTCGTGCCATGTTTTTGTTTACATATGTTAAATATACAAGTAAAAGTTCGTTTAAAGCAGATTTTTCAATTCACAAGTTAATTCTGAATACAATCAAATAGTTTCTAGTGTTTGGCACACCTCATTTTCTTTTAATCATGATATTTTGCATTAAGCCATCTATATGTAAACAAAAGCATGGCATGAGCCTTGTTTACATTTCAAAGAATTGCGAGTGTTGTATCTTGCTTGTAACTCAACAACTGATATTCAAATTTTGGTTTACCATTAGAAATACTTTAGCTAAGCATTGCAAATAATTAAAAAATGGAAAAATAAAATTTGAAAAATTCCAGGTCAAATCGTGTGCATGCCCCTTTAAAGCCCCGTTTTGTTCATGTGTTCTTGTTTTTTCTCTCCTTACATACTAAAGTTTGAATCGTATGTACATTGATTGCTGTCTGTTTTCAGTGTTGTACTAAATGAAGTAGGGTATACATAGACGTATTGGATCTTTACATTCCCCCGGACGTCATGTCCCTTTCTCGTTGGTGAAATAAAACCATGCAAATACACTATCTAAAAACTTGTTCAAATGCGTGATGTTAGATATTCTCAACGGTTCTATAAAAGTAAGCATCAGTAATTATTGATAAAGTTCTCTCTTTAATTTGGAGGAAGAAATAGTGATCATTTTAGTGTTATGTAATTTCTGTAAATGATATTACTAGTGTGCATTTTTTACGACCGAGTTATGCTATGTTTACCACTCCATGACTTCCGTGAGTGGATGTGTCTTGCCTGCAGTGTCAGATGTAAATACCCCAGCCCTTTCTAATCCTTAAGTTCCCATAGATGTAATTATACATGTAATTTGTATTGTAAATTACTATTCTAACTAATGTGTATAACCTCATTGTTTCAATGCTTTGATCATGCCTACTGTTATGAACTTTTCACACTACTGTATGTGGTCATAGATTTTAAGTTTGGTGTAAAAAGTCTTGCTCAAAGGCAATTTTAGTTGTACCTTTACAGGAAACTGGTTTCCGTTAGCTGGGGACAGTATGTGATGTTTGCTTGTATCTAGGTCACCTGAAGCACTTAGGTGGCCTATTACTGTGGTTAGTGTCCGTTTGCGTGCGTCGTGTATTGAAAATTTCAACAAGCTTCTGACCAAATTTAGTAGGTAGAATCGTAAGCGATAACGGGAACAAACTCTGTTAATTTCATTGTACTTGTCTCCCCCTGGGAGCAGACTTTGTCTTACTCATGGCGCTTTAATTATTGACTCTTTTTAAAGTGGTATTTTTAAAACACTAATAAATCAATTACCCATAAATCAATTACCCATACTTCACCTTGCATTTTCTTATAAGCGGTGCAGTTCGTCCGATTATGGATGGAGAAATGGAATATATTTCGTCCCCTGTTAATTAAGGTCACGAGCATCCACGAGTGGACAAACCTGAACATCATATCAAACCAACAAGGAAATAAAAAATCAGGCACACAACACGTGTTGACCACTAAGCTAGATTATGATAATTCATTTGTAGACGGTAGCTTGTAGTGGATACCATGGATAGAAATATCTCTAGGGAGGTACATCCAACTCTGAAGGCTGCAGTTCGAATTATAATATGTTTAGAAAAAAGGTTAATAGAAAGACTCTTAGAGAATTCTGTTCCTAGGGCTTATTGGATACCTCTGCTTTGGGGAGGGGGGTGTGCTTGAATTATAGAGGCTTCTATCACATGTACAAACAGCTATATGCTCACGGTTTCAGGCATTTATTGTGTTTTATATTTTCCCCGTCACAGTACATGCAAATTTTTTTTTTTTATTGTCAAGATCCAACGAGACTACAGTAGCATGACTAGCATAAATATTTATCAGATCACAAATTCATTTCTTGTCACGGTGTATGAGGTCGACATCGCCAGCAAACGGCGAGGAAAACACGTCAGAAACACGGATACATATACTTTCCTATTTGTTTCCTGTTGTAAACAGAATTTGAAGTCTTACGATAACGTAAAAAAAATCTATAGTCACATACAAACGCACACTCTCTTTCCTTTCTGTTCAGCTTAAGCACTCATGATTAAGCTTGTGTATATATTTAGAAAAATTAATGTCACCGAAAACCTCACTGACAAGTTGTTTATTGCGAACCCGACCATCCATCTTATGAGTGGTTGTTAATTAGACAGAGAGACCAAGGTCCCAGTGTAGAGTATTAACGGCGTGGACATTGGCCAGCGGAATCGTGTGAAGTCTCAAGTTATGTAACAAGACCTGATAAAGGTTATCCAGGTAGATTAACAAGGTGAGTAGGGTGTTTATACCTCCTCTCTTACCGCCCGGAAACCGTGTGATTATGTAGGATGTAAAATTCTTGGATCGGAAAAGGGAAGGTAGGTCCCGCAGGCTAACACTAATTGTGCAAACAATTCTGACTCTGCAATCGTATAACGTCATAGCATGTTTAGCGTTGTTTGCTTGATAGAACGTTTCGGATATTGTAATTTTGTTTTTCGCGACTTTTTTATGTATTCTCTTCTTCCTGATCCTGTTTTTTCTTTTTTGTTTTTGTTTTGGAGACACGTCTTTTTTTATTTTCTCTGTTACGTGTTAGCATCGATTTTCCATAAATATAAGTTTCATTGATAATAGTAACTTTCACACATGACGTTTTCTACAATACGAAAACAATCTCAATCTCTCTCTCTCTCTCTCTCTCTCTCTCTCTCTCTCTCTCTCTCTCGTCAATCTTTATGTAGATTATTACTTCCTATTGTTAATATAGTACAGGTTGTACCAGCACATTCCACTGTCAATTTCATGTGTTCATTGGATCGAAAATTCGAGGAGTTCGAAAATAGATCTAAACTTTGGCACTGTCATTTAATGTTCGCCACTTCTAGCCCCGGGCAACGTCAAATCACTTGTATTAACACACTGATTAACTAAATCGATGGAAGGCAATATTTTTGTCTATATTTGACGGAACAAATCCAAGTTGGTATACGTCTGATTTTATTTATTGTGTAGAATTTACAGTGGTGACGTTTTAAAGATTAAGGTTCTCAGCACCCTTTTCAGCAAATCTCTAGGCTCTTTGACAGAACAAACAAAAAGACTTACAGATTGCTATTTCACTGACGACAGACCAGCAAACAAACAAACCTTATTCTGAATAAAACTGTATAAATACTTGTGGAAAAAAAATCTAAATATGTTTCCTTTCTTAGCAGAACATAAATTTTCCACAATGCATCAACTCCTTTAATTAACACACTCAAGGGCCTGGCGGAAATCGATAAAACTTTGTTTTTGATACCATGTATTGGCAATGATCTTCTCGAATGCTTTTCCCCCGAATTTCTTGGAAAGACATTGAAGCCATTATGATGTTGCTTGTTTTAGATTTTATTAATTTCAGAATGAAATTTAAAGATGATAGAGATACTAGGGGGTGGTCAATGACTGCAGTGCTCTGTCGTTTCACGACAAACCGGGCTTGTGGAGCTTAGTGCACTGAGAGATTAGTTCATACTAGAATATAAAATCTAGAGTTATGAAAGTGTAATTATCGGAATGTTGTGTTGTGAAGGTCAGGCGTGTATATTGCAGCATCAGATTTCTTGTGGGGTTTGAACCCGCGCCGACAGAGGTGAGAGGCCGTGTGATTTTGAGAGCGATGCTCTAACCACTCGGCCACGGAGCCCCCCCCCCCCCCCCCCCCCATCCATACGTTTAAAAATCCATTTGATAATATATACAGTGATAGATGGTACATGTTTAGATACATGCAATACTTTTCTCTCATTTGTGTACAGGTGAATATGATAATTCCATAATATTTACATTTCCAATGTGTTTGCCTTTGATATCTTTACAATTTGTAATGGTAGCCATTTCCTCATTTATGCAAGTGGTGCAGTTGCTAACAATGCGCTTGTAAATCTTGATAGATTTAACGACTGGTAATTCTGACAGAAATGTAAGTAGAATGTAAATGATAATAATAAAATACAGGAGGATATGAACTGGAGTAGGCAGGCGTGCGGCGTCGCAGTTCATGACCTCAAACAAAAACAGCCAGATAAACCTTCATTTAAGGTAGCTCCATCCTCATGTGACTTATTAATATCAATGGTTGAAAGTATAGAAAAAATGTATTCATTTCCACTCAATATAGTTAATTTAATTAAAGACCAAAGAAATGTGTATGTTGCCACCGTTTTAAAGATGTCAAACATACAAAAACAAAAGTGTATGTCAACATCAGAAAATCACAAATTTTCGTTATACAGAATTATAAGAATAGATAAAAATTTGTTGAAATGACATTTTAAAAGTCAACAATTTAGAAAAACTGCTAATTCATGAATATGTATAAAGTAGATCGATCCTCATGTGATGTCATAGGTTTTTGCAAAAATCTTTATTAAACTTTGAGCATGATAGAAATATATATTTCAGAAGGATTTTACTCACTGGATAAAATAATAAATCTGGTGTAATATTCATAGTGTTTGTATTTTCCTTAGATAATCAATCATTTATCATAAAATTATGTTGTCAAGGGGCAATAACTCCTAAGCTGGTATTCTCTATCATACAATGATTTCCTTAATATTCACAATTTATTTATACATATTTGTAAATTAGCAGTTTTTCTAAACTGTTTACTTTTTAAAAAATTGTCATTTTATTATGTTTTTGTCTATCTTTATTATTCTGTTTTACGAAAATGTGCGATTTTCTGATGTCTGACATCTTTAAAAAAAAAAATGTGGCAACATGCACATTTTCTTAGGTTATTAATTACGTCACCTTAGTAACTCGGCTGACCTATTGCTATTGGTCTGCGTCTGTTGTGCGTTAACAATTGAACATTTTTAACTTCTTTTTCACAACTACCATTCCAATTCTTTTCAAATTTGGTATAAAGTATCTTTGGGACAAGGTGGGCATAAATTGTAAATTTTAGGTCTCTTGCACCCCTGGGACCTGAGGGATGGGACCAAAAACTGCCAAAATTTTACCAATTTTCATTAACGTTCTTCTCTACAACTGCACAGGTGAAAGATGAACTAAATGCACAATGATGTAGAGGAGGAAGGCCTCTACCAAAATTGTAAATTTCATGATCCCAGAGGTACAGGTTCTGACCTCAGGGCGAAGCCAAACTTGGTACGTAGAGTTTATGTGTAAAACATTTAAATAATATATTCTTTAGTGCTGTTGATACTACATTAAAGCTAAATAGATATTTAGAAAGAGCAGGTAGTCGTTTACCAAAATTGTAAATATGACCCCAGGGGGTAGGGGTTTTGGTATCAGTTTGGGCCAAAATGGTCAATTATTGAATGTGTGGACAATAGAACATTTTCAACTTCTTCTTGATAACTATCATTCCATTTCCTTTCGATTTTGATATGAAATATCTTTGAGACAAGAGGGACGTAAATTGTAAATTTCATGACTCCTGCACCCTTTGGTCCTTAGGGATGGCGCAAAATCTGTCAAAATTGACCGATTTTCAAAAATCTTCTCTAAAACCACATATGTGTAAGAAAAACTGAATGCATAATGGTGTAGAGTAAGAAGGCCTCTACAAGAATTGTAAACTTTATGATGTAAATTTTGTGGGTAGAGGTTTTGACTCAAGGTGGGACTCTGATATACAGAAGGATCAGAAGCAAGTTCGTACAACTGACGAGTTCTCCTTCTTATACCACTTATATCACACAATAAAAATACAATTATTGAATTCGGTAGATAAGACATTGTCACCCCAAAGTAGAAGGTGTGTATCAATAATAACTAAATCATTTAACCTCAGCAATCTATCAATTGATTTGTATCTAGCAAATAAATATTTCTTACAAGTAAAGAAGAAGTGATATGCGTCTTCACGCATGCCACAGGAACATAATGGAGAATCAACTACATATATTGATATTGCGTCACATATGGTATCATGGTATATGTATCGTATGATATACGATATGTGTAATCTATGAGATGTATGGCACTCGGAATCAAGAATTGAACTGTTCAATGGCGATTTTAAATTAACTGGATATCAATATGAAAATTAAATCATACAATAGTGAAGTTGTACTTGCGCCCATCCAGTAAATTCGAACTTTAAGTAGAGACGGGCTAATTCATAACCGATCGTATAGTTCTAAAATGTGCCGAAATTTTAAAATGAAGTTGGTACTTAATTTGTGAAACGAGACAAATATTAAACATGCAAATGTACACGGGCATTACGTAGGGAACTGAGTAGTATCGAATGTATTATTTTGGTCGCATTTAAATCATCTTCAATCCATAAATATCAACTTGTTCAAGGTTCCATATCGACGAAAATAAAGAGTACACATGCGCCCAAATACGTCAACACTCTATAGAAAATCGAGTGTACTAAGTCTATAGTTGACGTTTAACAAAATGAATATTTTAAAACCACACTTAATCATGTTGATTAATTTGTAAGAAATTCCTTGATAAGATCGAACATATCTATGAGTTCGTGGATTGTAAACAAGCATTGTGCGATTTTTGAGGACTGCGTAAAGATGTTTAGCACAATGTTCGCAGCACAATGCCTTTCATTTTATATCATGCCTTTCACCCCGACAGACACAATTACACTTTCCCGATAGCAATGTCCACGGAGACGATGGACTTTCTTCCGGAGTTGGGACTAAATCCTCGGGGAATGACTCAGATAGGGTCGCTTTATCACGGGACTCTGCGAGGTTATCGCAGGGTTTATTGTTCGTGCCTACACAAAATGGGGAAAATCCACCTATTGTTAAACTTCATTATAAATGCCAAATGTGGTAAAACTGTCTTACGCAAACCGTTAATTGTAAAATCTAAAAATATAGCAATTCCTTCATATATTTTGAGGATTCATTTTTTTTTTTTTTTGTATTTTAAGAATCGTACTTGTGACAAGTGTCTATTTATTTATGCCTAGGGTTGAATAGTAATTAAGGACCAAGCATAGAAAAGCTTTAATTAAGGTTGGGTTTGTCATCTAGCCCAAAGAAACTTGTCAAAGTAATCGTGGAATCCAAGTCCCAGAATATTTCCGTTTTGTTGTGCTAATTTTGTCTGACAAAGCATATGAAGAAACAACAATAAAATCTAGTAATAACAACGAAGTTGGAATTTTCGTTTTAAAATCGTATCAAATGCATTTAAATGTCACAATGATAGATTTCAAACTGTTGAGAATTAGCATATTACCTCCATATTGTGTATAGCAATATTTGTCGATGTAATTCAGAAGTATGTGTGATGTTCTCCTTTCAATGTAAATTTTTGGGCATCGTCTGGGTTTGAAATATGAAAGTATTTAGCCTTGATCCAACGCTAGTTTAGCATTGCATGTAACCTACCGGTGCTTGCCTCGTCACAAAGACATCGATATGTTCAGAAATTGCACTAGATTGGGGTGAAAGGGATTATTAATGGGTAGCAATGTGTCAACAAAGGATCAATGTTCAAAGAACTCTGACCATGAAGAGATTAATAATAATAGGCCTTTTCTTGCTAAGTCTTAACAAGAATATACTTGTCCAATTAACATTCAATAAAAATAGCTTTAGTGTATATATGTATTTCTAATTACATGTAATTTAACCAACAATATAGAAATTACCCCCCCCCCCCCTAATAAACAAACCTTACCTGTTTTGAAATTGATTATAAAGTTTAAAGTTTACAATGGAAAGTTATTTTCACCCAGTCAATAACTTTTCATTTACCAAGTCTTTAAACTTTTTTGAAAACTTTAGAATGATTTGAAGCAATAATTCATTATTTATAATTCAAGGTGAAAACCCCGTAAGTTGAAAGAACTTGTGTTCAAACCCTTTGTATAATATGCACTTATACAATAAAATATGGACAAATCAAATCAATGATTTATTTTCTATATATCTTTCTGGCATAGGAATTTCTCAACAACTCAACATGGCGGATATTATTCACAAGATATTCGGCCAGAAGCATAGCAGCAAGCACCAAGACAGTTCGTCCAAGGGCGATGGCGACGGCTACACCAAACAGCAGGCAGAATTTTGTAAGTATTGAAGTAGGTTAAGAATAAGGCTACACTAAACAGTAGGAGGAATTATTAGTATGTAAGTACTGAGGAATTACTAGTATGTAAGTACTGAAGAATTACTAGTATGTAAGTACTGAAGAATTACTAGTATGTAAGTACTGAGGAATTACTAGTATGTAAGTACTGAAGAATTACTAGTATGTAAGTACTGAGGAATTACTAGTATGTAAGTACTGAGGAATTACTAGTATGTAAGTACTAAAGTAGATGAGAGTTACACAAAAAAGCACACAGAATTCTGTCAGTATACAGAAGAAAATAGTTGAATTTTGTTATATATGCCATGTGACACTGTTCAGAATCCTTTAGCAGAACAATAATGAACTTCGGATTTGATTATATCAAAACTGTGTGAAATCGAAAGTCGATAAAGTAGCCATGGAAGTTCGGTTAGTGCCCATTCGTCATATATACTAGTACATGTATAGTATTCAGAATTTTCGTTATCCAAGATTAGCGGTCAAGTCGATTTCCAGGTGGTTTGCTCTGCCTTGTACCTTGCGCACCTCTGGTCGTACTGCAGCGAAGCGACGTTATGTCTTAATAATTTTTTATAGTAGGAGAGTTGTATGAAAGGTGAAGATAACGAACAGTGACCAATCTCATAACTACATATGTAAACTCACCACGTATTAGCATAGAAACCCTGTATAACCCTGCGATACCTCACCTCGTATTAGAATAGAAACCCTGTATAACCCTGCAATACCTCACCTCGTATTAGAATAGAAACCCTGTATAACCCAGCGATACCTCACCTCGTATTAGAATAGAAACCCTGTATAACCCTGCGATACCTCACCACGTATTAGAATAGAAACCCTGTATAACCCTGCGATACCTCACCACGTATTAGAATAGAAACCCTGTATAACCCTGCGATACCTCACCACGTATTAGAATAGAAACCCTGTATAACCCTGCGATACCTCACCACGTATTAGCATTCAGATTGGCTTAATGTAGTATATTCCAAACAGTTTGTATAGAACTCAACACAAACTTTTGGTATAATCTGCAGATTTGTTTGATTTTCTCGGAGTTTAATGTTAGCGTTGTGCCTTTGCACAGATATGAAGTTGTGGAAATTAGCACTGCTTTTGCATATAAAGTCAATACGTGTTAGCATTGTACTTTAACATGCACAAATAATATCAATATAGCGTTGTGATTTTGTCAGTGTACTCCGAAAAATAATGATGATTTTTTACTTACACACATACAAGCATATGCGTTGAAAATTTCCTAAGCTGGTATCAGTAACTTGTGTTTTAGTGATTAAGGACGTTATCCTGCTGTACGAGGTTTAAACCAAACAGTTGTATTTACCCAGCCAAGTTAAGTCTTTTGTTTTCTTTGACGTGTTAAACACACTGTGCCGTTAATTCGGCAGATTTAGTGGACTTTAATGAAACTGCCAAATATCTGCGACATATGAAGTTTTTTCCACCTGATTAGCTGATTATAATACACACTGGTGCTTAATAATATATTTGAGAGAGGAAAAAAAAAATGTGTAATCTGTTTTGTTTATAAGGAGACCGTGGTGCTTAGAAGTTGTATATTTTACTGTGCAAAGTTGGATGTTGGGATGAAATTTTATCAGTATTTATAGTAGTGAAACGATAGTACACAACACACGACCATGAGCAAAGGAAAGGATAAGTCTTTTTCATGTAAGTCTTTATTCAGTTTTTAGTGTTTAGATATTTTTCACATTATATTCGCATTTTCTAAAGAAAGTTCGGGTATATTTTGGTTACCCTGGTCCGTCCGTCCGTTTGTCACACTTCACTCCCATTTTATTTTAAGCAATAACCAATCTTTCGGAATATGATAGATGGTGTCCTGCAGTTGTGCAATAAGATGGAATTTTCAATTTTACCATGGGGGCCAAATGGGGGTAAAATGATGTTCTTTCGAAAAAGAACCAGAAAAAAATCTCTGGTTCCCATAAATCCTCTTACATTTTATGCGGAAGCCAAATCATCTTTTGGAAAGTAACTGGTGCTCCTCTTATATTTGATGCAGTAGTCAACTCATCTTTTGGGAGATGATTGCTGGTGTCCTGTAGATGCGCCATAAATTTTCGGAATTTTCTTTTTCACCTTCAGTGTATTGTACCACGTGCAACAAGAAAAGTTTACTTTAAGGGGTTGGAATCTTAACCATTTTAAAGATATCTGAACAATAAAATAAAACGATGGGGTTGGGATGACCTCGGGGCACTTGCCCATCAGAATACCCAATGCATCTTGACATATGCAGCAAGAATATGTATGGTATAGGGTATGTTAAATGGTAGCTATTGTGGCTTCAAGTATACGAGGAGCGAATATTAAAGGCAAAAACTTGCGTACGGGTATTACTGACTTTATAAAAGCAATCTAGTTTATATTTATTAGTATAGTTTATATTATTTAACCATTTCAAAATCTGCGTTTGTAATATTTTTTGTTGAGATGTTAAAGCTGGATAACGAAATAGTTTGGTGTTCATACAAACATACTATCACAGAGAGAGATAGAATGGGAAAAGAAAAAGCAAAATATTATCATCATAAAAGCATAAAGGAATATATAGTCTTTCATACTGAGAAAAGGAATCTTTAAGAAAAAGAGATGAATAGTATTGCAGGTTACTTTTGAATTGACAAAGTGACAGTACATAAATTTTGTATCTTACATACATGTGATTTCAATATAGCATATATTCTTTGGGCATTTCCAACCCTGTGATTTTCTAGATACTGTATACCCCTATCCAAATTATGGATTTTGTATTTTGTTGTCAAATTGCATTTTCCTCATGTCTGTGTTTTATTGGAACTCACGTGTTTTCAACTTCACTGGTCGATTACAGTCTTCACTGGTCGATTACAGTCTTTATAAATCGCTTGTACAGGGATTTCAGAAAAATGTTAGTCCTAATAAAACGCACTAAAATAAAAAGGGGGGGTGTGGTTTGACACCCCACCCCACCCCCCAAATATACAAAATTCGAAATAAGATGTACATGTATATGATTCGATGAAACAAATGATAAAATCGTGGTATCAGTATCTACATGTAATTCTCTACCGTTAAAGCAGCGATACACTTCCCTCTCACATTTCGGATTCTTTTTTGTTTTAAATTTAATCCAGGAATCGGTGAAAATTTGTGCAGAAGGATGTTGTTCCCTCCAACTTTTCGTGCCCCATTTCAGCTGTTGCTAATATTTAAATGTTGGTAGAAATTAATCTATCCTTCGGCATTTTATTTTTAAAATCTTAATCGCCGAATCACCACCAGTACTAGTGGGTGAAGTCCCTGGGTAGTATTATAGTACATGTACAGTAGTATTATAGTACATGTACAGTAGTATTATAGTACATGTACAGTAGTATTATAGTATTATAGTACATGTACAATTACATTATAGTATTATAGTACATGTACAGTAGTATTATAGTATTGCAGTACATGTGCAGTTGTATTATAGTATTATAGTACATGTACAGTTACATTATAGTATTGCAGTACATGTACAGTTGTATTATAGTATTGTAGTACATGTACAGTTGTATTATAGTATTATAGTACATGTACAGTTATCTCATGATATTATAGTACATGTACAGTTGTATTATAGTATTACAGTACATGTGCAGTTGTATTGTAGTATTGTAGTACATGTATACAGTTGTATTTTAATATTATAGATGTACAGTTGTATTATAGTATTACAGTACATGTACAGTTGTATTGTAGTATTACAGTACATGTACAGTTGTATTATAGTATTACAGTACATGTACAGTTGTATTGTAGTATTACAGTACATGTACAGTTGTATTGTAGTATTACAGTACATGTACAGTTGTATTATAGTATTACAGTACATGTACAGTTGTATTGTAGTATTACAGTACATGTACAGTTGTATTATAGTATTACAGTACATGTACAGTTGTATTGTAGTATTACAGTACATGTACAGTTGTATTGTAGTATTACAGTACATGTACAGTTGTATTGTAGTATTACAGTACATGTACAGTTGTATTATAGTATTACAGTACATGTACAGTTGTAGTATTATAGTACATGTACAGTTGTATTGTAGTATTATAGTACATGTACAGTTGTATTATAGTATTATAGTACATGTACAGTTGTATTATAGTATTACAGTACATGTACAGTTGTATTATAGTATTATAGTACATGTACAGTTGTATTATAGTATTATAGTACATGTACAGTTGTATTATAGTATTACAGTACATGTGCAGTTGTATTGTAGTATTATAGTACATGTACAGTTGTATTTTAATATTATAGATGTACAATTGTCGTTTTGGTGTCTACATGGAATGTTACATTTATTGGCAATTCACAAAAGATTAGGCCTAATATAGACTATTATAGTAACGACTCTGTCGCGGTTCATGTGCGCATTTTAACAAAGCCTTTTTGTTAATACAGAATATGCGTTGTGCAAAGATCTCCATAATTACACATATATCTAGGTCATTATATTAGCATATCCAAAAAATCAAATCTCATTCTATATATATATAAACCAATGCCTTTATGCATTACACGTGCAGACATGCATGGCGTATCTTGATCACATTAATTATATCCCTGCAGTGTTTGTTCACCATCGGCTAAATATATCATTGGAACGTCTGTAGTAGCAGTTGGTGAGATCTGACACGGTCATTTCACAGACACAGTACGACCAAACTGTAGTGACACAGCATTTGGCCATCAATCTGTTGTCATTCATGATAGGGACCCCAAGAATGTCAGTTCCACATGGCTGAACTGAGATGTAATTTTTAGGCATAGGCTAACGTGTTTACTGTAATTTAAAAGCTAAAAATATCTTCTCGAGTAAGGCGGAGGAATATATTTTTTCCATGTTTTAACAAAGAAAAGCTGGAAAATTGAGTGGAAAGTGAAAATTTGACTTATAGCGAGGGTAAACAGTCAAGAAATGGATTTCTTTTTCGAGTTGTTCGACTCGGAGAAGAAGCGGAGGGCAAATACAGACCCTCGATTGAGGACAGGGAGTGGAGGGGAGCTCCCCCCTCTCAGGAGAGAGAGGGGCCACCATGTGCTAAGTTTCAGAAAGTATGATCAAAATAACAGGGAGTCAAACCGAATTCGGGAGGAGAGGGTACGTCGTGAACTCCATCGGCTGTACTTGTGGGACGGTAAGGTTTCTTGCTCTTCCGACCTTAACATTTTGTCATGTTTTAAATAGTCTTGCATCGCTAAATTTAGTCGCTGGATGATAAAAATAACACTACATTTGATGAACAGAGCTGTGTTTATTCAAGCAGCTCTGGCTTTTTAAACATCTGATAAGATCATTCCACGAACTGGAGAAGTAGAGGGTAGTAAAGGTTAACCGTTATTTATATGCCTAACAGAGACATAACACGATATTCCATGGTCCAGGGTTAGTGGGAAGTGGCGCATCTCCGCTATGCATTATGTCTGCTTATATAAGTATTCACTATAATGTGGATTACTGTTGTTGGGTTTTTTTTAAATAAAAGTAAAAGCCTGTTCGACTATACTGTAATTTTTTTTAAATGATAAATGGTCATGTAGGCCTACATCCCCGCTATACACAAAAAGACTGCTGTATGTATGCCGTTCATATATTCTTCATTTACGAATTATACCGTCTCCTTCTGTTTGGCCGATTATATATTCTTAAAAGTTTAAGATGAGTGGGGTACCTTTGCTGTTCTATTAGTAGCCCTGGATGTGCAGCTGGGATATTACGTAGCCTTTCCATATATGCAGTGGCGGATTTAGAGGGAGCATCCCCTCACGCCACAAATTTACAAGGCATTACTGGCATATATATAAATTAAAAACCCAGATTTGGCACTCAAAATGGCAAATTAAGTATTTTGGCTAATACTTCACTTTCACATGTGCCCCCCCCCCCCCTTTTTCGGATATCCTGGATCCTCCACTGGTATGTTTTCTTCTTCTTTTTAATCTTTAAAAGATTGGATAGCTTTTCATAAATTGTCAATATATAACCTTTCTCCATATCAGAATTACTTATTAGATATGTCTCAGGAAATGTAAGTTAGATGAAGCGGTAATATTCCTAAAGACAAAGAGAAAGTTACCTATTTGTATGATTAGGCAGCACCACGCTCGCCACATGTGAAATAAATTGGCCGTTCCCACGTATTTTAAAGATTTTATGAACTTGTATCAGAGAGTGGTAAAAATTTCAATTGATGACAACTTCATGTTCACATCTTCTAAAACTGGAGGTGCCTAGAATGTTATTTTATTATTCTACCAATGTCTTCCATGGCACGGGACCATCCATCTTCGCTTTTAAAGCGAATCGGACACTTGGCTTGCGAAGATGGGGACCACCGGTTAACGTCATGTCGTAAGACTTTCCTAATGCTATGTACAGGCTAAGGAACAGTGTTTGACGTGGCCGCTGGAACCGAGGATTTCCTGTTTACGAAGCGAGTACCTCAATCACTAGGCTGTTAATAGTGTGACCGGTTGTCCCATGTGAAAAAGTTCACATTACAAACGATAATTGATTTACTACCGGATTGGCCTAGTAAGGCGAGTCCTCGACTAGATTCTAGATTCTGCGCGAAACGTAATACTGACGAATATGATGTCACGTACACATTGTTTTACGTTGAGAAGATTTCATGTCCTAGGTTGTAAACGTAGTGAAAGTAAAACAAGCGTCTTTAAATCTCATATTTACATACTGGCATATCCTTGAACTTTAGTATTCAACGTTTCATGCGTTCTATTTGCATGTGACGGTATATTGGTCTAATGCCATATTATATATTTTGTCATGAATAAAGAAGGGAAAAAAAAAACCGTGACCACCCCTCCCCCAAGAACAGTTGATTAATTCATTTGGTACTCGGTCCGCCAGTAGAGTTCTGTTGCCAAGGCTCTTAACACACTGAACTATCTCTTCTCCGATATATATATATATATATATATATATATATATATATATATATATATCTATATACCCACTGCCAGTAATGTCAGGTCAAATAGTTTCCGTGGCGTAGCTACGCTGCACAATGGGATAGGCCTAGAGCACAACCATTAAAAATTCCTTGCAAACAAGAAATTGTCATAGATAGGATTGGAAAGTAGGAATCTAATTCTACTGAGCCATATAAAGTATTGCTTTTTAGTTTAGCCCCTCGTTTGCAACACTATAGCTTCCAACCCATGCACAGGTAGGATCATTGTGCCGTGTGCATGGAAAAGTGATGCAAATCTTACATATAGGCCCTACATGCAATTGTGATAAGTTTTGATGTATACGAAAAGGTTTGGACGCTCTAAGCCCTTAGAAACTCACATGACGCAATTTAGAGAAAAGTCCTTTAGGCCTACATGAAAACAATAACCAACGACCCGGGGGGGGGGGGGGGGGGGGGGTGTCCTTCACATTTGAATGACCCGGGCATATGCCCCAACTGCCCCTCCCCCATTTAGCTACATCTATAAATTAAACAATATTTTATTCCGATATTGAATGGAATTAAGCAGCAAGATATACTATTTATACCTATCTGTTCTCTCTAGAGAAGTGGACAGGCATAGCCTACATCCATGGATGACTTAGGTTTTGTCTGCCAATTAAGTTTTTTTTAACAACTACGAGAATAATCATGACGTGGTGGCAAAGTCACACTGCTGTAAGACATTTGATGTTTTAATATATGTAACGTGCTTTGTATGGTCCTCTATTTCCTAACTGGCCTGATAAATCCCCAGATTTCTTTTCCGTCGTTCTCTCCGCACTGAATCGAACCCACTTCGAACTGAGATCTCGTAAAATCTCGGGATAGGCCACAGACGAACTACGATTGAGACGAACTAGTGTAAGCCTAGTAAGAAGGCGGCAAAACTTGAAAGACTGAGACAAAATGACACATGATCCTGAACCAGGGCCAGTTTTAGAAAGTATGGTTAAGTTGGAGAAATTTAGTATCAGTGCAGCTTCTATGTCGTTACGAAAAAGTGGCATCTGCTTCTTTTAAAATCGCTCGACTTATATTTGGTAGGCCTAGCTGACGGAACAATACTTTTTCAGAGAGCTAGGCCTACAGTTCTACAGCTACTTATTTGTCAATATAGATCTATATAAAGGAGAAAGAAGAATCTCGAATTAGTACGATAGTAGGGATAGAACTAGCCTAAATGAAATACGACTTTAAAAGTGGAAATATGACATGCACTGTACCCAGTCAAGAAGTGCTTAAAAATTGTGTTGGTTGTTTGTTTTTTTTAGTTTTTTTTTTTCATTTGATTACACCATCTTAAATTTAATGATGAAGAAAATGTCAAAACCTTTTGAATATAAATATGTAATAGATCTATGTATATGTCTGGTTTATTAAATCTATTCGTTACTACGCACGTTAGCATATATATGGGCCTTAAACCCCCATGTGTACCTCTGACATAAATAATCATGGCGACTTTTATACATCCGCGCGCGATGTAGTTCCTACATTGTGGTTAGTATTGTTAAACAAAACCGCTTTTTAATTAATATCATAAACACGGACATCCAACATAATTTTATTTAGATATATAATAGATAATATTTTCAATCAATACACGTGTAGAATGTAATTTATACTATAGAGGAGAGAGGAGGAATTTTATTATTGGTTCATGGACGGTCGAAACAACTTGGTATCAGAGAAGGTGAAATTTATCGGTAAACAAGAGCATTTTCTCCCGTTTGTGTAAATTTCAAGTACATATTGACACAATGGGAAATGCTGCTACAGCAAAAAAGGGAGATCCAGCTGAAAACGGTATGTTTTTTCGACGTATTTTTTCAATAGTTGAGAAATGCTAGCCCTGGAGATCTAAATTTAGCAGCAAATCTAAATATAGAGGTGTTATTGAATCGTTCGACATCTTTTTTACAAATTTTCTAGTAGTACATCCAAGTACAGCATGACCTAGTAATATTGCAATGTGTTTAGTGACATCACAGTGAGAGAGTGCAGAATAATTGCAGGGGAGATGTGAGACTGAAATTTATTATGTTAAGTAGTTGAAGTTCTATTATCATTGAAGCTGGCATCAAGCTGGCACTGGTAAGTAGCTGTGTATTAGCTAGCTATCACCCATGGGCAGCACTTCAGGAATCATTTGTATTGTGTTGGAGGTCACATCAGGAGGTATCTGACTATCATGCACTTGTGGATATGAAGGCTAGGATATCCTGTCAAATCTGACAGATTCTTTTTATCAAATGCATGTAGGACAGATACACGAGAGGTTTTCTTCAGTTTCAAACTATGATGTATATGAGTCTGTTTAGAATATAGTATACTTTGGTCAGACTAAACTGTTGCTCTTCTACACAATGTGAACATGTTCTAACACTCATTTCACTGAGTTTACAGTATCTTCGAGACTCAGTTTCTAGGGTGTGGAAAAATAATCTTAGTTTTGCTTCATATTTTCAAAACTATTGTATGATTTTTTTTTAAATACAGGAGATAATGCCCATCAATTAAATACATCGCTATTAAAACATTTGCTCGAGTTTTCGTATATATACAAGATGCAATCTCTTGTTAAAATGCTTTTATCATGTAAATTCAGTATTATTGATTTAATTCTTACATAGATCAAACTTCATCCTTCATAAATCTCAAATCACACACAAACTATTTTAAAGAATAAAACCTCAGGTCCTTTTTTTTCAAAATTCCTTCCTCATAAAATTTATTGGGAACATACGATTGATTGATTGATTGATTGTATTAGATTGTTTAACATTCCTCGTGAGAATTTTTCACTCATATAGAGACGTCACCAGTGCCGGTGAAGGGCTTCAAAATTTAGGCCTATGCTCGGCGTTACAGCCTTTTGAGCAGGGAAGTCTTCATTGTGCCACACCTGTATAAAAATCCTATGTCTGAGTTAAAAGAAGGAGGTTTTCGCAGCTCCAAAATAGATCACTGTGGGCTCCTTTTGGAATTTTATGGTTATGCAACGGCATAATCAAATCATGTGCAGATTATATATATATCTTGCACACTGTGAGGCCTAGGACTATCAAATCTGTTCAGCTGTTGTAACTTTGGAAGATGAGGTATGTCACGAACCAAAAGTAGATTACTGTGACCTCGGAATTTTATGGCTATACATACACATATCAAGTCAGTATCATATCTTTTACACTGTGAGACCTGGGACTATCAAACTTGGTTGTTGGTACATCTTGTGGGAATGGGTGTCATGGCCTAAAATTAGGTTACTAGGGCCTCATGTTAGAATTGACAGTGTCACAGCTTGTGACTTCAGGCTTGCAAATCTAGATACGGATCCCAGGGGTGTGATTTTTCCTCTTTTTAGAGGAAATCCTCTGATTGGCTCAATTTTTTTGAAAATGTGAAATGCTCAGGGTTTGATCTAAAGTGACAGAAAATGATATTTTTCCAGGTAGGGTGGGGTGTTTTCCTCCCTTTTTGACCAGTTTTCCTTTGAGTTTTTAGGAATTCAGTCGCAGCCCCTGATCACATACATGTTCCAAAAAGGCATATCACTTACCCTAGTGTTGCACTTTATTCCAATTGTGATCATATTATTTGTTTATATGTATGCAGAATTGCACAGTTTCATCAGATAATCACACATTTGTTATTTACCTTTTATAAATGACAGTGTTCAGAAAAGGAAAATCTTAAGTGAAACGGTCATTGGGCATGTGATTCACGGTGTACAATTCAAGAGAAGTTTTTGTTTGATTAAATATCATCGTAGGATAAGTGTCAGATAGAAAATCGTTTACTTTTTATGTAGTTAAATTATAACAAAATTTGTTTATGATCTCAAAAGGATGCGAAGAACAGAACGGCAATCAAGTTTTTCAGTGGAGTAGTGTTTTCGTGGTAAAATTTAAAAAAAAAGTGACCAAATTTCTATGTGGTTTCTAAAACATTACCACACTGCACTATTTCAGTTCAGCATTGTTTAGTGATTTATATATATATATATATATATTGGGTTTTTTATTTTCAGTTTTAGAAAAATGCTTTTATTGTCGACAAGATATGAATGTTCCACACATTCATTTATACCTTTGCCCTGGCCTTTAATAGTTCTGTGCAGAAAAGAATTTAATGATGGGTTTATTATTATCTGTTCCTTTAACTTTCAAAGTTCAATTTCTTTGTGGAATTAGGTTTTATATGTATGTCAGTCTGATACATATCAGCTTTTATTGTGGTATTCAGGGATTTCAAACAGTATTGTAAAGGGTGGACAAAAGTTAAGTGAATAAACACATTATTGTCTCCAGCATGGTCCAAAATTCTGGAGCACACTGAACAAGCTACTTTAGTTTACCACTGAGGTATGCAGGACCACAATAAATAAGACTTTTTAAACAGCTGGTAGAATACATCTTATTTGTGGAAATCTAAAAGCAGATTTCATTTCGGATCAATATGAGAAAGATATTTCCAAACTAAAGAGTTATGGACCATTGTTAAAGGACAAAGCATTTTGTTGCCTGAAGGTATTGCTAATTCTAAATTTGGTGATTGAAATCGGGCTTTGCTCATATGATTTCTTGCAGTACGCGTTTCAGATCTGTTGTTGAACTTGCTATTTGAAAAATCATTAAATCTACAACTTTTATACCTGGATTAGCTGCATATTTTTTTTTGGTTATGTCTAGAATATTTCTTTTTGTGGATACTACATGAAATTGGAAAGAAGGTTGATTAGAATTAGCCTATTTCAAGTGTGTAGTATCCCTGAAAGAGCATAATCATAACAGCTTATGAACTGTTAAGCTCCCATGATTATAGAATATTCTTTGGAAAATTTCATAATATAAAAAAAAAGGTGAATGTATTAAGGCAAATGTTTCTAAATTTAGGTATATAATCTTATTAACAAAATCATTACATGATTTTCTTTCTACATATGTGACAGGGGCAGTGCAGTGACCTTTTCCTGTCCTTACACGTAGAAATATGTTAAGAAGAGGAAGTCATAAACAGTCATTATCCTTTGTTGGTCATTGATTAGCCACAATGTGGAAAGCTGTAAAAACTCTGCATGACCATACTGAGATAATGAATCACATTATTTCACTGTCTACTTTGTCAATGGTCCTTTGTGTACTTGTACTGTATGTGCTCTAAGGACACAGATAAAAGTTATCTTGGTATACATGCAGAGCATAACCCTTGTTTGCCAGCACTATCAACAAGCCCCCTTGGTATTAAACCTTTACAATTGATGTATGCTCTCTGAAAATAATGTTACAATACTGCTTTAAATGTCCTTTTTGGTGAACATACCAAATGCACTATTCAGGGTATACTCGATCTAGAGCCAGAACTTCGAACTGTAACTTTAGCTTTATTAAAATGTTGCAATTAATGTATTTCTGTTGATTTTTTTTATTTCAGTCAAAGAATTTCTGGCAAAAGCCAAGGAAGAATTCCAGAACAAATGGGACCATCCGGGTCAAGTAAGCATGTCCTGAGTTTACTTGGATTACTTAATATTAACACAAACTGGAAGGTGTCTCACACAAAAATAATTCTTTTAAGAAAAAATATATGGATAAAAAGATAAAGGATATTTAAGATTCTGAAACAAAACCAAGACAGTGATATAGATACACATTCTGGAGATTAATTGTATGATACACAGATACATTGTAATGCTATTTATTTGTAGAACACAGCTTGTCTAGATGACTTTGATAGAATTAAAACCCTGGGGACAGGGTCATTTGGAAGAGTCATGTTAGTACAAAACAAAGCTAACAAGGAATTTTATGCCATGAAGATACTAGACAAACAAAAGGTACTTTATACTTGTAACGGGCTTTATTGATTTTCACTGAGTGCTCTGATGCACACTCGAGTGATCAATAAATTTGTCTAATGAATTCAAATGAAAAAGTCTCCTTGTACACAAAATATATTGCTAAACTTTTTAAAGGCTAAGAGTTAATGTAAATTGATAGAGCATAAAGATTACACTCTGAATCACCTGTAATTTCCTGAAGTGTGTGCATACAGTTGTGCACTATTAATATTTGCTATTAAGGGCACTTGTTTATCTGTTTATGTAGGTAGTGAAATTAAAACAAGTTGAACATACTCTGAACGAGAAGAAGATATTACAGGCCATACAGTTCCCATTTCTGGTGTCGTTAGATTATCATTTTAAGGTAAATTTATGATTTTGTTTTATTGTTTGGTCACCTGAGTTACTCGGAAAACCTAGAGCGATTGATAATTGTCTGTTGTAAGGCGTGTGTTAACATTTGAACATATTCAAAATTTTGTCTTTAAGTAGTAATCATTTTTAATCTGATTTGGTTTGGAACATCTTTGGGAAAATAGGACTAAAATTGTGAATTTCATGGTCACTGCACCCCTGGGGTCAAAGCCTTGAAAAAAAAATATGCCATCTTTAAAAGTCTTCTTTACTTAGGGACATCAATCAGACAAGTTATGTGGATACTGTATAGTGAGTTAGTCATGATGATGATGAAGGGTGTCTGTACTAAAATTATTATTATTTTATTCATTTATAAAGTGCAGAATTACATATAGTTTCTATGTGCTGTACAGAATTGTGAAATTCATGACCCCTGGGTCAAAGGCTCTGGTGCTAGGACAGAACTTCATGCTTTTTATAGGGAAAATGCATTATTTCTTTGAAATTTTTCTTGATTCCCCACATTATTATGTTTTTGGTCTGTTTGTCCATGTCTGTGGCAAAAAACTTTGACCTAGACCTTTCATATTTGGTATTTGTACTCCTTGTGGCAAGACCTTTCCATTGACACCAAAATCTTTTACCTGGTGACCTTAACATTGACCTTTGACCTACTTTAAGAAAATTCAAATACAACCATATCTTTTAAATCGCAGGTATGATTTTTCTCTGCTTTCTGGGAAAATCCATTCTCTATATAACAATTCCACTTCTGGAAAATTCTAGGTTGTTCAATAAATTTCACCATTTACAAATTTTATTTTCTGGAATATCCGGTTTTGACTTTGAATTTTACATAGTGATCAGCATTTCCTCGTATTCTTCTGGTTGATTGGTTGAATCAATACGATATCACCCAATCAGCAGAATGTACATAAATTGTAAACATGTGGGCCTTACAAAAATGTCCTCAAAAGTAGTACAAAGATACGACAGTGATGGCTTATGAAGATTATTTTAGTCAAGTGTTGGTAGATTGTGTAGGACATTTGTCTAAAATCAATACTTACTTACTATTATTGGCAGCTTAAAACCTCTGAATTTGTTCACAAAATTCATATCTGAAAAGCTTCTTAAAATCAAAATATCCATATTCGGCTGGTGGTCACCTGGGACCCCCAATCTAGGGGCACTGCCCCTAGATACCCCACTGGGGGAGGACCCTAGACCCCCTTTATATTTTATTTTTTTTTACCTTTCTGTAGATTCATTGTCTGAAAATGTTAGAGAAACTGTTTTTATATTAATCATGTGTATTTCTTGTGGAAGACCTTTTCATTGGTAACAATTTTGGTGACCTTGTGAAATTGACCTTTGACCTCTTTGAAAATTATTCACTAAAATGAGTTCCACTTAGTTGTAATCCGGAGACATCTATGTTTCACAAACACATCTTGTTTGTAAATACTCATTTACTCTTGGGCAGTGAAAAAACTAAATCTGAAAAGTTAAGGACAATTTACTTTCATTTCTAAAAAAAAAAAATGATTAACACCTTGTTTGATTGAGCTGTCCATTGAAGAGTTGTTACATGCTACTCAAGTGACAGTTACATGTTACTCAGGTGACCATTAAAGCCAAGTGCCTCTTGTGTGTGTGTAAAATATCAGGAGAAGTTGTTCAGATAATATGCCCAAAACCATGGACAAGTACTTTGTTTCATTAAAGGGACTGGTTCACGATTTTTGATAAAAATATTTTTCATTTTTGATGTTAAACATTAAAAATATAACTCATTTAATATTGACAGCCAAAATTTTGACCTTCTGAATGCAAGAATAAAAACTATATTCCACGCTTAAATCTGTGTTATGTAAACAAAGACTTGAGTCTTTTTATGTAAACAAACAAGTGAAATATTGATTTTGTAATATAATTCATCTTAATTTTGCATAATCACAAATTTTAACTTTTAGATGACACATTCTACCCCCAAAATGCTTGAAATGTGAAAGATATATAATAAACTTAGATCGATATCCAGTTTTTTTGAAATTTCGTACAATAACATACCACAATCTTTGTTTACAAAACAGATAATAAACTCTCTAAAATGAGCTTCTGTGATGATGTATAACCTTAATTTTCATTTGAAATCTTGAAACACATTAGACAGTAGATTTTGATCATTAAAAGTGAAAAACAAACTTTTGGGTAAAATCGTGAATCAGTCCCTTTAAGGAATGTAGAGGTGTAGGAAATCACAAATTGAGATGAAATTGCAGTCAGACTTTATATTGACTAAATATTTATAGGCATGACATAACAAACAAATGATGATAGATCTAGCAGAAATAGTAAATGTGGTATGGAATGGTGGACAAGCAATATCTGTATATTTTTTATTAAGACTGAAGTTCAAGATTTGAAAGTACAGGGTGGTAAATTCACATGGAAAGATGTGGTATCTTTGGAGAATATGTAGATTGCTTTTAATTTAATGTACAGAATTCTGAAAAGACGGACTTGGAATTTTTCAGGATAATTCTAATTTGTACATGGTGTTAGAGTTTGTGACGGGTGGTGAAATGTTTTCACATTTGAGGAGGATTGGACGGTTTAGGTAAGAATCCTGACTTTAGTGCTATCCTATTTTGCCAATATTAAAGTATTTACAATTGAAATAACCTCAAAGATACTACAATTACCATTTAATTAATAGTAAAACAAATCTTTATTCTTACTACATGAATTTTGTTTACATATCTTTTAATCTGCCTTTAAAAAAAAGCTTTTGTAAAAGGGACTATTAATCAACAAACTTACACTTTACCATATATACATATGTACATGTATTTAGTCTTAAGCTGAAATGTCATTTTTGTGTTTGTATGAATCACGCATAGGGTGTTGATGTTTTATGTAAATATAACAGTTCACCTGTTAATCATTGCATCAGTTATATTTTGTAATTAATGATTTCTATAAGCTGCTCTCTTTCACTCCTATACAACCTAAACTGATCAATGAAATATACAGGTATTACACATTTTACAATTTATGCAATTTTGGCAAAAGCATGTGTTGTTTTTATAAATACCCCAGGAATGTTACTCATCCTAGACTATTTTACCCCGGTGGAAATGTTTCATTGAAATTTCAATAACAGGTGTACATGTAAATGTCTTATTCAGTGTAGCTTCTGGTGCATGTTTCTAAACACTATTGAAATGTTTTCCCTCATCTTTTTGTATGGTAATGTTCTAATTGTTGGGTGAAATTTTTTTGGGTTGTTCCAGAAATCACCTAGTGGAGGATAAGAAAATTCCTCCTCTGTTTGTAATACTTTGTATGAGTGGCTGTATTTCACTTGAACTGATATAGTCTGTATTTGCACTGTTTCGCTCCTTTCCCCCTTAATGTCATCTTCTGGTGCATTTATCATTTCCCTGGGACTTATCACATTTTCATGCATCAAGAGGTGGATTTAGGAGAAACATAAGTACTGCTACAAGGGGATTAAAGCTAAGGTATATCAAGAAAGGTGTATTAAAAGTTTTAATGGGGAAAATTGTAACAATTGTTTTGAAATATGATTGAAAGTAATCATTTCTTAATGAAATATTCATGTAGATGCACCTGCAGATAAAATAAATCTGAATAAATCTGTGTATTTTGGTCCACCTGGCTATTAAATTATGACCAAAGGAAACTGAACTTTGATGAAAATAGACACAATTTGAGACTTGGGTTAGAAATAAAAAACAAACTTGAACACAACTGGATAACATACAGAGATTGTTTAAAGAAAGGCTTGATACTCAGAGAAGGTAGTGCATTTTGTGTCTAGTTTCACTTTCTCTATCATTGATGTGGTACTACAATCCTTGTTAGACATTATAAGGGATAGTAATTAAAACTGAAAAGTGTAATGTGGCACATTGGTCATTTTCTTGTATAGTGTAAAGATGGCAGATAAGTGAATCAGGTGTGTTATCATATTTTACTTTGATATGTATATATTATTTTAAACATTGAATGATTTTTCTTTATTTAAAGCATTGTTCATAAAAATATCAGTTTGAATACAAAAATGAAGTGCCTTGTTATTAAGGCAAGATCGTGTGTTTCGAATTGTCCTAATGGACTCATTTTAGGGAGTGTGTATTGAAACTGTGCCTCCTGATTCAGCAAAATGCCATCTCCTACATTTATTCATCTTTAGAATGCCATGTTCCCATATTAGAATATGTAATGTACTCAGATAAAATTTTCATCACTGATACGAAATTTTGTAAATTTTGATTTCAATTTTTCTTTAGAAAGTGAGCTTTTTTTGATCAAAGTTTGTTGGTTGTCTGTAAACGTTTCACATTTTTACTGCTCAATGACTACAGGGCCGATATCAACCAAATTTGCCAAAAAGCATCCTTGGGTAAAGGAAATTCAAGTGTGTTCAAGTGATGGAACATGCCCCTCTGAAAAAAAATCTGATTCTCAAGAACCAAAACACCATAAAGGCTGGAATTTGTAAGAAATATTGCATATGATACTGAAGATTCAAGTTTGTTCAAACCATGATCTGCCAGGACAAGACCACAGTAAGGGTTCAAAGTTAACATTGCTTATAGTTAGGAAAAGAAATTGATGAATCAATGTGCAAGCATGGGTTTGTTCATGCTATGAACCCAGGGATATGTATAGGTTATGTATGTATAGGAACAATCTTTTAAAAAAGCGTTTTTAATAACCACAAGAGTATAGATTGTCATATGAATATGCAATCATCTTCATGCAATGTAGTTTCAGATTTGTACATGCCAGGTACCAGGTTTCTAAATCCCTTGGGCCAGGTCAGAACCACAATCAGTTAAAAGTTTTAACGTTGAATTGAAATCTTCAATTTATACAAGCTTACATAATTGTTAGAAATGCAAGCAACCACGTGAAGCCTGGACTGAAATAGACCGAAATTTGTTCGCTCCAGGCCTTTTTGTACTCAGGTGAGCAGTGTGGCCCATGGGCCTTTTGTTTAAGTTGCACACAAGTAAACTGAAGTGTTCTGCATTGATGTGTTGTTTTGCTTTTTTCCCCCACAGTGAGCCACATTCCCGGTTCTATGCTGCCCAAATAGTTTTGGCATTTGAATATCTCCATTATCTGGATCTCATATACCGAGATCTCAAACCAGAGAATTTACTTATAGACACTCAAGGTTATTTGAAAGTAAGTAATGCAGGCAAGATGAGAGAAACCTTCAGAAGCAGCTGAGATGAACTTGGTCCCTCCCCTGTTAGGTGTAAATGGCAGATTTTAGATAGTTTTCCTGTGTGTGATAACATATTTTGTGCTTTTTTGACAGTGAGCCGCATTCCAGGTTCTATGCTGCACAAATTGTATTGGTCTTGGAATACTTGCATCATTTGGATATTATGTACCGCGATTTAAAACCAGAGAATTTACTATTAGATACCATGGGCTATTTAAAGGTATGGCGTGGTGTTGTTAAAAAAAAAAAAAGATGTATAGGAACGTTGCATTAAACTTGACACTCATCTATACATGGTAAGCTTTCTTTGCTTCTAACTGGGACATGGTACCAAACTGGCTGTCATAACTGCTAATTCTTATCTGCGCTTTTTGTTTTGCATGTAGAGCTCTGCTTACACGCTTGTAATGTAGCTTGAATTTAATTGAAACAGCACCAAGTAGAGACTGATTTTTTGGATATTGTTATTCAGACTTTCCTATAAAGATTTTCTCTCTTCAATCTGTCTATTGAAAACCAAAACTGGTGAATTTAAAACATACACCTGAAAACCTATAATGGTTCATAAAGAGAAGGTTTTAATCATTATGTTTGTGCTAAGAATAATAATACCGTTCAGCAATTGATTGGTCTTGTTCTTTAAAATACTGTGAAATTTGAACCACTTTTTCTTTTACCATCAACCGTGTTTGGGATCAGTATTTGAATGATCTGACACGATGTAACACTGAAATGCTTATATATACTGTATATTATATTTTATAAGTGAATAATTTGATTCTTCTGTGTATAAATTTGAACCCATGTGTATGACGCCATTGTGGCCAATAAACCAAACTAAGGTCTTGTTTTCAATTTTTGATAATATCCATCATCCCCTTAGTAAGAATGTCTTCCTTCATTTCAGCAAACTTGAATCTTCTTTTAAGGATCTGCATGTTTGGTTGAACAATGGTTTTTGAATGAAAGTCCCAAATTTTGAAGTTAATAAACCTACAGATTACTGGATAAATGACAAGAAATTTCAATGAAGCCTTCTGTATTCATAATTATGCAAGTGAGTCAATGGTACTTATCTGTATGGGACAGATAAAGTATCGAAGAATTCTCTAAAACTATTTCTCTCTTCCTACCTGACCTTTGTAGGTATTTAGTTTTGCTGTGCATTGGTTTTGTAATGAAACTTTTTGAAATAATATAGTTAGTAGACTTGCACTCTGGGCAATACAAAGATGTATATCAGATGTCAATTTCATGTACATGTATTTTGGACTTGTCAGCTTGAAATGAGAAGATGATACTTGGTATCCTTTAAATTTGCATGCCCTAAAGATATGTTTTCTAATTTATGAAGACAGGAATATGTATACTTCTGACATGTTAAATCTGAACTCCTTTCTATTAATTGAAATGCATGGGTGTTGAAATGATTGGCCTTCATTGGATATTGAGTTAGGTTCACTGTTACTTTTTAACATTATTTTATCTGACTTTGTACCAATTGTTATTACAAGTGTGTAATCTGTTTGCATGTTAGTTTGGCATGATAGCAAAATCTGGCTTACTGCCACTACCTGTATATAAATAGTTTGTTATGACAGACCTGTTTTAAGTGGCGTATAGTCCTCAGGGCAAAAGATCATTGAAGCATGAATGACAAGTTATATTAACTTCAAACACTGAAAAAGAAAGTGCTATTTATAGGTGGGGTAATCGTTCATGCATCAGTGGACACCATGCATTGTGCATCGATCCTATACATGTCAGCAACACCACCGCTGCTTGCTCATCTATATAGCTGTGTTTCGTAGATGTGGTACTGCTAGCAATGTGGCTTCGAGGCAGGCCGCTAAAGCAGACACAATGCAGCAAGCACCTTGTAGACCTTGGCTAATTTGTTCAGCACCTTACCTGTCTATTTGTGGCAGGGCACTATGGGTGATGAGGGGGCAATATAAAACACATCCAGAACTGCTTCTGATCTAAATGTTGTCTTATTACCCAATAATGCTAGACAATCAGATTTAAGTGAAATTTGAAAATATATTGAATGACAAATGATGTTGTAATATTTGTAATTGTGCATTTTGTGGTTCAGATTTTAATAATGGTAATCATTCTAATGTCATTATCAACTAGATAAAGAAATTTGAAAGAAAATGACTGAATTCCATTAAAATGATTGCATCTAGATGTATTTGAAAAATTACACTCAAAATTTGTTTTGCATTGCTTAGGTTACAGATTTTGGTTTTGCCAAGAAAGTGAAAGGAAGAACATGGACCCTGTGTGGTACCCCAGAATACCTCGCTCCAGAAATCATTCTTAGCAAGGCAAGCCATTTTTTGAAGATTTTAAAAGTCACAACATAAACATATCTTGATCAGTAATTAAGCTGCTGATAATTGATGATGAATATTAATCAACATATGTTAAATAGTGATAAATAAATCATTGAACAGGGCTACAACAAAGCAGTGGATTGGTGGGCATTAGGAGTGTTAGTGTATGAAATGGCAGCAGGGTATCCCCCATTCTTTGCAGATCAACCTATCCAGATCTATGAAAAAATTGTTTCAGGAAAGGTAGGTCACTGTGGAATGTAGTTTCTGTGGAGAATATCAATGTATTAAGAAATTGTTTACTTGGACTATTTAAAAGACTAAACGTTAAAATTCTTATATTGATCCAATGCTATGTAAGCCAACAGGAGTGGATTAAAAGGGAATTGGAATCGACATTTATTGTTAGTTGAAATTTTAGTCCAGGAAAGTAGATGTGTAATTTCATCTCCTGTCAACAATTTTTTGGCTATTTTTAACTGTGAGAGTGGGTGGCACTATACCTAGCTTTTGAAGGAATTTACTTTTATTTAACTTGATACATACACTTTTGTGGTATATTAAACTGACACTTTATATTTTCAAGGTCCCCTGTCAAAAGCACCTTTACATTTAAGTGAAAAATTGTGAATATGAATTGATACATTTCTAGGTCCTAACTCAAAGATCACTATAGCAGATTGAAATTGATGTTTGATACATGAATTAGGAAATGATGACCCCATATGCATAAGACTATAGTTTTTATGATTTTTACAATCATACAAGTATCAATATTTTTCTTTTCTTAAATGATGAAAAGTTAGACAATTGTGATTTTAAAATACTGTAGATATGGAAATGTGATTATTTTAAAATACTGTAGGTATGGAAATGTGATTTGGATTACATTAATTGATATACTTGCTGTGTTATACCACACCATATATAGGCTGGTTGGGGTGTATTCTAATTTGCTCTTTCATCGGGTGTATCGTCAAAATATAAAAAATTTAATTATGCTGTTGCAATTCATTGCGAGAGGGAATATAGTAATGGAACTGTTCGTGTGTGGGCGAGTGTGTGTAACTCAGCTTGTAGACACTACAGACTATATTTGCTCGATTTGATTTGATACGTGACAGGTAGTTTTGTTATCAATAGAGGGAAAACCCTATTGGTTTTAGGGTCAAAGGTCAAGGTCACTATGGGACTTCATAGAAAAAAGTTGTAGACACTTGTTGTGAGGGTATATGCCCCACCTTGTGGAACTCTTGTTACACAAAATTTGAATAGTAGTAGTAAAAGAGGAAGGAAAATGTCTGACAATTAGGTTTATGATCTTGATGAATATACATGTACAATGTATACTTTTAGGTCCGGTTTCCATCACATTTTAGCCATGATTTAAAAGACCTGTTGAGGTATTTACTCCAAGTAGATCTGACAAAACGATATGGCAATTTAAAGAATGGTGTCAACGACATCAAAAACCACAAATGGTTCTCAGCAACAGATTGGATTGCTATATACCAGAAAAAGGTAATTTGCTTTATGTTTAGAACAAAGGTTTGTTTTGTTTTTTAACTTGCCTGAGCTGAAAGCTCAAAAAGGTATCAACGTTGGACATTGGAATATACGCTATCTTTGAAAATTTTCTAGTCATAAATTACTGACCATGAGTAGTCATATTAATATGGAAGCATTCCAGTTTTGTGCAGATTCATATTTGACAAGGGTTGGAATTGTAGGGATTTGAAGTTGTAGGAAATTAAGGGGGGGGGGGGGGGGGTCATTGCAAGAGCACCCTATAAAATCATTAATCTGCAAATATTCCCAAGTTGTGACTGTGTGAATTGATTTTTTTTTCATGAACCCAGGGGTTAGATAGGGGCTAGAATTTGGAATTAAACTTTACATAATACATGTACATGAATATAGGGGAAAATCTTTTCTTTTTCTTTTTTATTTTGTACAGAACAACAAGGCCATCTTAATTTTATATATAATATATAATATATATATATATATATATATATATTATTGATATAGATAAATACAGAGATAGATAGAATTATATAGATATCTTGCTGATACGTAGAGTTATCATTGCATATTGCTTTGATATTTCAGGTAGATGCCCCGTTTGTTCCAAGTTGCAAAGGACCTGGGGATGCCAGCAATTTTGATGACTATGAAGAAGAACCACTCAGAATTTCTTCCACTGAAAAGTGTGCAAAAGAGTTTGCTGACTTTTGAATTGGAACAAGCTAGGTTGCTGAATGTTAACAATTGGGATATAGGCCATCAAAAATATTCATGGATCTCTATCCCACATGTGCAATACACACATGGTAAAATGGAATCTGAGAGAGTGTGTGTGAGGAGTGCATCTCATGAACACTGTGATAGTGAGGCATCACTCCATCAACTGCTTAAAGGCCAGGCCCTAGTGCTAGGACTAGTCCAGCCATTATTTATTGGTGTTATATGTCTTTTATGTGTATTTCTCAGATGGAATGATTTTTACAACTTACACAATTTATTTGTAACCTTGAAGCTTTATCTATTTTCAGCATTTTGTGTACAAGAGAGAAACACGAAATCCTTTTATAATCATATTGCATGACGCATTTCATATGGTTGAAATAGTGCAAGTGAAATCAACCTTTGAATTATTAGCAGGTACATAGAGAGATTTGGTATAACAGTGATTGCCAAAAATTTGTATCCAGTTGTTAATGTTACAGTGATGTCATGCTCATATTTACAGTACTTCATTAACATCATTTTATTATATAAAGTTTTATTTGGTTTTAAAAATTACTTAAATGTTCTTTAAGGGAATTCGAAGTTTTCTTTTTTTAAAGTACCGTAGATCTGCAGATGCTGCAATAACTGATGTGAAAAGGTTTTATTTTATGATTTGAAAATTATGTCTTTTCTATTATTTCTTTTGCAATAATACATGGGAGGAAATGTATGTTTGCAGACAATTGTTAGCTTTATGTTAGAATGTGTTGCTGTATATGTACATATTAAGTTTGCAATTTCAGATATGCATTTAATTCTGAAATTTGCATAAAAGTATCTTTATATTTAACATATAAAATTATGTTTTAAAGTTAAAGGTAATTAAAGATGAAACTACATCTGTCTCTACAGTTTTTCTTGCAAGTTTTCACATATAACCAATAGATTCCTTCTCAATAAGGAGATGTGGAAGTAAAATAAAGCCATCAGTGAACACAGCCTGTACAACAAACTACACATGCAAGTTGTGCACACACTTCTGATTCCTGTGGACAATTTTTTGTCCTAGTGTACTAGATTTAATGGTACCCCATTGTGAGTTTGATGGAAGTTTTTAGCTATTCTGATCCAAAGGTTCAAGCGAGGTTTTCTAACCAAAATTTGTCTGCTGTTTTCCTTTGGCATTTTTGTCCCGTGGTATTAAGCAGGAATATTAATTTGGGTCTGTCCATTCTGTCTGTCACATTTATTTCAAGACTCTATCTCTAAAAGTCCTAAAACTTTTACATTGAAATTTCATACAATAGCTCCCTCTGACTCTTGTTAATTTTGAGGTCATAAAGACAAAGACCAAGGTCAGAAATTTATGTATATATTACACAAAATAGATTCTAGATGATAATTTTAGTTTTCTCCAAGATTGTGGAATGATGCTTAAGGTGACGAATCTCTAACATAAGAAAGACCTCCATTGATTTTGAGATTGAAATGTGAAGGTCACAATTCATACGAGCTCTCCCCTCCTTCCTTACAGCCCATGACTTAAATGTTGACTTTAAAGAGCAAGAGTTTGTTTTTAAAAGAATGATAACAAAGTTTAAACAAGAATCAATTGAAATTGTAATCAAATTGAAATAGTTAATGAAAACTTACAAATCAGAAATTCATCTTTACAAAATTGATGAAAAAATTTACAAAAACTAACAAACATGAAGTTGCCCATTTTTGTGTCGCCTGCGTTACACGCAGTGGCGACATATAGGGATCACTATCCGTCGTCGTCACAAAACATTTCTGTCACAGTTTTCTCAAGAACCACATGGGGCAACTCCCTGATATTTGGCACAGAGCATCAGTGTGGCCAACTGTATTGTGTAAGACATTTTCGAATCTGTCGCTTATCAACTTCCTGTTTGCCGGGACTTAGAATTTTTTACAGCAAAAAAATGTTTTGCTGAAGATTTTATTTTATGATTAACTGAAGGACAGTATTTTTATGTACAAAAGGACAGTATTTGTAATTCCCATACTGAAGGACAGTATATGTGATTTCAGAACAGCACTAATTATGATTTTTCTTGAGAAACAGTAACTTGGATATATAAAAAGACAACAAGACTAAGCAGTAAACCCAACAGATAATTACTTATGGTTATTACCATTGTCTTGAAGAGCACAGTAACAGGTTGATACATATTTTCAAACATGTTTTCATTCAGTCTACATTTAATAAATGTCTTAATTTCAAACAGATTCTCCCACAAATTCCATTGCATAATAATGTCTCATCTTTCAATTTCAATTAAGTTATCGTTAAAGAATGTTTAGTAATTCTCAAAACCTTTAAAAGGAGTATTAAACTGACAAAAACCATTTGAATAATTTACTTTTTCAACATTATACGTGATATATTACATATAGAATCAACTAGCAGGCGACACATGTCTTCCGGGGAAGACTTAATACTGCGTTCAAGTTGGGGACATGCACAATGTTTCTCAATAATATATATAATTTACATGGCATTTGACATGTATCTAGAGTTTGTTTTTATGAAAAACATGTCTCGCCAGCTCCCCAAATTGGAAGTGCTCCAAATGAAACCTCCCCTTAATGTACTGCATAGCATGAGCAGGAACATTGACATTATGAACTGTCATAAGCCACATAGGAGAAGCGTTCACAAACTATTTTACACCCTCCACCCCTCATATCCACTATTAAGGAAAACATTTGCAAATGGCATTGAAGTATTGTACAAAATTCAAGTTTATCGAATAAGCTGTATAAGAGGAGAAGTGTTCACAAGCCATTTTAACATCCTCCATCCCTTTTAGATCAATAATAACTTTAAGGAAAAAAATTGGATCCTCTCGTCCCACAAATATGCACATCTACAAATGGCAATAAAGCATTGTACAAAGATTCAAATCTATCCGATAACCCATACATGTATAGGAGAAGTGTTTACAAGCTATTTTACATCCTCCACCCCTCTTAGATCCACTATAACTTTCAGGAAAATGATTGGATCCTCCTGTCCCGACAATATGCACATCTAAAAATGACAATGAAGCATTGTACAAAGTTTCAAATCTATCCGATAACCCATATAGGAGATGTGTTCACAAACTATTACATCCACGACCCCTCTTAGATCCATGATAACTTTCAGGAAAATAATTGGACCCTCCTGTCCCGACAATATGCACATCAACAAATGGCAATGAAGCATTGTACAAAGTTTCAAGTCTATCTGATAAACCATATAGGAGGAGAAGCGTTCACAAGATTTTGTGACAGACAGATAGACAGAAAGTACAAAAACAATGTCTCTTTTGCTACAGTAATGTCCATTTAACCACTTGCATAAGAGCTGACGTTACATCTTTAATTACAACAACCATGAACTATCAAAATATGCTATTAAACTCTAAAACAGACATGGTAATATACTCCAAGAAACAAGATAGAATGCAAGTGAATTATGTCTCCCCTCTTTCAGGGAAGAGAAAAATCATTAGAACAGTTGGGTATCAAACCCAGGACCCTGCATTGCTAGTCAGGTGATCTAACCACTGAGCTACCAAGACCAAATGATGCATATGTCCTCAAGTTAAATCAGCATGGGAATTATCTTTCATTGAAACATTGTACAATGGATGTTAAACAACAATAGAATTTGTGATTAATTCACTGCAATGCATTAATAAACATTTAGATCAGGTCTTAATGAAAAGATGTGTCTAGTTTTTATGCAGCCCTCTTTAGATGGGTTTTTGTGATGGTACAATGATGTCTATGTCCATATGTTAGGGTTTTCTGTTTCTTTTTTCTTTTCTTTATCAAGCCAAAACATGCTCTGAAGCTTCTAAGTCTTGTCCACTCAATATCTCAAGAACCCTCTGTTTGACAGATATCAAACTCTACTAAAGATGGATGTATAAAAAGTAGACACATCTTTTCTTTTGGTACATCCTAAGGAGTATCGATTTTAATGTTGAAGGTCAGTCCACTCTGGACATATTCCTAAAGTTACTGCTCACTCAATATCTTGAGAACCCTTTCCTTGACAGACATTAAACTTGGTACATCATAAGGAGTAGAACCCTTTTGATTTTGAGTTCACATGGTCAAGGGTCAAACTGAACATAGGAAGGCACTGTTAGCTCAATGTTTTGAGAACTTTGCTTGACAGACATCAAACTTGGTACACTGGTACATTTTAAGGTAGCTCACTACATCAAGACTCATACATTTTATGACATTAATTACGTCACAAGATGGCAATTCAAGTGTTTTGCAAAATAACTTTATCGATCAGTTTATTGACGTAGCTTAATGGATAAGGTATCAGGTTAATACTGACCTGCAGATCCCGAGTCTTAGTGGATAAGGTATCGGGTTGATACTGACCCGCAGATCCTGAGTCTTAGTGAATAAGGTATCAGTTTAATACTGAACCGCAGATCCCGAGTCTTAGTGGATAAAGTATCGGGTTGATACTGACCCGCAGATCCCGAGTCTTAGTGGATAAGGTATTGGGTTAATACTGACCCACAGATCCCGAGTCTTAGTGGATAAGGTATCAGGTTAATACTGACCTGCAGATCACGAGTCTTGGTGGATAAGGTATCAGGTTAATACTGACCTGCAGATCCCGAGTCTTAGTGGATAAGGTATCAGGTTAATACTGACCCGCAGATCCCGAGTCTTGGTAGATAAGGTATCGGGTTAATACATGTACTGAACCGCAGATCCCGAATTCAAATCCACCACTGTCTTCTGTGTTATTTATTGAAAATCATGTTTTATCTCTCCAAAATTGCATAATATTTGCTTTTTTGACATATGTACTTGTTGCATATCAATATACATATTTCATAATTAAATCATTTTGAGGTGATTTGATAAACTCTTTCAAGGTGTAGTGAGCCATTAGGTTGATGAACCTATTGATTTTAAGGTCACATGGTCAAGGGTCAATCCTTTCTCAGCAGATCTAGACCTTACAGGGGTGGGGGGGGGGGGGGGGGGGGGGGTGTTGAGGGCCAAAGGGGGAGGGGTTTAACTGGGAAAATTTTAAAAAGATTGATTTAAAATGGTGCATTTTAATGCATTTTGGACTGAAATTCTTGTTCCTTCTTCCTTTCATTTATAGTCACCACATCTTTTATAGATTCGGGTGTGGTAAAACAAAAAAAAGAAGAGTGGGTGTGTGTGTGTGTGTGTTCTGAACTCCCTAAATCCACCACTGTTCCTGGGCGTAGGAAGATCCTGTCTACTCAATATATTGAGAACCCTTTCCTTGACAAACATCAAACTTATTATGCTAGTACATCGTAAGGAGTAGATGAACCCTATTGATTTTGGGGTTCACATGGCCAAGAGTCAAATTGGACATGGCAATTTTTGTCTCTTACATTTAGAACCCTTTCCTTGACAGACATCAAATTTAGTACATTGTAAGGAGTAGATGAACCCTAATGTTTTTGGGTTCACATGGTCAAGGGTCAAACTGGACAGTAATATGTTGTCTCCTATATTTTGATAATCATTTGCTTGATTGACAAAAAACAATAGTACATCCTAAGTGGTGGATTTGAACTTGGGATCTGCGGGTCAGTTGATTTTGAGGTCAAGGATCAATCCACTCTGGACTCGGGGAGGGGGGGGGGGGGGAGAAATCTATAAAGAGATAATCGGATTTAAATTTTGTAACAGTCAAGTTCATCAACAGAATTTTCTATGGGGTATTGTTCCTTAGAGGAAGATTCTTACAAGATATTTTCCCCTTTTAATCTCATGGTAAATTTTGACCCCAACCCAGCTGCATGGGGTTGTGACTTACTCGAACTTGAATCAGAACAACATGGGGATGCCTCACAATCATTATGACTAACATGCCTCACTGTTCTGGGGATCATTACTTCCCCTATATTTATACATTATGTAATATCTGATTCCTGATTTTAGCCTCATCCTAACCCTAAGGTACATGGGGAAAACAACCCTGAATTCAGAATATTTGCATATTGATATGATTTAGTACTTGCCTATACCTGTTACCCTTCCGGGAGCATCGACCACTGACAAGGGATCTCCAGGCATCTCTATCCTGGGCCTTCTGTTCAAATTGTCTCCAGGTATATCCCATTTCCTTGGTGTCGGCATCGAGATCTCGGCGTTACGTGTTTCTCGGCTGACCTCTGTTTCTATTTCCTTGGGGATTCTAGGTCAGCGCGTGTCTTGTGATGTTTGATGCTGGCTTATGGAGTGTGTGACCAATCCACCTCCAGCGTTGTCCTGGAATCTTGTCTTCTGCAGGATGTTGGTTGGTTCTCTGCCACAGGTCTTTGTTGTTGATGGTTTTCGGCCATTGGATTTGGAGCATCCTTCTCAGACAAGAATTTAAAAAGGTCTGGACCTTCTTGACTTGCCACTGTTGTCCTCCAGGTTTCAGCCCCATAGAGAAGAACTGACTTGATGTTTGAGTTGAACAGCCTGATCTTGGTCTGCAGAGTCAGCTCTTTTGGAATTTCATATGTTCTTTGGTTGTAGGAATGCTGCTCTGGCTTTTCCAATTCTAGCTCCCACATCAGCATCAGTTCAACCCAGCTTGTCGATGACACTTCCCAAGTACGTGAAAGACTCCACCTCTTCTAGTATCTCATCTTCCAGCTTGATTGGTTCGCTGCTGACGGTGTTGACCTTGAGAATCTTGGTCTTCCCCTTGTTGTTTAGGCCTACTTGTGCTGAAGTGGATGCTACATTGTTGGTCTTCTCCTGCGTTTGTTGTCGGGTATGGGACAGTTGTGCCAGGTCATCTGTGAGGTCGAGGTCATCAAGTTGCTTGAAAGGTGTCCACTGGATTATTGTTGTGTTGGCCGTTGACATCTTCATAGCGAACAGAAAGAAAAAAGGGAAAAGCAAGCAACCTTGACAAACTCCGGTTTTCACCTCAAAGGCCTCCGTAAGCTGGCCTCCATGGACTACTCTGCAGGTCATCCTTTCATGAGAGTTTTTGATGATGTTAACCATCTTTCCTGGCACCCCATAGTGTCGGAGTAGGTTCCAGAGGGTTTTCCTGTCCAGACTATCGAAGGCCTTCTCATAATCTACAAAGTTGATGTAGAGCGGCGAATTCCACTCCAAGAACTGTTCAACAATGATGCGGAGGGTAGCTATTTGATCTGTGCAGGATCTGTCTTTACGGATGCCTACTTGCTGGTCCCTTAGGTGAGTCTAAGAGAGATAGAGACACCATGGCCTTGCTTCTAGATTTCTTTTTCTTTAAATTTCCTAATATATACTGTAAACGTATTATATTTGGCGGAAATCGTTTTTTCAACAAGTTAGCGTAGATTTGATTTAGAGCATTCCTGAATTACTTTAAACATCTAGATTTACGGATGGCATTTAGCGATGTACTTGATTTAGCAGAAGCTGCGTTCCGCCAAAGGCGCTAAATAGAATACACAGCCAAATGTAATATATTTACAGTATTCTCGTGTAAATATTTGATTTCCTGATTAAGCCATCCTACCCCAAGCCATAATTTGAGGAAATTGAATCTGCAATACTCAAGAATGATGACATATCTTAGCACTGCAGTCTCTTGAAGATTTTAATACAAAATTTCATAATATACTGCCATCCTAAATGAGCCCCACCCTACCACCAGGGCCACGATTCAAATGCAATGAAATCTGCACTGAGAATGGTGGCATATTGATATACATGTATGACTAAGAAGATTGTTCCCTATAAATTTCCACACAAAACAATGCTTGTATATTGATACGAGTTATCATGACCCTGCTGTTCTTGAGAAGATTTTAAAGAGTTTTCCTATATATACCCTTGTAGAACTTTAAATCCCCTATTGTGGTCCCACCCAATCCCAAGGGCCATAGCTTTCAACAACTTTGACTGCACTACCTGAAGTTGCTTGCTTATAAACAGGACTGTTCATGGCCTACCTATTTATATGAAGAAATTTTAAAAAATTCTCTTCACTATACATTCCTCACACAAAACTTTGATCCTCTATTGTGGCCCCACCCTATCCCCTGGGGCCACAAATTCAAACTTGAATCTGCACTTTTTAACAATGTTTGATATGCATTTTTGAGATTTTAAAATATTTTCCCAAATACATCCCAATGTAAAACATTGATCCCCATTTGTGCCCCACCCTCGGGCCATGTGAATTTGATCATTTTGAATTTCCACTCATTAAGGAAGCTTTCACATGTTTTGTCTTTTTTGGTCCAATTATTTTTGAGAATATTTTGAAATTTCACCATACTTTCACTGTTCTTTATTATCTCCCCTTTGAAAAGGATTGAACAATTTTGACTCCCCTTTATCCAAGGATGCTTTATGGCATACACACTTGAAATCGGCCCTGTGGATCTGGATAAGTTGTTGAAAAATGTGTAAAGTTTACAGACAAATGAACAGGCAGATCGGTGATCAGAATAGCTCAATAGGGATCGAGCTAACAAAAAGATGCATCAGCAACTTTGTGCAGGGTCAAAAACTAAACAGCCCACCATTCAAAGTCCACAGATACCATCATCATGGTCAAAGTATTTCCTCCTTGTCTTGCTACCATTGTGCAGTGTTAACATTTAGAACGATTCAGGTGCCACAGTTAATGGGAGACTACTAGTTAATCGAATGGAATGCGTTCCTACATTGGATGTTTGGAAATGAAAATGTTTGTTTTAATAAATCTTAGATCTGACAATGTGTTTTCTGTTAATGTAGGTGAAATTCAGATATGAATTTAGTGATAAAAAATCCTGTGTTATGTTTGCATTAAAATACTAGTATGTATTTTTTTTTAACTTTGTCCAATATCTATCCTTTTCTACTGCCTGTGTCCAATAAGTTGCCTGCAGTTGTCCAAAAAGTCAACCCTTGATGGATGATCATGGGCAACTCACTGGACACCAGGGTTATAATATGGTGGATATTGAACAATAGATGATGCAACAGAAATAGAAAATACAAGATATCGTATAGTGGTTTTTTTTTCTTATTGTCATGTTCAATTTTCAAAGAGGTAATTTGGGAATGCTTAAACATTCTAAGTTATAAAAAGGTCAGTAGTTTATCTCTGCTGGCTGAATCTTTCTTCTCAATGCACCGAGTGCAATTCATGACGTCTATGTTCCTGCTCATTCTTTCTCCTCCATACCATGCAGTATATTAAAGGGGTTGGGATGTAATGGAGACATTTGTTTTAACAAATATAAATTGTATTTCAATTTTTTGTGGGGATTTTTATTTGGGAAAACTCTTGATATTAATCATCAAATATGATGACGTATGATAAATCTATATTCTGAGTGTAAGTGCACAAAGGTCAACAACGAGAACTACAACAAAATATAAGCTACAATTTGAAATACATACTTTCTGTATTATATTTATTAATTTAAAAAAGGTATTACAAAGAATCTTCGAATTTCAGCAAGCTGTTTTTGATGGATTGTTTACACCATCTTTTAATAACCCTTTTTCTTACGAAAATGTGTAGTTTGTTAAAAGGGGGTGGGATTAGGAATTTTTTGCTAGTTCCATATTGAACCCCATTATGGTGTATATTTTTTTTCATATATTTTACTTACTAATAGACTGACCACTTGATGAAATAAAATAAGAAATTTGATGGGCAATTTTTTTGCAGCTTAAACAAAGGTATGACCCTGTGTGCAAATATTGTGCACTGTTTTAAGGTAATTGCCCAATGTAGCTCTGTTGAAGTAATGTTGTTGCATGTTAATAATGATTGCTGAACTTGAAATTGATGTGTAATATACAATTATGTGAAAGGTTGTTTGGAACCATATATGACAAGTTATGATCCTTTTTACAATAAAAATGTTATAGCTCTATTTGTATATTGCTCTCTACTTATTTTTCTTCACTTTTTACGCTTTACAAGGACTAAAGAAGGTGTTGTTAAAATCGCCATATTTCTCAAAAACAAGGTCGATTACCTACATTGATTTTTTATTATGTTTTATATCGAAGCTTCATCATAAACATATATCAAAATAAAAAAAATTCAATGGTTAATTTTTTTAGCATCGACCTATCAATCTCTACCTTAAAGGGGAAATGAAATCTTTGATTTAATAGAAAATACAAGATATCGTATAGTGGGTTTTTTTCCCGCAGCTCTAAAATTTGACGATTTGCTGGCTCAAAGGTATGCTATTAATTTTAGTGGAATAAATATTGGTGGACAAGGAAGAATTATCTTTCTTGAAAAAAATGAAGTCGTAATTGGGTGCATATTTGGTGAGTGAAATTTTGGTGGAAAGCTATCTAACCACTAAAATAAGCCAAATTTATCGCTCCGAGGAAAAAACCCGCTATACGGTACAACTGTACTTGAAAAGGCCAATTTTCTTCAGCAGAACAATCAAAACTAATGTACTGGGGTGTTGAACTTTTTGGACAAATCAATAACTGAACACATCTTGATGCATCATGTATTTTATATGAATTTCGCATTTATGTACAATAAATATATACAAAGTAATATATACATCCTAATTCCTGATGTACAACAATTTTATTTACAAAATTAATATTAGGTGAATTAGCACTTCCTGCACACAAACTACCTGGTTATGTCCACTTTGTACAGTTCAGTTTTAATCATACGCAAATTTTTTTTTAGTGCAAACAGTTTGGGAATACATGTACTTTTACATTATTAAAAGTATGCATTGAAAATTGCAATCCATGTCATTGTGTGAAGGAGAATGTCCATCCTGATAATGCCGTGAAACATCACAGGTTCCCTAAGAATCTGTATTTGACATTGCACTAAAAGCATGTATATTACATGTATATTTAGTGTAATCAATTTCAAATTTACATATCATTCTAAAATCTGAAGCAGATGAGTATAAATTCTTGAGATCTTATTCTTTCCTAAATGTTGTTGGGATTTTGAATTATAATCAACACAAAAGTAGACTCACCATTATGGATCATAATTTACTAACTCAATTTCATTTACAAATATTTCAGTACATCTAGTTAAAACTATAATGGATTCACCCACAATTAACAGAGAAGTCATTCTTGCATAGTGAGATTTCAGGGTTATCTGAATGTGATGGTTTACATTTTTCTAATGAAAAACAAACCTCACTTGTATTGGGTATATACAACAAATGCCCTGAGCTAGTGACCCACTTCTTCAAGAGCCATGTCACATAATATTTCTTTTGTACACCAAAAATAATAAATCTATTAATATTTGAAATGAAATGACAGACAAGTTCCCAGATTCTCCATTGACCTTATTTTTCCCCATCTGGAAATCTGTTAATAAAATAAATAGAAATAGAAATTTTATTCCTAAGAAGTGTTTTAATTGTATACAAGATATCTAAATATTACCAGGAAGTTCTTTTAATTGAATAATGCATTCAAAATGGGGGGAAAATGTATATAAATATACAATATTTATCACTCATACCTTCGACTTGTAAGACATTGTTACAGTATATAATATATAATGCTTGATCAATATTTGTGCATATGCTGTCCTATGTAAATAAAAAAAAAACTAGCATTCTTCTAAACACCTGTATCTGGTTACACTAATAACACAACTGACTAAGTAGAGGGTGGATAATGGCAGTAAAACTGTCTCATTCTTCATATAAAGAAAAAGATGAAAAGGTCTCCAATTCTTAGGTAAACAATTTCTCGGTCCACAATCACTAGAGGAACAGAGCGCTGTTCCAGTTCCCTTAATTAGACCAGCTCTTGTAAAACTGTTCAATGATCATTTTGAATGCTTCACAGAATATCAGGTCTTTTTCCTAGCAGAGTCATCTACTTCATCTTTAGACTGTGAATTGTTTTCAGTGTCTTCCTCATTTGTGTCCATTTCTGGGCTACCTTCCTGGGATTCCAGTTCTGTTAGCAAGGCTTTAGCTTCCTCCAGTGTAGACTGTAATGTAGAAACATGCAAGTGAATAAGACATGAATTGTCAGCTATTGTAACATCCAAGTGACATGGTAGGGCAGACGAGTCTAACAAGAGTCATCAGTCGTCTCAGTATTAGTTACAGGTTTCATTAGTCCAATGAAATCTAGAATAACTTTCCTGTTCTACTTATCTAAGCTAAATTCTAATGTCCAGCAGCAATATAAAACAAGATGTGTTCTTAAACATTTTCCTATGTCACTATATATTTAATAGCCTCACCCTGGAGACTTAATCCCTATGGGCGAGGGAGACACAAATTTGACATATTTAAATGGAGAACTTTATGTACATTATGATAATGTATGCAATTTATCTCCCATCTATATAGTAATATTAGAGAGAACTGGAAGGATTGTTCTCAAGAAGTTAAAAATGTTCAATTGTTCACGTACAACAATGGGTGCAGACCAATAGCAATAGGTTACCTGCATCACTCAGGTGACCTCAAATATAGGGGGTTAAATTAAAAAGGATAACCTATCTTACCATCAACAGAATGCATCTTTGCAAAAAACACATGACAATTACCTCTGTTAAATCATGAGGCAATAGAAAACACGCTTAAGAAATACACAAAAAAATATTGACCTAAATTGACAGTAGGTACATATAGTTGCCGATGACAATATGTACTGAGATCTTTGATGACAATATGTGCCAGCAGACGTTATTATGTAAGGGTATGTACATATTGTCACCAACAACAAGTGCCGCCGGATGACAATATGTACCGTCACACCCCTCCTATAGAAGTCTATACAAATTTTCTACAGTGTTTTAGACTTCATTGAGAAATCAATGAAAATGAATTACATTCTATACAGTAAATTTATTTCATTTTACTTTAAAAAACAAATTTAGTTTTCATTTTCATCATTTTCGAAAAAAGTTTGTTAGTCATTATGGGAATTTATTCAAAACACACCTTCAGCTTGTGTGATGAAATTGAATATTGCCAATTAATAAGATAATAGTACTACATTAACAAGTACATTTTATTGTCTCTTGCTGCCATTGAAGCATCGAACATTCAAGAATCTGACATCGAAATCGCTACTCAGTTACTCAGATGTATGATTTTAATATTTCAAAGTTCATTGTTTATTAAAATTCAATTAAACATATAAATGAAATATGAATAGTGCTTGTAGAAGTCAACTGCACCAGGACCCGGTTGTTATCACATGAGTTTATACAGTAATTAGAAGGAACAATTTCCTGGTACACGGCTTTTATCACCTACCCGTAATGTTTGATTTAGTGATTTGTTTGCACTGGACTTCCTTTAATCATTTAGGGTCTAATTATTTTTAAAAAATCTAAGATTTGATACAGAAGAGAGAGAGTTCTATAGTACTTGATTGTTGCTTCAAGTATCCTTCAAGAGGTTTGCACCTCAAACTTCCGCCAGAGTTCGTTTGCTTACAAACCAAACTCTTCCACTTAGGCATTATGGGATAGCGATTTCTTAGGCCGCGTATACTGTGTGACGTCACTGTAGAATGACGAAAAAACATAACGTCAAACGTAAACAACTTTCAAAACAAGAACGTAAACATCAAGTTCATTACTTTACACAATAACTTGAACAGAGTCTCCCTACTTTTGAATGATCTTTGATCTTTGTTTAAAATAAAATCCATACTTTTATATTAATGCTCTTAATGTCAATGTTATTTGCCTGCATGATAATCGCGGACTCACAATATACAAATCTGTATATTGTACTGCGTAACATAGGAGAGGTCTATTCGTAGGTGACGTAATGAGGCCTCGACGGGGAGTTTGGTTTGCACCTGAGATTTGTAATGTCAGTATTTTTGATTTCTACATTGAAGGACAATTAGGAAATTAAAGAGAAAAACTGGGGTCACCATGCTTGTTATTGAGCTACAGTGTTTGAAACATGACCTTTTGCACTTAAAATTTGCTCAAGATTTATCTAATTAAACTTGATTTGTCTGTTGGTGTCAAAACAACATATGCAACACAAATGAATCATTACATAAAATAGATACATAATCATGTCTTCTAACAATACAGAAATTAAAAAAAGTTTAATACTAGTAATGGAAATAATGACCTTTTTGCACTTGATATACGGAAAAATTCATGATATCGAATTTGAGAGTTTAAAAGGACACATTAGGAGTAATGTCAATTTCTAAAATTTCACATAATTTTCAAAGTCTTATCTTAAAATTTAAAATGGAACCAAAAAAAAAAAAAGGGGTGTTGAAGATCAAATTTTAAAATTATTGGCCAAAATACTTAATTTTGATAAAAAAATTCAAGAAAATTAACTAAGACTTTTAAAAGAATCTGCATTCTGTTTGGAAAAATATATCAACCAAATGAATTACAACATTTGAACTAGTTCCAAGTCTCAACTACTTGTATCATAAATTATAAAACTGAAATACACATAAAGGGGGGAAAAAAGAAGAAGATATATTGGATGAAACAGAAACTGTAAATTATGAAGATTGAGAACTTTTTGATTATTCACTCCTTCCACCACAAAATATAGCCCCTGCCAAACTCTTTCAAAATTTGAATTGACACAACATTTTTCAACTGGGTAGAGTTCAGTAAATAGATGTGCAATATGTTTGCACCAATGTGATCAGTATTAAACCAGAAAATACTTAATTATAACATTCTGCATGGTTGTGCTCAAAAGTTCAGGAACTAACGTTTTTAATATAGCCTTTTAGGTGATTTAAATAACGATTGTTGACCTACAGCATTGACCATGCTTAGCATCGTATTCCAGGTATCCAGTAGGAAGGGATTTTGTAGTTTTCTACAAGCTGTCATAACCAAAAAGCAAAATCATCCATATAAAAATCTCAAGCTACTCTGCCCTACCAAGTTAAATGAATCAGACAAAACCAACCAGCAATATTTTACAATAATGCATCCTATACAGACAGTTACTGTTTATATACGGACTGTTTCCCTTTTCATCTACAGAGTGTTTAAATGTGCATACACATACACACTGTATAGAATGTTTACTTATGTGCATAGTGTTTATCTGTGAATACACGTCAGTGTTTATCTGTGAATACACATGTGCTTAGTGTTTATCTGTGAATACACATGTGCATAGTGTTTATTTGTGAATACACATGTGTATAGTGTTTATCTGTGAATACACATGTGTATAGTGTTTATTTGTGAATACACGTCATAGTGTTTATCTGTGAATACACATGTGTATAGCGTTTATCTGTGAATACACATGTGCATAGTGTTTATCTGTGAATACACATGTGCATAGTGTTTATCTGTGAATACACATGTGCATAGTGTTTATCTGTGAATACACATGTGCATAGTGTTTATCTGTGAATACACATGTGCTTAGTGTTTATCTGTGAATACACATGTGCTTAGTGTTTATCTGTGAATACACATGTGTATAGTGTTTATCTGTGAATACACATGTGCTTAGTGTTTATCTGTGAATACACATGTGCTTAGTGTTTATCTGTGAATACACATGTGCATAGTGTTTATCTGTGAATACACATGTGCATAGTGTTTATCTGTGAATACACATGTGCTTAGTGTTTATCTGTGAATACACATGTGTATAGTGTTTATCTGTGAATACACATGTGCTTAGTGTTTATCTGTGAATACACATGTGCTTAGTGTTTATCTGTGAATACACATGTGCATAGTGTTTATCTGTGAATACACATGTGTATAGTGTTTATCTGTGAATACACATGTGTATAGCGTTTATCTGTGAATACACATGTGCATAGTGTTTATCTGTGAATACACATGTGTATAGTGTTTATCTGTGAATACACATGTGCATAGCGTTTATCTGTGAATACACATGTGTATAGTGTTTATTTGTGAATACACATGTGTATAGTGTTTATCTGTGAATACACATGTGTATAGTGTTTATCTGTGAATACACATGTGCATAGTGTTTATCTGTGAATACACATGTGTATAGTGTTTATCTGTGAATACACATGTGCTTAGTGTTTATCTGTGAATACACATGTGTATAGTGTTTATCTGTGAATACACATGTGTATAGTGTTTATCTGTGAATACACATGTGTATAGTGTTTATCTGTGAATACACATGTGCATAGTGTTTATCTGTGAATACACATGTGTATAGTGTTTATCTGTGAATACACATGTGTATAGTGTTTATCTGTGAATACACATGTGCATAGTGTTTATCTGTGAATACACATGTGCATAGTGTTTATCTGTGAATACACATGTGCATAGTGTTTATCTGTGAATACACATGTGTATAGTGTTTAATCTGTGAATACACATGTGTATAGTGTTTATCTGTGAATACACATGTGCATAGTGTTTATTTGTGAATACACATGTGCATAGTGTTTATCTGTGAATACACATGTGTATAGCGTTTATTTGTGAATACACGTCATAGTGTTTATCTGTGAATACACATGTGCATAGTGTTTATCTGTGAATACACATGTGTATAGTGTTTATCTGTGAATACACATGTGTATAGCGTTTATCTGTGAATACACATGTGTATAGTGTTTATCTGTGAATACACATGTGCATAGTGTTTATCTGTGAATACACATGTGCATAGTGTTTATCTGTGAATACACATGTGCATAGCGTTTATCTGTGAATACACATGTGCATAGCGTTTATCTGTGAATACACATGTGCATAGTGTTTATCTGTGAATACACATGTGCATAGCGTTTATCTGTGAATACACATGTGCATAGCGTTTATCTGTGAATACACATGTGCATAGCGTTTATCTGTGAATACACATGTGTATAGCGTTTATCTGTGAATACACATGTGTATAGTGTTTATCTGTGAATACACATGTGTATAGTGTTTATCTGTGAATACACATGTG